>NC_026000.2:117749695-118004695 GCF_000442705.2 Elaeis guineensis | reverse complement strand
ATTCGATTCGAAACAAAACACATATAACTTAACACCTTTAACTAAGACTACACTTATCCTTATGGTAGGGCCAGAATAGAATCCATGAGCTCAATCAGAGTGTCAACATATAACTTCTATTGATAGGGTCAAAAATCAATGCATCACCCCCATTAGCAGGGTCAAAAACTAATACACAACCCCTATTGGCAGGATCAAGAACCAATATATAATTTTTATTGGTGAGATCAAAGACTAACGTATAATCTCCATTGGTAGGGTTAAAATATAGTTAGGCTAAGAGTATACAATCCATATCAAAATAGTTTTGCAACATAACATATAGATATCATAATTTCATCGAACTTATGCATATTTCATAATAAATCAACAAACTATAATATTTCAAAAATCTTAAATTTGTAAATTAGTTTTTGTATAAAATATAGTTTCATAAATCATGTATAATTTAAAGACTACTTATGTACTTTCAAAATAAATTATATAATATCTTGAGAAGATGGTTCATTACTTATATCTATAGAACACCGAATAGATAGATTCAATCAATCCTGAAAGCATTATTTAGAACCTATTATCCAAAATATATTCTTCTATTAGTCTTAAACCATAACTAATAAAAATCTTGTAAGTTCTGACACTTTCATAAGATTGACAAAAGCGATATAGCTTTCAATGTCCTAATCGATCCAATCAGGGTAGTTTTATGAGATCATGATCATACTAGAAAATAGATGGATCAATAAAGATCAATGGTGATCAGATCAGTATTATCCAACAAAAATCAAAGTGGAGGTTGGTACACCGATTATAGTCAGAGATTAATTTGATCAAATAACTTCATCTAATCAAGATCACTTAAAATATAATGATTTGATAGAAAGCAATAAGGATCAAACCTATGATACTTGATAAAGGCTCGGATGATGTGGATATGTCGTCTAACTAATAGAGCAGTTTAAAATTTTTTATGAAAATTAACTTGGATTCAAAACAACAGGTTGGGTTCGCTAGATTCATAAATCACATAGAAAGAGAATATTAGATGAGAGAGAAATTAACAAGATGAGATAGTGCTAATTAGGTAACACTGTTTGACAATCTAATTGGTCTAATCAAGATGATTTAATCAAATCATGATTGAATTAATGTTTAGATGGTCCATAAAAATTATAGGTAATTGAATCTAATAATATCTGGATTTGACCAAAATGGATGTTGGCATGCTACCCAGCGACCGTGGATAAGGACTCTTTTCTAAGGTCAAATTAGAATCATTGAAAGAAATCTTTGATTGGATCAATCATAGAGAGAGAAATATATGAAGAGATAAACAATCTAGAGAAAAAAAAATTTAGAGAGAGAAATTTGGACTTGCTAGATAGAGAAAATAGTGGGGATGCAAACTCAGAGAAGGGAGAGAGAGAATCTCTCTATTCTTTTCTTTTCTTTTTCCATTTTCTTTCTTTTTCTTCTTCCTCTCTTCTTAATGGAATAAGAGAATCGTTCTTCCCCTTGTTCCCGATGCTAGGAAGGTCTCCTTCTGGCTATCAATGCTTGTGGCCAAAAGATCAGGCCATGGTGGTGATCGTCGATCGAGGTTCGATGACTGACGATGGTAACTGGTAATGGAAAATCATAAACAAAGCATGGAAAAAATAGAAAAAATTGGCTGTTGGGATTTCAAGAGCTTTTCCAGTAGAAAATTGATAAAAATTCAACCTTAAAACCTATAGAAGATTAAGGGGGAGATAATTAAAGAGATTTACCTGGTCTTCGACTAGGACTAATCTGGTTCTTGATGGCAAAAGCAAAAGTAATTAAATCATAAAAAAAACAAGAAGAAAAAAGGGAAGAAAATAGTGATTAAATGGCGATCTTTGGTGAGGGAGAACTAAGAGATTGAGGCCTTTAAATAAACCTCTAATGTGGAGGGATTAAAGTTTGATTTATACCAAATTTTAGAGTGGTTTTGGGACTTTTAATCAAAGAAGAACTCCTTCGCGAGTTTTCTCAAGGAAGCCTTATTTCCCATTGTAATTCTTGCACATACAACGCATGTGCTAGCCTATTTTTAATATTGGGTATTACATTCTTCCTCCATAAAAAAAATAATTTTATCCTCAAAATTTTTTTCTTACCTGAGATTCATGGTCCTAACCTCATCTTCTAACTTTTTATTATTTTAATTCTCGATGCAATTTCATCACAAAATCATTTTATAAATGAAAGATCAATATCTTAAGAGTAGATCTGAATTAGAACCATTGTTTCTTATAATCAAAATTAGTATCTTAATTCTAGATAAGGATATCAAGTTTCTCGTCAAAATCATTATCTGCTCTTGACTAAATCGATCCTTGTTTTGACTTTACTATACTCTCCGTAGATGAATATTCGAGTATAATATTTAAGATCAATAAATAATCTCAAATTTTTTCTTGTAGATAGAGAAGCATAAGCTTCAAATATTTTAAATCCAAGAGAAAAAATCAATGGGCCACTCATCCTAGACCTAAGATGCCAAAAATTTAGACCTAATTATGAAAATCATATAACAACATCCAAAATAATCTTGAATCAAATATATTATCCTTTTCATTATCAATTAATTCTTCTATAAAGAATATCAAACCATATCATTTATCATAAACTTTTTGACTCAAAAAATTAATATTGTTGATTAGCTCGAAATAATCTAGATCACTATGCTTCCGCTATGCACTATGATTTAAACCATCAAAATTTCTTAAATTCATGAAATAATTTTGGCCAAAAATAATACTTTATACTATAGATGGAAAAGGTCTAAAATTTCAAATTTCAAATAAAGCCAAAAGTGAACTTTTGATTCCATTCCCAATTTTGCCTGGAGCATAACCATCTTGATTAATCCTCAAGTCCAATAACATATTCAAAATAATCATATAGGTTTAGTATCATCCAATATGAGTTAAATCTTAAATCTCTTATCAATTCAATTAGACAATTCTGAAACAAAATTCTATAAGCATAATCAATAAAAAAAATCTTCTAATGTTCTACCAAGTTAGGACTTAAATCAAAATATATAAGTAAAACTGATTCAATCATCCTTTCTAAAGTTTCTTCCATCGAGATCTTTAACATCCATCAAAATCCTTCCATAACAATCATACAAGACTCTTAAAATCAAATCTCGATACAATATCAGATTTTATTAAAGACCTCGATCACAAGGGCAAAAGAACTCCAAATCAGTTCATGAATTGAAATTTTTGAATTACACTTTTATATATCTCATAATCCTCAAATAGATATAAATAGACTTTTTTATCTTAATCCAAAGATAGTAATTAATGATTTCAAGAATGGTAGAAAATCTCTCGATAAATTTATAAACCCAAATTTTGAACTGAAATTTCATGTATACACACACACACACACACACACACCATATATAGTCTTCAATAGACATAAACAAAATATATCATTTGGATCCAAATATGATAATCAAAGATTCCACCAAATAAATATTCTACAATCTTATAATCAATTTCTTTAATAAGAAATAAACTTCTTTGTAATATCTCCAATTGTATTTCTTTTCTACAAGCAAGATTCATACATGACCCACATTCTAGTATAAACCTTAAGAATATTCCAATCAGATATCATAAATAATTCTCTTAGTCCATGTAAAATAATATTTTATGAATGAATCTTTATCTTGCCACTAAATAATTAATTTCAAAATCAAGAACAACATCACGGTATTCTTTCATATCAAATTTAAGCTTGCAATTCACTCAAACTATTAATGATTAAATTAATAATCATAATGCATGATAAAATTTTATAATCAATTCTTTTCCAATCACTTTAGATCAAGATCCAACTAATCATAATATGATCTCCAGATTATCCATCATATAAAACCCTATAAACATATTCTCTAGTGATCGTTTTATTCATAATAATAAGATTTAGTTAAAATCATGAAGACAACTTATATTGCAATCATCATAGATCTATGTTCTAATATCCCTAGTGTCTACCCATCTACACTCATCCTATATCTGTTTCTACGTGTCACAATTTATCTACTTATGCTTGATATCATATTAATTGTCACATCTTCAATCCAAAATCGTGAGCCAGAGATCGTAGCAACCACCGCATACTTATGAAGAACTCTCTCCATAAGCATGCAAGGTATTTCAAAAATAATATCAATACATCATAACATAATTCATAATAAATTAATTTCTATATTTAACTAACTAAAATCAATTTTAATCTTTCATAAGATTCTAACAATATTCAAAAGATTTTATATCAATTAAATCTCAAATAATGATCTTGTAAGACATAATAATAAGCCTATGTCTAAATTTGATTGATACTGTTAACTTTTGTTTCTAAATTTACTCCCAAAGCAATACTCACATCCATAATTAAGAATCTGAATCTGAAAACAAAAGAGCATAAGTGAATTTGATAGTCCAGTAAGTAATGAATATCTCAACTAAAATTTTCAGATATTATCATAAGATATGATATTTAAAAATAAATATCATGAATAAATATAAGAACATATAGTTGATGCTAATTAATGTAAATCAAATCTTTCAAATATTCATATATATATATATATACACATAATCATAAGTCTAATTTGAAATAAAACATATATAACTCAATATTCTTAACTAAGACCACACTTATCTGTATGGTAGGGTCAGAATAGAATCTATAAACTCAATCAAAGTGCCAATATATAATCCCCATTGGTAAGATCAAAAATCAGTGCACCACCCCCATTGGTAGGGTCAAAAATCAATACACAGTCCCTATTGATGGGGTCAAAAATCAATGTATAACCCTCATTAGGTAGGTCAAAGATCAATGTATAAACCTCATTGGTAGGGTCAAAATATAGTTAGGCTGAAAGCACAAATTTCGATCCGTATCAAAGTACTTTATAATATAATATATAGATATCATAATTTCACTGAACTTATCATATTCTATAATAAATCAATAAACCATAATATTTTAGAGATCTTAAATTGGTAAATTACTTTCCATACAAAATATAATTTCATAAATCATGCATAATTTAAAGACTACTTATTTACTTTCAAAATAAATTATGAAATATCCTGAGGAGATGGTTTATTATTTATCTCCACAGAATACTAAATGGATAGATTCAATCAATCCTGAAAGCATCGATCAGAATCTATTATTTAAAATATATTCTTCTATCAATCTTAAGCCATAACTAATAAAAATCTTATAAGTTTTGATACTCTCATAAGGCTGACAAAAATGATAGCATTCAATATTTTAGTCAGTCCAATCGAGATAGTTTTATTAGATCATGATTAGACTAAAAATAAATGAATCAATGAAGATCAATGGTGATCAGATCAGTTGTATCTAACAAAAATCAAAGTGGAGATCAGTACACCAATTACAGTCAGGGATTAATTTGATCAAGTAGCTTCATCTAATCATAATTATTTAAAATATAATGATTTGATAGAGATGAATAAGGATTAGATCTTGCGATACTTGATAAAGGCTCGAATAATGTGGTCATGTCATCTGATTGATAGAGTGGTTCAAAATTTTCTACCAGCATTGACTCGAATTCAAAATAACAGTTCGAGTTCACTAGATTCATAAATCATCTAGAGAGAGAATATTAGAGGAGAGAGAAATTAATAAGATGAAATAATATTAATTACATGACACTATCTGATAATCTGATCAATTTAATCAAGATGATTTAATCAAATCATGATTAAATTAATGTATAAATGGTTTAATAAAAATTATAAATAATTGAATTTAATGATATCTAGATCTGATCAAGATGAGTATTGGTACATTGTCCAATGATCGTGAATCAGGACTCTCTTTTCTAAGATCAAATCAGAATCATTGAAAGAAATCTTTTATTGGATCAATCATACAAAAAGAAATACATGAAGAGAGAAACAATCTAGAGAGAAAAAATTTATAGAGAGAGAAAGTTAGACTTTCTAGAGAGATAAAATAGTGACAATGCAAACTTAGAGAAAGGTGAGAAGGAAGAGAGAGAAACTCTCTCTCTTCTTTTTTTCCTTTTTTTTCTTTTTCTTTTTTCTCTCTTTTTTTCTTTCTCTCTTCTTAACGAAACTCTCTCTCTTGCTAACACCTTTGGAGCCACCACTCTCCACATGCCTAGAGAAAAAATATGCATGCCAGCATGTGCCGTGCCCAAGGATTCTCATGCCAAGTTGTGCTAAGCATCAAGCGACCACATGGAGTTCCATTTATTCTCGAGGATTCCTTAAGAGTTCTTGGCTACTTACTTATTTTGTTGAAGGCTGATTTCTTTCCCATGGTAGATTATTTTATTTGAAAATCAGACATAGTGCTTTACTTTTTTGTGAAGGATTGATTTCTTCTTTGTAAAAGATAAAAGATTCCTAAAGAAATAGAACCCCTAGAGTCCTATATAAATCTTTGTATCTTTCATGAAGAGGGTAATGAATGATTTTACAAACTCCACAAATACTTGTGTCAATCGCTTCGAGAGGAGAAGGTGTGAGACCCAAAAGAAATCATCCGATAAGGGGAGGATGTGAGGCTCACTTTCTATCCTATCTCTTTAACCTTCATCTATTTAAGATCCAGTGTTCCTACGATCCTGATTCGACTCTACCATCTACCCACCCAAGCCTATCCCACCAAGAGAGATCTATCTCCTCCAGAATTTTTATCTATCGTGCTGAGAGAAAAGAGTGATCTTTTATTCTACATATCATATGCTGTCAAGGACCTTCATTCCTTCTTAGTTGATCCTTGATTTTTATTTTTTTTATTTTCGATCCGATGTTGGTAAAGACCTAGTTCTTTATTAACGAATCTGTTTGGTTAAAAGATTAAGAGCCTTAATCAGGATAATTTCTTAACTACCACAATCCGGATTCTTATCATCTTCTTGAATTTTTCTCATGGGTTTAATGTTTTACTCTTTCTCATTCCATTCATATCTCTTTTTTTTGCATTTACTCGTGAGCATGTTTAATTTCTACTATCTATTTATGACTTTTCTATTGCTAGTTGTTTACTAATCTCTAGAATGGTATTTGTCTGCATCATTTAGATTGATCTTGCTTTAATCTCGTACCAATTAATCACACCTCCTGAGCAGAGTATAGGCAACTATACTGTCTGTCCTAAAAATAATGAGCCCCTGACCGGACGTGATTTGTTGTTGATGAACAGAAGGAAGCTTGATCATTAGGATTGATTTTTTTTCTCTTCTTTAGGGTTGTCCCGCATCAGAGGGTCTCCTCCCAGTTGGCAATGCTTGTGGCTAGAAGATTAGGCCATGGTGGTGACCGATGACCCAGGTCCAGCAACCAACGATGGTAACTGGTGACGGAAAACCAAAAACGAAGCATGGAGAAAACATGGAAAATTGGCAGTCAAGATTTCAAGAGCTTTTCTAGTAGAAAATCGGCAAAAATTCAAGCTTAAAACCCATAGAAGATTAAGGGGAAGATAATTAAAGAGATTTACCTAGACTTCGACTATGATTGATTTGGTTCTTGATGGCCAAAGTAAACCGCAAGAAAAACAAGAAGAAAAGTGGCAAGAAAATAGCGATTAAATGGTAATGTTTGGTGAGGGGGAACTAAGGGATTGAGGCCTTTAAATAGATCTCTAATGGAGAGGAATTAGAGTTTGATTTAAACCAAATTTTCAAGTGGTTTTGAGACTTTTAATCAGGAAATTAAGAACTCTTTTGGGAGTTTTCTTATGGAAGCCTTATTTCCCATCATCATTCCAGCATGTGCCTATTTTCAATTTTTTTTTAAAAATGTTGGGTATTACACTTCTGTTCAATGTTTGTCATTCAGAAGTTTTCATCCAAACTAGATATCATTTATAAAATAATAGAAAATAGATGTTCAGTGGCAAAAATATTCCTCTTCTTTGTGGTTCTCCTTCCTCAAATAAATTTCTTTCACTACTTGGAAGTGCCATCTCTTAAAATTGTTGCGTCCAAATTAGATGTCAGTCCCCTTTAGAACATGACAGGAATGGGTACGCTATCCAAATATAGAAGAATAAGAGATCTAGTTAAATCCTCCGCATGTGCAATAGTATGTTTTTTTTGGTACATTGCAATAGTATGTTTTCAGGAAATAATGATGGAACACTTTAATTCTAAGTTGCTCAAATCAGTATGTGGTCTTTGCATGTATCAGTGGCACGTCGTTGACATTATAGGGTTGGTGGGCTAATTGCTTGCTGGTTCTAACATTGTACTTAGGTTCCATAGTTGGATTGCAAATTTTCTTCGGGGGTGTTTGGTTTGCAATCAGAATCGAAATTAGAATAAATTAGAATCGAAATTGAAATCGGAATGACCAAATCCTTCGAAGCATTTTCGTGACTGAAATCAGAATTGAAATTAGAATAAAAATTTGAATCTTTAGGAGGGAGTAGGGATTTATTTTAGGTAGATAGAGCAATTCCTATTCCACCCCTGAATCAGAGTTGAAGTGAGACTCCTCCCAACAAAATGGTTGGAATGGGAGTCATCCATTTCCATGCTAATTCCAAACCCCAACTCCCCCAACCAAACACCTCCACATATTTTGTTCAACATCAGGTCCAACAAAGTTCAATGATTACTCGCTAATGTCTCTGGGCCTTATGACCAAAAATCTTGCATCAACTTGCTCAAAGAGCTCGAAGATATCCAAATAAAGCATTTAGGTCTTTTACTGATAGTTCGTGACTTCAATGTCACCCAATAGTCATTGGACATAAAAGGAGTTAGTAGATCCTCAGCATCAAGGACATTCAACAGGTTCATTGATGCTCATAATCTGCTCAAAATATTTTTGGCTAATATGAAATCCACCTGGATGAACATTAGAAAGAAAGAATCACTATCGAAACTTGATAGATTTACCTGGCATTCTTACCTGGATCAAAGGAAGCCCTTTGTGATTCAATCTTGCTATTTCAGCTCCTTCATCCCTGGATGAAATAGCTAATATAGTTTTAAGAATTCATTTTATTACACTGCATTTTACGTTATCTAATATAATTTGTCAACTCTCATTCCAAAGTAGACTAATTGTCACTCGAGGATTTCAGGCCTATTAGTCTAATAAATGGAATCATAAGAATTATTTCCAAGGACTTGGCCAATCATCTCTCACTGAAATTAGATTCTTTAATGCCCTATTCTTAGTCACATTTTATAAAATGGAGATGAAATGGGACAATTATGTGGCAGCAGCAGAAATTATTTCATTGTGCAGAAAAATGAAGGCCAGGGGAAATACTGCCTCAGATTGATTTTTTTTTCAAAGGTCTATGACAACATTATTTTGTAAATTTCTCCTTTGTCTCTTGAAGGCAAGAAGATTCAGAAGTAGTTGGTGTGAATGGATAGCTGTCTTTCTTCATTCTTCTAAATCAACTGTGATCATCATGGGAAACTGCATAAATTTTTCATGATCAGAAAGGGTTTAAAGCAAGGGTACCCTCCCTCTCCTTTTCTATTTCCATTAGTCATAGATATCCTCAATAGAACCCTCAAGGTAGTTGCTGATGAACAACTCATTAAAGGCATTGGACCTTATGAAATTACTGGCACACTACACTTTCTTTAGTTTGTAGATGATACTCTTTTATCTTTTGGAATGCATCAGCATAACATGCCTCAATATTAAAATTCATTTTGTATCGTTTCAGGGCTGAGGATCAACTTTGACACATCCTTAAAGTTAGGAATATTGGAATAGATAAAGTGGAAGCTTCCAACCTAGCAACAGCAATGGATTTCAAATATCATATTTGTTTTTAATTAAATGTCCAGGGTTTCCTCTTTATTTTCCCACTTTAATGCCTTGGGAATGGAACTTCCTAGTATGAAAAGACAATGTTCTTTCTCTTGTTGGAAGGCTCCTCTTATTGGTCTTAACATTCCATCAATAATTGTTTGGAAAAAAATGATAGAATAAGCTGAGACTTTCTTTGGAGGGTGAAGAAAAATGTAACAGAGAGAACTATATTTAGTGAGGTGTTTTCATGTTTTCTAGCCAAAGGATCTCGGGGATCCTAGTCTAATGAGCTTCATGTTGGAAAAAAATGCAATCATGGACAATAATAGCATAAACTTCTATTCTCTGTTTATGCAAATTAAATAGGATATTATAAAGAAACAATAATCTCTATGATCTACTCAGACAATTAATAAGCAAAAAGTAATTAAGCAATCTACAAAAAAGGACACTACAATTTTAATATGAATTTTTTACTATTTAGAATAATGGGATTACTGCAGGTCTTCTCTAGATCAACTAGAGATTATACAAAAATATATCATCAAGAATAAATCTTGACTCCATAATAAAAACAATCATCATCGATAAAGCAAATTTCAATAATAATTAGGGATATATTGTTAAATTATATCTTAGAAGCCAATATGACGACACATTGTAAGAACTCTAAGGTATAATTTTATACTTAAAATATTGATTTGATTAATAAAAAAATAAATTTTATTTTCATTCAAGTGTGATGTATCCTTGAATCATTCATGGGATTAATACTTATGATACATATTTTCAAGATATTGAGAATTAGATGCATGGATAATTAATTTTTAAATTACTTCTGGACATAGCATCATCATGAGGATGGTGATCGATCCAGATAGACTGATGCATAAATCACTTCCTTCGAGTTAGATGAGTCTCTGATCTACAGTGTAGAAATATTGAGCGATGAGTGTAGGTAGTTGTTAGAGAATAACTAGTACTGAGCATGATCATATGAGAAATCACGTAGATTTCTTTTCAATCGTCAGTGATCGTCTCGATGCTGTAGTTGTGTGAATGAACTTTTGACTTGCGATGGCATGATTGCTCATAGTGAGATTGCTGAAGTTTTACTGATATATAAACATGGCCTCATTGAGTCCTTGCAGTGAATGTTGGCAATAGTTAATTTACTATAGGAGCAGGATGTGCATCTAGATAGAATCTATCGATCTTGATAGAAAAAAATAGTCCTATGAGATTTGAGAGGCTAAGTTTGTAAGTTTGTGGCGAAAAGAAGTTTCTATAAGAATCACAATTGGACTTGAGTTGATCGAATCTATCATGTGACTGATGATGAGGTTTGACGATTAATTCATGACCTGCCATCTAATCAAAACTCATGATAGAGGGGCTGAATCATACGAAAACTATACTTTGAGATTTTTTTTTGATTCCGCTGGGTTGTCATTATATATTACTAGGTGCCACTGATGGATTGTGAGAGCTCACTAGGATTGTTCAGGATCGACGATCCTTATTGAGTTAGAGTGGAATCGTTTCGATCCATTGAAAAAGATTTTACTGATACTATGATAGAGATCATGGTATATCTCACTATTAGATAGAATTAGACCTATGGGGTTACACAACAAAGGGATTAGATCTGGATTAAACAATTGGACTGATGAAGTCTCAATTAAATTTAGAAAAATCCTATTGGGTTCAGAGTAACCTTGTTAACACAAGGTTGAACCCAATTCCTCTCTTAACTTAAATTTCTTATTTGATAAGAATTAATTCAAGTTAATTACTTACTAAGAACCTAAATGAATTAGATTTATTGGGCTCTAATTATTGGGTGCCTAGAATTTTGGATCATATGCATTAGGGGTTCAAATCCCTAATCAATTCTTTAATTATTTTTTTGTAGGGCACCACTTGATTTAATCAAATCAAGCACACCCACATGATGATGCTATGAAAGAAGGAGGGGCTCACCTCTTCTTCCCTATGGCATGTGAGGGAGAGGGCTAGAGGATGCCAAGTGTTGGCGCTCCTTTGGTTCTCCTAGGCGTGGTCAAAGATAGAGGTATACAAGGAGCCCTAATGCAAGTAGTGTTGGAAATTATGTCTCAAAGTCAATCGTCAGTCTGTTAACGATTATACTCATTTTGTAATTATATATAAATTTTTTAATAATAAAAATTATTTAACATTATTCATCATAAGTTTTTTTGTATATCTTCTATATGAACTTTTGTGTTGTGATGAAGTCTTTAGGACTATTTTAAATTGATAAAGAAAGATTTATTATTTAGTTCTTAAACTTATTCACAGCTAAATGATATGCTATTAATAAGACGATAGCAATATCAAGTATAGGTCGTTGTGTACCAAATAGATTGATTATTTTCTTAACCAAAGATTATGGAGACACTGGTATGGCATGCAGGTAAAATATAGGAGTATATTTGCACTGAACATGACCAATTGCGGAGCACTCTACTGTCAAGAGTAGCTTACGAAGGGTATAGATATAAGTGTCTCTTCGATCTGAGATCATCATGGTGACTTACAAGCAATTTATTATACTTTAGTGCCAGACTATCTGAATTTCTAATTTAGTAATGAAAGGTTTCTGGATGCAGTCAAATACTTGTTAAGTCGAAGTGTGAATCAAGATGAGATTGACCCCTTTGGATTCAGGAGTTAATGCATCACTGTATTTTAATTTAGTAAAATCTTGATTAGGATAATCCATGTAATAGATTTGAAAGGTTGAGATACAATGTGGTTGATTATTCTAGGGTTGATAGTTAAATCCTAGGTCACCTTGAGCATTAGGGTCAAAGGGATGAATTATATAGTAACCATATGCCAGTAGATTCTTGAATATTACTTTGCAATCATTTAATCTATCCAGACGTCAAGTCTCATTGCTAGATGATTATTTTGATTAGTTCAGAAAATTATTTCTGTGCTACCGGCTTAGGTTCGAACCTACAGGGTCACACTCAAAAAAAATTTCTATCTAATCAAGTGGCTGATCAATGATTGAGAATCATTTTAGGATTTAATCATCAATATGATTAATGGTTAACTTGATGCAAATATTATAGTAAATTAATTTGCTAAGGGTTGATGAATTAAAGGAGGATTGATAAGCAATTGGCTTGTTGATTAGTTCAATTTGATTGAGCAATATAATATGATTTCAATTTAATTGAATTGGATTCAATTTGATTTGATCCGATTAGGTTATGAAATGACCTAATTGCTAAGGAAGATTCATTTCTGATTTGATCAAAAATTGGGCTTGATAAATTCTGATTTAATCAGGTTTGGAACCTAATTAGATTGGGTTCAAGTTATTCAATTGGGTCTAACCTAATTTGATTAGGTTGAAGACTTATTGGATAAAACCTAAGAGTCCAAATCAGCTTGGACTCCTTCCTACCGCCGACCACCCTTGTGCGCACACCCACACCTCAATGCCAATTTAGATTTGTGTGAGAAACTCCATGCTAAAAGGTTTTATGTCGCCCACTCCGAGAGCCCTAAGGATGAGACAAGATTTGGTTCAAGTTGAATTTAAATTGGATTTGAATTTAGCATGGATCTTGATCCTTATCTTGGTTTGAATTTGATTTGAACTTGGACTCTTTCTCCCTATCCATGCCATCTATAAGAAGCCTTGAGTATTGTGTGACAAAACAAGAAAGAGAGAAAATAGAAGAAGAAGTTTCCAGCTTGAGGCTAGGGTTTTGGGTGTGAGGTCTTGGGGTTGGGTGGCCATCTTGGGCATGTGAGCATAGAGGAGAACCTTCTCCTCTTTGGTGAGATACCTAGATCAGATCTAGAATTTTTGGTGAGGGAAAAACCAAGAGAGAAAGAAGTTCTCTATCTTTTTATCCCATCATCTAATCCTCCTTGTCTATCTTCGATTTCGGAGGAGTCCGTGAGATCTGAAGATAGGAGCAGTTTAGCCATCAAGAGGTCTTCGTGCGAACTAGCATTCCTGAGAAGATTGGTCAGCACAGGACTTCAAGTGGATCAACTGTAGAGGCCAAACACCCTGTGCAGCTATGAGCAACCTTCCAGTCCTCGAGATTCAGACACGAAGATCTTTTTGCCCACACTCAGATATCAAGTTCTAAACTTTATATGTATATAGATGTGATCTACAGATGCGTGTATGATGCGATCATACATGCAGATTTTATTTTCAGATCCTTGTATGCATATATGCCATGTTATAGGTCCGAGGGTAGGCATTAAGATTAGATCTTAAACATGTTTTATGATTTAAATTGTTTAATCTATTCAATTCTACTGCATAAAAATTTTAAAAATACATACTATATGCCTGCCGATTTTTCTTTAGTAGTATCAGAGCCAGATTTGGCATAACATAATTATATATGCATGTTAAATCTAATTTTCTATTATTTAGATTAGATCTAAATAATATTTATGCTTACGATCTAATTTTGATTAGATCTGATATGATTTAGATTAGATCTAAATTTTATCATATGTGATATGACTAAATTAGATGCCCAGTAGCATAGTAATCGGATTGAACTTTCGTGACCATTCGGTCATAAGAGAAAGTAAGATTTCATGACCCTTGCCTCTCATTCCATGGGATCTCTTATGGTGTGTAAAGGTACTATTTGTTCATGAAGATGAAATACAGAAGGAAGAAAACTTACTTTTCTGTAAAATCCTAGATTTTTGAAATCTTAAGATTTATTGTATACAATATAATTTTTAAGAAAAATAAAATCATCTAATCTATATGATTAAAATTATTTTAATCATGAGAAATAAAATTTGGAGTCATAAAATATTTAGATATGATCTAAAAGTTCGTTTATGATTGATTTTATTTCAAATTATACAAAATTTTTATGTGCTAAAACTCTGAAAAATCTGCTAGCATGCAAACTTGGCCGACTCAATTTTAAACTGAGCCGACCCAGTCCCCTGATTTAGTTGGCTCAATGTTGACTGAGCCGACCTAGTTATCACAGGTTGAATAGTAATAGTTACTGTTCATCATTAGTTAGCCGATCAAGTAGCAACTTGATCGACCCACTAATGTTAGCCGGCTCAGTTCAGGAATGAGCTGACCTAGTTTCAAAATAGAATTTTTTTTACATAAATCAGTTGTAAATAATTTATAAAATTAAAAATTAAAATTATTTTAAATCTAAACAAAAAATCCATATAAATCAAACACTTAATTGAGAATTTAGTTGATTAAATTGGATCTAGAATTGTGAATTAAAGATCTAATAGCATTCACATAAAACATGGGTCTATGGGTTAGCTTGATTAGGTCCTCTTAATTGAGTTAGACCTAAGGTTAGAATCAAATGGACTTAACAGAGAAATTGATAAAATCTAATCAAAAGTTGAATTAAATTAAATTAGATTTTCTTGAGAATTAATAAATAGTTATAGTTGGTCAAGTCCATATCTTTGATTGGACCAAGATGGACATCGATCATGGCTCAGTGTTTGAGTCCGAGTCTTTAGACAAGCCAAATTGAAACTGATGAACCAATTGATGTCTAAGATAAATTTGATAATTTTGACTAATAGTCATTAATTGGGAGCTACTCGCATAGATTGAGTCTATAGCGAGTTAAGGGCATATCCCTCTCACTGATCTTACTTATCTGATCAATATGGTCAATCAGCTTTCGATTCGATTGCTCATTGATTCATGCTAACCCATGCTGCATAGGTTGATCAGTATGATTGATTTGGGTTTCAGGATCGATTTGAATCTAGTCTTCTTTAATCTGACTTGATGAAATCAGTGGGAGGATTATGATTAGATGGTCAACTTTTTTTTTTTCTCTTAAATTATGTTAACCAAACCCTCTAAATTATTAGATCTTAAAAATGAGATAGTTATGATGATAACTAGATTATAGCCTCCTATTAAGTTGGGTGATAATGGATCCATTAGTTTGATAATCATTGGAGGCCCAAAGGCTTGATGCTTATTGACTATTGAAATTATCATTCATAATATGCTAGCTCAGTTGAGTCTCTATGATGGGTAGTTAGACTGGCCCAACCAAAATCGGGTCTAATCATTTGTTAGTTAGATTTTTGAGAGTAGTTATATTAATGGTTGGATCTAATCAGAACCTTATAGTGGAGGTCAAAGCCTACTAATTAGATTTTTGAAAAAAATTAATTACTAGAAGTTGTTTGGAGAAATAATTGATTAAGAATCTACCCATAAATGCACATGGATGGGCCAGCCAAAGTCAGGCTCGTATGTAGTCTGTGTGGATTCTAGTATCTACTAGAAAATTAGTATAATTCTTCAGATTGAAAGTAGATGCTATCAATTCGTAAAAATAGTGAGAGAATCTTTAGACTAAAGTCCATGTCATTAGGCTTAATAATTCATATACTGATTAGATTTTATTTTATCTTTTGTGCAATTATGGCCACCATCTTGTCGCCTCGATCACTGTTGGATAGTGACAAATTAATGGGATCCAATTTGGATAGCTGACATCGAAAACTAAAAATCACCCTGAAGCATGAGCAGATCTTGTACGTACTGACAGATCTGGCATCGAAGGAGCCTACCTCGAATGCACATGGTGTGGTAAAGACTTATTAGAAGTGGCTCAACGATCGTATCATAGTACATTGCATTATGCGGGCTGCGATGAACGATGAGTTCAGTCGCAAGTTCGAGGATGCTCAGTCCGAGGACATACTTCAAGTGTTGAATGACTCCTTCGATACTCTCGATGATGTTGAGTGACCCAAGACTAGTTGTGCCATCTTCAGTGCCTGGATGAGGGAAGGGGCATTGGTCATCGATCATGTATTGTATATGATCGAATAGATTGAATGCCTAAGCAAACTCGACTTTTCTTTGCATGAATAGCTTGAGAAAGATGCGATTTTGAATTTTTTGCCAAAATTTTAACTACTATTTCTCAGTCATTATAGAATGACAAAGTCTGTAGTCAACCATCATAATTTGCTGGGTTTGTTGAAAGAATAGTATCCTACAAGCCAATCGCATGGAGATGCAAAGAGATTTTTTTTATTATCTTCCTACTCATTTGTATGGCATTAGTTATTTTTTTATGAGGTATTATGTTTTATCATTTGCTGCATCATATTTATATGATTATGATAAATCTCATAGATTTGGACAATAATTTTAGGGTTATGATGAGATCATACCAGTGAGATCTAAAATCTTGATAGCTCCAATCTAAAATATTTTCAGTCATTGGATCATCGAGTCGAAGATCGATGATGCTGGTAAGACTAGTACATCCTATGTATGCTCGATGGAGAGGGTGGGCACCATCACTTATGCGGTGACACTAATACAAAGATGTAGGTGCTCATTAGAGAATGAGTTCACTGAACTGACCCACAAAAAAAAATATCTGATGGAGCCTTACAGCATGTCAATAGATAGTTCTTCAGTAGGGGTAGTGCATGTGATCCTTTGACATGAGATCACCATGATACCTTGCGTACATAGAACCTTACTTTGATTTATTCTTTAGTACACCACTTTGAGATATGTATGGAATATTCTGAATATGGTGAAGTGTGCATAGAGGTTGTGAGTGGTCAACAAAGAATCGATCACTCTTTGTAGGAGAAACGAACATCTAATGTGATCTCATAGGATGGTGACTCTGAGAGTCTCTGACCAAAGCAGGGATGAACAATAGAAATAATTTTCACTAGTTCATCAATCGAGTCATCATCATCAGATTGAGATACATATGGTTAGATATTTAGGTTTGACATATTTTCATACCCATGGTCTTTCTGGAATGTTGTGTGATCGAATGATTGAATTGCATGGTAACTCACCATGGAAGTATAATTTTGATATTTTCATCAAATTTTAAATCTTCTGGGTAGTCATGACACGTTGCTAGATATCAATCTTGATTTATAAACTTTCAGAATTAAAAGAGTTTAATTCAAGAATCAATTAAGAAGAGTCCTAGTTGATTGGGACTCTTGAGCTGACTTAATCTAATCGGATTAGAGTTACGTCGAGAGTCTGGATTCACTACTGGCTAGATTTAGAACCCAATAGGTCACACACAATAGAGATTTGATTTTGGTCCAATCTATTTGAATTTATTATAAATTTAATGGGTTAATTAAATTACTAGCACATGAATTAACCCAAGTTCTCAATTAGGCTCAGTGCAAAGGTGTTTGTGCTAACATAGACTTGTTTGCCTTGACCTAATGTGATTGATTTTGAACCATCTATTTATTAGTTAGTTTATCTGATTTATATGAAAGAGTTCTATGTAAATCTACCACCTCCATGTCAAAACCACACGAGAAAATAAATATGACATCTTTTATTTGGGCATTTAAGAGGAGAAGTCCTTCTGGTTCACTCCTCTTAATTTTCTTATATAATTCCATGCATTTTTCTTAATTCTTCATGACATATGATGGTGTTTGGGATATAGGACGTGGAAGAGGAGGAAGAGTCCTTCTCTTGGAAGGAATTTGAATGCCAAATAATAAGGGACGCCTCACATATATGCATTCAATGTGGAAGAGTCTTAATTGTTAAGGACTCTTGATTTCTCACATTAAATCCCTTTCCATGCACCATAAGATGGTGTATTAATTTTTTCTTAGTAGAGGAAGAGTCTTTCTACAAGTCAATCACTTCCTTTTCCTTGTCATTTTCTTGATTTTTGTGAAAAAAAATTTATGGATACCGTGTAAGGGAGATGGGATGCCAAAAGTTGGTGCCCCTTGGTGTTTTATGTGGTGCCCCTTCATTCCTTATATAAGGGGCATCCCATATGGCATAAAAATCATCCAAAAATTGTTTGGGATGTGGGATTAGATAAGGAAGAGGTGAAAAAAATCTAAAGTGAAAAAGACAATGAAAAGAGAAGGAAAAATAGAAAGGAAGGGAAGAGAGAAAAAGAAAAGTATGAGATACTTGTCCAAAAATCAGATTGTTCATGTGTTGAACATAAAATTTGATTTGTGTGTGATAACATCTTTTGAGAAAGAGTTTCTAAAGAGATCCTAGTAGAGGTCTTGAAGGCATACAAGGAGTGGTGCAATCCGTTCTTGCGAAGGACGATCAGCAGCGAGCTTGCGAAGAAGGCTGCAGTGCCATGACGAATTGGGAAGGACCCTGATCAGTCCCGTGTAGATCACCGTTGAAGGACTTTTTCTTTGGAGTCTTGTGGGGATATTAAGATTACTAGTTCATGATCTTCATGATGGTATATGACTTTTGATCTTCTCCTGATATGTATGTTTCTGATGTTTGATTGTAATCATCAAGGGGTTCCCAGGGTTTTATGTTCCGATGATCTAGTTTAATTGTTAAACATTATTTTCAAATGTTGAATACATATTAAAATTTTTAAAATTTATATTTTGCTGCATCACCAAAATTCAACAGTGATATCAAAGCCACCCTTGATTGATTCAGTTAAATTTCATATTATTTTTGTGATATGGATTAGATCCAATTCAAACTATGTCAAAATCAAATTTTTTGATTGATGTTTATAATATATTTTTGTAAATGATAAATGTTATCTCCATGATCAAATTTTGGATATGTGAATTCCATGGTTTTTAGACTTGTAAGATAAGTTTAAGATTAGATCTCATGATCTAATTTTTGATGGAATTGAAATCCAATGCATGTGATGCATAGTGCCTTGGAATAATACATATGGATGTAGATTGCCAAGACTTAGAATTTTTACATTTGATGTATTCACTTAAAATCCAAGCGCAGGCCACCATGTTATCAGGCACTCACCATTGTGGGTTGACCATCTTGATTGATGCTCGAGGTATGTGTGGGGCCAAAAAATTTTTGATCATGGAAATGATGCATCAGACATGGATTAGGATTTTTGCCGATAGATTGATTTAACTATAATTTATTGATATAAAGTATTTAAAATTAATGATTATAGATTAAATCAAATTTTTAGTTCTAATTTGATTAGAATTCATATTTTTATTTAGGTTGATCTAATTGTCATTTATCTAATTTGATTAGGATTTGAGTCATAGTTGATCGAGTCTATGCTAACCTAATTGGATTAGGGTTAATTTAAGAATAAATCAACCTAACTCAAAAGAATGACAAATGATATGATTTAAAGTTAATATTTGGGTCAAGAGTTGAACCTGAATCAAAAAATCCTAAGATGAGTCTTATGCCCATAAATTTGAACATCTTAATTGACATGTGTATGAATGATATCACAATAAAAATAATATGAATTATAATATTTTATAATTATTATAAAATGCTTGTTATATGGTTATGGACTATGGAACACCCATGTGATGGATGTATGCATGAATGCTTTCCAATTAGTTGATTATATTAATGCATCTGCAAGAGTTGCAATAAGGGTTAGGTGCCCTTGATGCATTATATTATCAGCTGAACTTTTTTTTTCGATATTTTCAACTGTTGAATGGGATTTTTACATATTGATGTAAAATTATAGAAAAAAATTATTTGAGAACAGATAGAAATTATTTCTTTCTATTTTCAAATAAAAGATCAAGCATTCATGGTAGACTTCATGATGATGAAGACTTGACTATTAGATTTTTAGAGAGCAGAGGTGCATTAAGATTGACCATGAGATGGTTCAATCTATGATGCACCTAGGGTTAGACCCATTAATCATATTGTGGCTCAGATGATTTTTTCAAAAGTCCATAACTATTTGTCTTCCTTTATATATGCTCTTACATGCTGGTAGTTATAAATTTAAATTACATATATTGCATAATTAAATGTTTAGGATGTGCTTGACACCTAAAGTCCCTCATTCAAATTATATTAAGTCATAATGGTGAAGTGTTAAGAACACTATCCATACCTTCCTTCATGCTAAGCCAGTATTATCTCAAGAACCATAGTAGACTTGTTGTGCTATCCACAAGGTTTATTGTGGGGATTGGTTTGATACTATCTTAGTGCATAATGAAGCTAATTATATTTAGCTCATACTAGATCAATAGAATATATTAAAAACTATAGTGAGTTAGTTGTGCTATCCACAAAACTTGCTATAGTAGTTGGTATGATGTTGACTTAGTGATGCTTATGACATATTCTCGTAATATTGTCTTGTTGTGCTATCCACAAGGATAGTATTATTCAGGTATGACCATATAAGATTGAAGGATATGACTTAACTAAAATACTATAGTTTGTTGTGCTATCCACAAGGCTGTAAGTATTTTAGAGGCAAAAGTTATGCTGAGAGTTGTATGAGATGCAATTAGTAAAGAGTTACTTACCCTTGAACTCATAGGAGCTTGTTGTACTATCCACAAAACTTTTTATGAGGACTTGAGATCTCAACCCCACTAAAAAACTTCATAATAAGGTTCTTCGATTTCATACTTGAGGGCTATAAAATTTGTTAAAATAGTGGGAGACTCAATTAAATAAAATCTTCATCTAACTTGTGTATGTCATCATGAGTAATTCTTTTTATGTTCTTATTTATACTTATGCATCTTTATTAGCACTGCATAGGATTGTTTTAAAATTGATCGAACATCATGGAATGGTTGAGGAACTAGAGAATAATTCTCATATAGGAGAAAGTATCCTATTCTCCTAATTTTAATTTAATCAGAGTTGATACTGTATAGAAGAAAAAATCGCATATGAGATATGATGAGGATGACGGTATGACTGTCAAAGTGTATCCTGATTAACTTAATCATCCGATTAGGTTATAATCATGGATGATGAGTTATTTTAGGATTAGATCCTGCTAACTCTCCTTAATTTCTTCTTTAGTATCCCTTAGGAGAAGAAGGTGAAGAATGTCTTCACTATAAGTATCTAATATCATTACAACAATGATGAGCACTAAATTACAAGAATTATCTTGCAAATATGAAGCAATAGTAGGATATAAAAGTTGCATCTGCTAATAATTTGTATGAGATACAAATTAATTATCATTGAGTATTTTTCAACTTCAAAATTTTAGGTATGTGATACCTTATATAGATTCTACTTATGCAAAGTATTGCTGGACCTATAAAGCTAAAGTAAGGTGACTACTCGCATTTTGGCACTGATGGATAGTCCATTCATGCTAAGGCTGTACGAACCTACTTATTTAGAAACTAGACCATTGTTTATCAGAAATATTATTTCAATCCCTAAGTTATTGTAACATAGATTTGAAATTAATGTTAAGAGTAAAAATTACTCTCCTTCTAAAAAAATTTATGGCTATGGTCTTATATTTCTGTCACTCAATGATATTATTCTTAATATTGATAAGAATAAGAAATGAATATGTGATGGTCACATATCTTGGGTATTGCCAACTTGGCTATTTTTGTGAGTCAAAGATAAACAAGTAATGCAAAGAAGAGTTCTTTGTCTGTATAATTATGAATCATATAAAATTTATAAATCTTATCTCATGGATAAAATGATCAAGATGCCATTTATTGGACATAAAAAAAGGCAAGTAAGATATTAGGTCTTGAACATATGGATGTTCGAAGGCTAATAACATCATGACTCAGAGATGGATATCCCATATGAGATATGGTGTGTTCTCTAATATGCTTCACAAATTTTGATTCTCATTCTGGAGATTTACTCTAGAAATTGCTGTATATATTTTGAATTAGATACCATCAAAATCTATTACGAGCACTCTATATGAGATATGGAAAAGGCAAAAGACAGGTTGTCCAACTTATGTGAAAAGAGTTGATTTACATAAGTTTGTGCTAGGATAGATTTTTATTAGTATATAAGTTATCCTAAAGAGTAGTATGTGATACTATTTCTACCATCCTACTAGACAAAAGATATTTTATCAAGTAGGTATACCACCTTTTAGGAAAAGAAATTTTTTCTAACAAGGAGACAGTGGGAGGATAATTGAACTTGAGAAGTTCAAGATCTATGAATTTTCCTAACCTGTGTAGTATTCACAAGTTAATCCTCGACCAGATGTGCTCATTGATGAGGCACAACCATAAAACACACCTTCTCATCGAAGGTCAATTTGAGTGTGTAATGTACTACTCAAATATGGATTTATCATTGAGAATGATGATATACCATATATTATTGTGAATAATATTTTTCTTGATCTATTCGGAGATCGTCATGAGTAGAAACTCTAACAGTTGGTCTGAAATCTTGATATCCGAAATAAACACCCTGAACATCAACTAAGTATGGACTGTGGTTGAGCACCTATGGGTATGACCCAATAGGTTGCTATCAAGGATGTCAATCTAGATTATTGCTATTACCACGCACCATCTAGAGAAGTTGTCTCTAGTGGGAGGGCAAATGCATTTATGAATTCAGATAATTTTTAAGGAGATGGTACCTCTATTTTTGATGAAATAGTCAAAATATTTGACTTTATCAAGTATAGATAAACCGTGTATGTTTACAAGAAGACAAGTGGGAGTCCCACTAATTTTTTGGTTATGTATGTAGGTGACATACAGCATATTGGAAAGGTAGTCCCAATATTGCACTCGATCAATGATATACTTATTACAAATATTTTCATGAAATAAGATTTGGGTTAAGCATCCAATATACTAGGCATCTATAGGGATAGATATAAGTGGATGCAGAGCTTATCCCATTCTAGGTATATAAAATTTATATTGAAAGGGTTCAATATGAATAGGTGTAAAGGAGTTTACTTACCCATATATTCATTGTACCAAGCTTGATGTGTATTATGTTCTATGCATAATCATTGATTTTCAGGCAGATTCATGATAGGATCTTTTGAAAATTATGAAAAGCATTCTCATAGTACTTGAGAAGTACTAGAAGAGCAGTGAATTGGAAGAGTTTCAAACAGCAAACTGTGTTTGACTCAATTAATTACTGTTAGTAAAGATTGCTAAAGAAAGTTGCCTGATGAAAGGTTTATCATTGAGTTGGGTCTGGTCTCACTGTGTACCCACACACATCTTAGGCACTTTCACCTCATTCATGATATGATCATAAAATGAGTTAATATTAAGAATATCATAATGGACCAGTTCACTAAGCCTTATACAGCAGCAGTGTAATTGCCACCCTGATAGTATGGGCATAAAGTACAGGGATGATTGGCTTTAGTGCAAGTGGAAGATTGAAAGAATAGTATCCTACAAGCCAATCGCATAGGGATGTGAAGAAACTTTTCTTTATTATCTTCCTACTTATTTGCATGGCATTAGTTATTTTTTTATGAGGTATTATTATATTTTATCATTTGCTGCATCATATTTATATGATTATGAGAAACCCTATAGATTAAGGCAATGATTTTAGGGCCACGATGAGATAATGTCATTGAGATCTAAAATCTTGATAGCTTCAATCTAAAATATTTTCAGTCATTAGATCATCGAGTCAGAGATCGATGATACCGATAAGACTGGTACATCCTATGTATGCTCGATGGAGAGGGTGGTTGATCTCACAATCACTTGTGTGGTGACACTAAGACAAGGATGTAGGTGCTTATTAGAGAATGAGTTCACTGAACTGACCTGCAAAAAGAATATCTGATAGAGCCTTCAGCATGTCAATAAATGGTTCTTCAGTAGGAGTAGTGCATGTGATCCTTTGATCTGAGATTATCATGGTACCTTATGTACATGGACTCTTACTTTAGTTTATTCCCTAGCACACTACTTGAAGATGTGTGTGGGATATTCTGGATATGGTGAAGTATACATAAAGGTTGTGAGTGGTCAATAAGAAATCGGTCACTCCTTGTAGGAGAAGAGAACATCCTATGTGATCTCATAGGATGGTGACTCTGAGAGTCTCTGGCCAGAGCAAAGATGAACAGTAAAAATAATTTCTACTGATTCATCAATCGAGTCATCATCATCGGATTGAGATACATATGGTTAGGTATTTGGGTTTGACATATTTTCATACCCATGGCCTTTCTGAGATGTTGTGTGATCGAAAGATTGAATTGCACGATAACTCACTATGGAAGGATAATTTTGATATTTTTATCAAATTTCAAATCTTCTGGATAGTCATGAGACATTACTAGATATCAATCTTGACTTATGAACTTATCAGAATTAAAAGAGTTTAATTCAAGAATCAATTAGGAAGAGTCCTAGTTGATTGGGACTATTGACCTGACCTAATCCAATCGATTAGGATTACGTCGAGAGTCTGGATCCATTGCTGGCTAGATTTGGAACCCAATGGGTCACACATAATAAAAATTTGATTTTGATCCAATCTATTTAAATTTATTATAAATTCAACGGGTTAATTAAATTGCTAGCATATGAATTAACCCAAGTTTTCAATTGGGTTTAGTGCTAACCTAGACTTGTTTGTGCTAACCTAAACTTTTTTGTCTTGACCTAATGTGATTGGGTTTGAACCATCTATTTATTAGTTGGTTCATCTGGTTTATATGAAAGAGTTCCATGTGAATCCATCACCTCCACATCAAAACCACACGAGAAAATAAATATGGCATCTTTTATTTGGGCGTTTAAGAGAAAAAGTCCTTCTGGTTCACTCCTCTTAATTTCCTTATATAATTCCATATATTTTCCTTAATTCCTCATGACATATGATGGTGCTTGAGATATAAGATGTGGAAGAGGAGGAAGAGTCCTTCTCTTGGAAGGAATTTGAATGCCAAATAATAAGGGATGCCTCACATATATGTATTCAATGTGGAAGAGTCTTAATTGTTAAGGACTCTTGATTTCTCACATTAAATCCCTTTCCACGCATCTTAAGATGGTGTATTAATTTTTTTTTAGCAGAGGAAGAGTCCTTCTATTGGTCAATCACTTCTTTTTTCATGTCAGTTCCTTGGTTTCCCTGAAAAAAAATTTATGGATACCGTGTAAGGGAGATGGGACGCCAAAAGTTGGCACCCCTTGGTGTTTTATGTGGTGCCCCTTCATTCCTTATATAAGGGGCATCCCATATGGCATAAAAATCATCTAAAAATTATTTTGGATGTGGGATTAGATAAGAAAGAGTTAAAAAAAATCTGAATTGAAAAAGGCAATGAAAAGAGAGAAAAATAGAAAGGAAGGGAAGAGAGAAAATGAAAAGTATGAGATACTTATCCAGAAATCAGATTGTTCATGTGTTGAACATAAAATCTCATTTATGTATGGTAACATCTTTTGGGAAAGGATTCCTAAAAAGGTCTTAGTAGAGGTCTTGAAAGAATACAAGGAGTGATGCAATCCGTTCTTACGAAGGATGATCAGCAGCAAGCTTGTGAAGAAGGCTGCAGTGCCATGACGAATTGGAAAGGATCCTGATCAGTCCCATGTGAATCACCATTGGAGGGCTTCTTCTTTGAAGTCTTGTGGAGATCTTAAGATTATCATTTCATGATCTTCATGATGGTATATGACTTTTGATCTTCTCTTGATATGTATATTTTTGATGTTTGATTGTAATCACCAAGGGGTTCCTAAGATTTTGTGTTCCGATGGTCTTGTTTAATTGTTAAACATTATTTTCAAATATTGAATACATGTTAAAATTTTTAAAATTCATATTTTGCTGCATCACCAGAACCCAACAGTTGTTACAGACTTTTGAGAAGGATTACCAGCTCCACAAGGAGATGGTGAATGTAGTAGGAGGATCCTTAGTGAAGTATCATCCCTTTAAGAAAGGAAAAAAGAAAAATACAAGGATGCAACATGCTAGGTGTCAGACCAAGAAATCTAAGTCTAAGTCCAATCAGAGTCAGATAGAATGCTTCTACTATAAGAAACAGGATCATTGAAAGAGAAACTATCTTTAATACAAAGTTCCCTTGATCCGAACAGGTCGAATAAAAAAAAGGAAGTAGTTGCTGGGCAAGATAATTATATGATAATATCTTGCAACTTCTCTATTTATGTACTGTGACCTACGTATTAGATACTAGTAGTCCAATTAATATTTATAATTCATTGCAGGGACTTTAGATCAATAAGAGATTTGAGGACGGTGAGAGATTCCTAAACGTTGAAGATGGAAGATCAGTTTCAGTTCTAGCCTTAAAAATTATCAAGCTTGTATTCAATTCTCATATCATTTTTTTTAGTGATTGTCACTTTTATCCTTCATTTCTATTAAATGTAATTTTTGTAGGCCTTTTGGCCAAAAAAATTATAAGATTTCAATAAAGAATAGTTCTTGTAATGTCATTTTGAATGGTGTTACTGTGATGAATGGATAATTAAATAATGGTATTTGCATTGTATCACTGTCTAGTGTAATGTACACATCGAATAAACACCTTAGGATAGATGATGTTACGGATGCCTACCTTTGATATTGTAGGCTAGGTCATATTAACAAGAATAGGATGAATAGGTTGATCCAAAAGAAAATTCTCAAAGTCAATAATTGTGAATCATTACCTACCTATGAGTCTTGTCTTTTTGGAAAGATGACTAAGTCATCTTTTACTGAAAAAGGTGAACGAGCTAGTGATGTTCTAGATCTAATACATACTGATGTATGTGAACCCATGAACACAAGTGCCAGAGGTGGATATCACTATTTCATTACATTCGTAAATGACCTATTTATGTATGGGTACATTTACTTGATAAAACATAAGTCAGAATCGTTTGAAATGTTCAAATGATTTCATAATGAGATAGAGAAACAAACTGAAAAGAGTATTAAAACTCTTTGGTCTGACTGAAGGGTTGAGTACCTCACCAGTATGTTTCTGACATATCTAGGAGAGAATGGGTTTTCTCATAATGGATCCCTCTTGAGATGCCATAGTATAATAGTATATCAGAAAAGAGGAATCAAATACTGTTGGACATAGTTCAGTCCATGATGGGCTTTATTAGTCTGTTGATCTCCTTTTAGGGATATGCATTTGAGTTGGCTTGCTATGTACTTAATAGAGTTTTGAGTAAGTCTATGAGCAAAACACCATATGAGATATAGATAGGGCGTAAGTCGATGTTCTCACACCTTAGGATCTGGGGATGTCCAGCTTATGTGAAGCATTTAATTACAAACAAGCTCAAACCTAGGTCAGAGAAGTATATTTTCATAGCATACCTAAAAGAAACTAAGGGATATTATTTTTACCTTGCTGATGAACAAAAGATGTTCGTCAACCTTAAAGCAATCTTTTTAGAAAAGGAGTTCCTTGATGAAGGAACTAATGCCTCTAGAGGTTGAACTTGATAAAGTTCGATGGTAGATGAACCGACATAATCTAATGAACCTAAAGAACAAGATTTGATTGGATCAAACCCTGAGCCTATTGTAGATGCACCATTATGGAGATCCGATAGAGTACCGCGTGTGTCAGTTGGATAGATATTATGATTTTTTGGTCTGAGATGGTGATCCTACTGAACTCGATGAGAACAATGAGGATCTGATCACCTATATGGATGCTCTGACTCTGATAAGTGGCTTGAAGCCATGAAGTCTAAAATAAAATCCATGAAGGTCAATGATATACGGACATTAGTTGACCCACCTGAAAGGGTAAAATCCATAGAATGTAAGTGAATTTTCAAAAGGAAGAAGGACACAGACAAAAAGATGGAGACCTATATAGTCCATCTGGTTGTTAAGAGATATCGTCAATGTTATGGTATTGACTATGACGAGATATTTTCTCCTATGACAATGCTCAAATCTATTCAGATTATATTTGTGATAGTGGCACATTTAGATTATGAAATTTGACAAATGGATATAAAAACTACTTTTCTAAATGGAGAGCTAAAAGAAGAGGTGTATATGACACAACCTAAAGGTTCACATTCACAGATGAGTCGAAAGTATGCAAGCTTTAGAGATCTATTTATGGATTGAAGCAGACCTCCAGGAGTTGGAATATGTATTTTGATAAGGTGATCCAAACATATGGCTTCATTAGGAATAGAGAAGAACCCTGCATCTACAAGTAGGTAAATAGTTTTGTAGTTGTATTTCTTTTTTTGTATGTAGATGATATTCTTTTAATCGAGAATGACGTCCCTGCATTACAAAAAATAAAGATTTGATTGTCATCTCAGTTCTCTTTGAAGGATTTGGGAGAAGCATCCTACATCTTTGAGATGAAGATTTATAAAAATAGATCGAAGAGATTGCTTGGATTATCCCAGTTCACGTACAACGATACCGTGCTGAAGTGGTTTAGTATGGAGATTTTTAAGAAAAGCTATCTTTCGATAGTCCATGAAATTTTTCTTTCAAAGAGGGATTGTCTGACAATCCTTCATGAAAGAGAGTGTATGAGTAGTATTCCATATGCTTCAACAGTGAGATTCATCATATACGTCATTACATGTACGAGATCAGATGTTGTCTACTCACTAGGGGTAGTGAGCAAGTATCAGTCTGATCCAGGAGAAAATTATTGGAAGGTTGTGAAAACTATTCTCAAGTATTTGAGAAATACTAAATACCAGTAGCTCATTTATGGAGAATCTGATTTGAAACTTATGGGGTACACAGACTCTAACTTTCAGTCAGATCATGACGATAGCAAGAGCATGTCAGGATATATATTTATCCTGAATGGTAGAGCAGTCTACTAGAAAAATTTTAAGCAGCACATCGTGGCTGACTCAATTTGTGAGGTGGAGTATGTTGAGGTATCCGATGCTACAAAGGAAGCTGTATGGTTGCAGAAGTTCATCGACGAACTCGGATTGGCACCCTACATCGATGGTTTGATCCTGTTATATTGCGACAGTACTGGCATCATTTCTCAAATGAAGGAATCGAAGTTCCATCAATACACCAAGCATATACTACGCCACTACCACCTGATCTAGGAGATCGTGGATCGAGATGATGTCGATCTCCAGAAGATCGAAGGAAAGAAGAATCTAGCTGATCCATTTACTAAAGCCCTTAATGTCAAGGAGTTCGATAATCATAAATTGAAGATGGATTTGCAATACTATATTGATTGGCTTTAGTCCAAGTGGGAGTTGTTAGAAATTGTGTCTCAAAATCAATCTTTAGTCTATTGATGGTTGTGCTCATTTTGTAATTGTATATGAATTTTTTAATAATAAAAATTATTTAGCATTACTCATCACAAGTTTTTTGTACATTTTCTATATGAACTCCTGTGTTGTGATGAAGTCTTTAGGACTATTTTAAATTGATAAAAGAGGATTTATCATTTAGTCATTAAACTTATTTACAGCCAAACAATACGCTATTAATAGGATGATAGCGATATCAAGTGTAGATCATTGTATGCCATATGGGTTGGTTGTCCTCTTAACCAAGGAGTGTGGAGACATTGGTATGGCATGCAGGTAAAATATAAGAGTACATTTGTACCAAACGTAACCAACTGCAAAGCACTCTGCTGTCAACAGTAGCTCGTGAAGGGAATGGATATAAGTGTTCCTCCAATCTAAGATCATCATGGTGACTTACAAGAAACTCACTATACTTTGGTATCGGATTATCTGAATTTTTAATTCAGTGATGAAAGATTTTTGAGTGCAGTCAAGTACTTGTTAAATTGGTGTGCAAGTCAAGATGGGATTGACCTCTCCAGATTTAGGAGTTAATACATTACTATATTTTAATTTAGTAAAATCTTGATCAGAAAAATTCATGTAATAGATTTGAAAGGTTAAGATATAATGTGGTTGACTATTTCAAGATCGACAGTTAAATCCTAGGTCACCTTGAGTATTAGGATCAAAAAGATGAATTATACGGTAACCATATGCCAGTAGATTCTTGAATGTTGCTTTACAATCATTCGACCTATCCAGATGTTAGATTCTATTGCTAGATGGTTACATCAATTAGTTTAGATAGTTATTCTTATGCTATCAGCTTAAGTTCAAATCTATGGGATCACACTTAAAAAAATTTATATGTGATCAAGTGGCTGATCAATGATTGAAAATCATTCTTGAGTTTAATCATCAATATTATTTATGGTTAACTTGATGCAAATATTATAGTAGATTAATTTACTAAGAGTTGGTGAATTAAAGAAAGATTGATAAGCAATTAGATTACTGATTAGCTTAATTTGACTAAGCAATGTAATTTGGTTCAAGTCTAATTGAATTGGATTCGATTTGATTTGATCCGATTTGGTTATGAGATGACCTAATTGCTAAGGGTGATTAATTTTTGATTTGATCAGAAATTGGACTTAATTAAATTTTGATTTAATCAAGTTTGAACCTAATTAGATTGGGTTCAAGTTATTCAATTGGGTCTAACCTAATTTGATTAGGTTGAAGACCTATTGGATAAAACCTAAGAGTCCAAATCAACTTGGACTCCTCTCTAACACCGACCACCCTTGTGCACCTACCCACACCTCAATGCAAATTCAGATTTGCATGAGAAACTCCATGCTAAAAGGTTTTATGTCGCCCACTCTGAGAGCACTAAGGATGAGACAAGATTTGGTTCTAGTTGAATTTAAATTGGATTTGAATTCAGTGTGAAACTTGATCCTTATCTTGATTCGAATTTGATTTGAACTTGGACTCTTTCTCCCTATCCATGCCATCTATAAGAAGCCTTGAGTTTTGTGCAACAAAACAAGAAAGAGAGAAAATAGAGGAAAAAGTTTCTAGTGTGAGGCTAGGGTTTTGGGTGTGAGGTTTTGGGGTTGGACGGCCATCTTGGGTGTGTGAGCATAGAGGAGAACCTTCTCCTCTTTAGTGAGATACCTAGATCAGATCTAGGATTTTTGGGAAAAAACCAAGAGAGAAAGAAATTCTCTATCTTTTTATCCCATCATCTGATCCTCCTTGTCTGTCTTCGATTTCGGAGGAGTCCGTGAGATCTGAAGATAGGAGCAGTTCAGCCATCTAGAGGTCTTCGTGTGAACTAGCATTCCTGAGAAGATTGATCAGCATAGAACTTCGAGTGAATCAACTATAGAGGCCGGACACCCTGTATGGCTGTGAGCAACCTTTGAGTTCTCTGGATTCAGATGCAAAGATCTTCTAGCCGTGCTCAAGTATCAAGTTCTAAACTTGATCTGTTTGCAGATGTGATCTACAAATGTGTGTATGATGTGATCATACATGCAGATTTTATTTTTAGATCCTTTTATACATATATGTCATGTTATAGATCCTAGGATAGGAGTTAAGATTAGATGTTAAGCATATTTTGTAGATTAAATTATTTAATCTATTCAATTTCATTGCATAAAAATTTTAAAAATACATACTATGCATCTATCAAATTTTCTTCAAATAGGACTCATACTATGGGGCTGATTTGATTTTAAATAGGATTCAAACCTCTTTTCTATTTGAAGAACCCTTTCCTAAGTGTCTTAGCATTAGAAAATCAGCAAGCTCCAAGCCTCCAATCAGCCCCCATGCCTCTTCTCTTCCTCCCCTTTTGTTCCAACACCCAAAGGTGTTGCACATCCATCAAATCCAACACCCAAAAAGTGTTGGGGGGCCAATCTTCTTTACTGGTTTCAAGTCCTTGATTGCTTTTAGATCAAGGAAAAATGATCAAGAGAAGAGAAGAAAAGAAGAAGATCAAGAAAAGATTAAGAGTTGATCAAAGGATCCAGACTTCGTTTAGATTTACAGAATGATCGTTCTTAAAACAGAAAGATCAACACCATAGAGAAATGATCTAGGCTGATCCTGAGTGGATACCTATAGAAGTTGGATACTTGCATAACTACGAAAGAACCTACTTTCTTTCAGATCTAGATTCAAAAAAAGGATTAGCGAATCAGGTATGTGATTCGATCACATATTTAATTTTAACACAAAAATCAGTATGTGTTAATTTCAGCATATAAAGTAGATCCTTGCATGTTATGTTCTTGTGCATGCATATTTTAGATTAAAAGATATTTTAATCTTCAATTCTGCTACATTGTTTAGGAAAAAAAAATTTGAAAGACACATGCATGTGCATTATAAAAATTTCAACAGTGGTATCAGAGCCATAAGTTTCATATGTATGAAATTGACATGTATGTTTTTGAAAAAAAATTTAAAATTTAATTTTTTTTTTATATAAGATGTATAGATATTTAATTTGAATCTGAAATTTATTCTAGATATGATTTTTAGTTTACATATGGGACATATGAAGACATGCATAAATCTAAAAATTATTCTAGATACTTTTTTAGTTCATATATATGATATATGTTTGCATGCATAAAATCTAAAAATTATTTAGATCTATTTTATGATTTATATATGAGATATATGATTGTATATTAAGATCTGAAAATAAGTTTAAATTTAATTGATGATTTGCATATAAGATATATGATATCATGATAAGATCTGAATTTTTATTTAGATCTAAATTTTACATATATATATGAAATATATACTTGTATGTTAAATCTAAAAATTAATTTTATGATTTAAAACTTACTTTTCATACAAAAAAATTAGATCTAAAATTTAGATTTATGATCTAACATTTGTGTTTGTGCATAAGGATTTTGGTCATGGGTAAATCAAAAATTAGGTCATGTAATCAAATTACATCTAGAGATTTTGATTTGAACATAATGGATCTAATTCGATTAAATAATTGATCAAATCAAGTCAAAGTTGATTAAGATTATGTCAATTAAGTCTTAGATAATACAATTATTGTTGATCAAATCGATTAAATCTCATATATAAAATTGATTAACCTAAAGACCTAATTCGGCTTGATGGCTTGAGTCTGATTCACTTGGGCTAACCTATTTGGACCAATTTACCTATTGGTGTTTAAGACATGTAATTGAGAGAAGATTATTTAATTGATTTCATTTGTTGATCTGATTAATTTATTAGTGTCTAAGTAAAGCAACGGTGGTACCCCTATCGGTCTCAACTTATCTGACCAATTTGAAAGATTGAGTCATAAATATGGTTGCTTGGCAGTTTGATTTGGTCCATGCTAATTAGATCAGTCATATGATGACTAATTATATAAGACCTAAACTTAAAACTTCTCCATAAATATTAAATTTAGAGGTCTTCCACCATTATAGATATGCAGGCGTGCTATTGGTGTTGATTGTTCGCGGCTGGTCACAGTGGTTCAGTTGCACCAAAAATATGCAACCACTCTATTAGCAAAGAGTTACTCCAGAGTAAGGATGGGGTCGAGCCCAATATCTGTTAGGTGAGAGACTCAATGACAGCTTGGCACTTGCTTGTGAATGGTAGGTCGGACTTAACTAAAGAGTGTGGTCAAAATCTATCAGGTGAGCCCACATGACTTAGAGATCAAATAGCTACAATATGTTTAGAGAAGTATCTAGACAAAGAGTTGTCTATGCATCGATGTGCGTATTATCAATATCTATCAGGTAAGGTGCACGGCATCGATGGGATTGCAGCACCCACTAGAAATACAGTTATCGCTTTAGGATTTTCACTTCCCACCCAAAGAGTATAGGGATTCGAAAAAAGTAGTGAGAGTTTTGCTTGCTTCCCAAAGTTCCTAGAATAAATATAAAATTTAAAGTATAAAAATCTAACTTGAATCTCTACTTTCATAGTTAAACCATGTCAGCTCCAAACCCTCTTGTCCGTATCTTTGAATCCAATCGTTTGACCAGAACCAACTTTAAAGATTGGCTAAGAAATCTCAAGATTATCTTGATCTCTAAACAATTAGGACATATACTTGATTAGGACCCTCTAATGTTACCAAATTGTCCTAGTACTGAGCAGAGAATAGTATTTGGTAAATGGACGATGGATAAAGATAGTCAGATTAAGTACTATATGCTGACTTCCATGTCAAATGAGTTGTAGAGCCAGCATGAGCATATGCTTACTACCAAAGCTATGATCACTCACCTACAAGAGTTGTATGGTGAGCAAAGCTAAACTGCACACTTTGAAGTGTCCAAGAGACTCTTCAACAAGAAGATGCATGAAAGACAGTCGATCCATGAGCACTGTATGACAGTAATCAAGGATCTTGAGGAGCTTGGAAAGCTCAGGCTAAATATGCAAAGAAAATTGCAAGTGAATTTGAGCCTCCAATCCATTACGAGTTTATATACTTAATTTATTATAAATTTTTATATAAATAAATTGGATTGTACTATATCCGAACTGATCAACATTTTGGTCACTGCTGAGAGAATCCTGAAAAATTCAAGGGACACTATTCTCGTGTAAAGCGATTTTTTTCATCCAAGAGAAAGTTTGGTTAGAAGAAGAAGAATAAAGCCACAAAGAAGTAGAAGAAAGAGAATAAGACAAAGAAGGATGTTTCAAAGAAGGCTGCAGTAAAAGAAAAGTATTTTCATTGGGACGCTGATGGTCATTGGAGGAAAAACTGTCCACTCTACCTGGAAAGCTTGAAGACCAAGAAGGGCGACACACCTTTGAAAGATATGTCAAATATGTTCATAATTGAATCTAACCAAATGATTTCTTTTACTTTTAGTTGGGTATTGGACTCTGGTTCTAGTGCTCATATATGTACTTCAATGCAAGATCTAATAGAAAGTAGGAGGTTGAGAGAAGGTGACATGATCCTTCGGATCACAATGAAATAAAAGTTACTGTAGAAGTCATTAGAACTTAAACTCTTCGATTATCATTAGAATTTAGATTAGATTTAAAAAACTATTATTTCATATCTGTAGCTAGTCAGAATTTGATTTTCATATCTGTGCTAGCACAAGATGGTTTTGATATTAATTTTAATAAAGATAATTATTCTATTTATTTATGAAATAAATTGGTTACACATGATCTTTTGATTGATAGTCTTTATCACTTGCATGTTGATGCGAATGTGAATATAAATGAGCAAGTAGTGAATGCCATAGGTCAAACAAAATTTAGAGATAAAATTAATCAAAAATACTTGTGGCATCATAGACTAAGCCATATTGGAGAGGACAGGATAAATAAATTGAAAAAGAATAGAATCTTTAACTTTTTTGATTCTAAGTCGTACCTAACTTGTAAATCTTATCTTTAAGAAAAAATGATTAAGTTACCCTTTGTAGGATATAGAAAAAGAGCCACTGAGCTACTTATCCTAGTACACACTAATGTGTGTAGGCCATTTGATGTGCAGGTCAGAGGTGGTTATAGTTAATCATCTTTATCGATGATCTATCATTGTATAGATATATGTTTCAGATGAGATACAAATCTGAAGTCTTTGAAAAGTTCAAGAAATTCAGAAATGAAATAGAAAAATAAACAAGCAAAACTATTAAAGTTCTTCGATTTGATCGAGGAGATAAATACTTTAGTTAAAAATTTTTGAAATATCTTAAGGACAACAGTATAGTCTCTCAATATACTCCTCCAAGAATACCTCAGCTCAATGGAGTATCCGAAAGGAGGAATAGGATCTTGTGAGATATGGTCAGGTCCATGATGACCTTCACTAATTTATCCTTATATCTTTGAGACATACCTTATTAACTGTAATATATTTGTTGAATAAGATTCTATCAAAATTCATTCTTATCACACTATATGAGATATGACATGATAAAAAATCAAGTCTAGATTATCTTAAGACTTGAGGATGTCCAACCTATATCAAAAAATAGATGGCTAATAAATTAGAGGATAGATCTGTTATGGCTCATTTTATAGGATATTTGAAAGAAACCATAGGATATTATTTTTATCTTCCACAAGGTCATAATATGATTATGAGTCATCATGATAAATTCTTAAAAAATCAGTTTATCGAGGAAGGAGGCAGTGGGAGGTTAATTGAGCTTGAAGAGAAGGTCTTTGAAGAGAAATGAGCTATAAATCCTTAGAAATCTATTATTCATGAGCCAGTAGTTGATGTTCCTTCATCATCTTGTAGATCTAGTAGAGTCTCCCATCCTCCAGAAAGGTACATAGGTATGCTTACGGAGGAAGTAGAGGAAATATTCCTTATAGGAGATAAGGATCATGGAGATGATCTGAATACTTTTGATGAAATGATGTCTGACATCGATTTTGAAAAATAGTTAGATACAATGAAGTCAGAAATAGACTCAATGCACTCGAACCAAGTATAAACCTTAGTGGATCCACTTGAGGGTATAGTCCCATTGAGTGTAAATGGATCTATAAAAGAAAAATAGATGCAAATGATATGATAAAGACCAATGAAGCTATGCTCGTGGCAAAAAGTTATAGTCAGTGTGAAGGCATTGACTATCAAAAAATCTTCTCACCTATAGCCATGCTAAAATCTATTCACACTCTGCTTGCTATTGCAGTGTTCTATGATTATGAAATCTGACAGATGGATGTGAAAACTGTTTTCTTGAATAGATATCTAAAAGAAGATTTATATGGAGCAACCTTTGAGTTTCACATTCGGTGATAGTGATCACCGAGTCTGCAAGCTGTAAAGATCCATATGTAGATTAAAGCAAACTTTTTGGAGTTAGAATCTTCATTTTGATAATGCAATCAAATTGTTTGGTTTCATCAAAAATGAGGAGGAATCTTGTGTATACAAAAGGATCAGTGGGAGCATAATAATATTCCTCGTATTGTACGTAGATGATATTTTTCTTATTGAAAATGATATTTTCATACTAATCTCGATCAAAAGATGGTTATCCAAGAAATTCTCCATGAAAGATCTAGGAGAAACATCCTATATTCTCGAAAATAAAGATTTATAGGGATAGATCTAAAAAGATGCTAGGCCAATAATAAAAGTTGTGCATAGAAAAAATACTGAAGATGTTCAGCATGAAAAACTCTAAAAGATGACTTTTACCTCTTAGGCATGGTATTCATCTTTCTAAGATGATGTGTCCAACCACATCTGAGGAGGTTCAACGCATAAGTAGGATTCCTTATGCTTCAGCCATAGAAAGCCTTATGTATATTATGATATGTACTCGATCTGATGTCGCCCCTACTGTGAGTGTTACGAGTAGATATCAATCGAATCCAGACAAGGAGCACTGGATAGCCGTGAAGAACATCCTTAAGTAGTTGAGAAGAACTAAAAATTTATTTTTGATCTTTGAAGGAGCTTTTGAGTTACGAGTCAAGGGTTATTCTAATTCAGACTTCATGTCTGATTCTAATGATAGAAAATCTACATCAAGATATGTATTCGTATGTAATAATGGTACAGTCTACTGAAAGAGTTCTAAGCAACCCATCATAGCAGATTCGACCACACAAGTTGAGTATGTCACTGCTTCGGATGCTGCAAAGGATGGCTTCTGGCTCAAAAAGTTCATTGTGGATCTTGGGGTAATAACATCAGATGTCATACCACTATATTACGACAACAATGAAGCCATAGCACTTACTAAGCAATCTAGATCTCATCAGAAATCGAAGCACATCGAGCAGTGGTTCCATATCATACACGACTACCTCGAAAAGATATATGTCAAAGTATAGAGAATAGACTCCATGGACAATATGGCAGATCTGCTGACAAAGCAATTGAGCTAGCCAAAGATGAAAGTCCACCTTGAGAAGATGGGACTTATATTAGTGGCCAATTGGCTTTAGTCCAAGTGAAAGATTATTAGATGTATATCCCATAAGCCAATATAGCTGACATATTATAATAACTCTAAAATATAATTTTATACTTAAAATATTGATTTGATTAATAAAAAGATAAATTTTATTTTTATTTAAGTGTGATGTGTCCTTGAATCTTTTATGGAATTGATATATACGATACATATTCTCAAGATGTTAAGAATTAGAGTCGTGTATAATTAATTCTTAAATTGCTCCCAATTTGGATAGACCAATACACAGATCACTTCCTTCGGAATAGATGAGTCTTTGGTCTATAGTATAGAGATACTGAGCGATGAGTGCAGGTAGTTGTTAGAGAACAACTAGTACTAAGAGTGACCATATGTGAGATCATATGGATTTTCATTCAATCATCAATGATTATCTTGATGCTGTAGTTGTGTGAATGGTTCTTTGACCTACAATGGTATAATTGCTCATAGTGAGGCTGTTGGAGTTTGACTGATACATAAATATGGCCTCATTATGTCCTTGTAGTAGATGTTGGCAATAGTTGGTCCACTATAGGAGCAGGATGTACATCTAGATGAAATCTATCGATCTTGATAGAAAGGAGTAGTCTTATGAGATTTAAGAGGCTAAGTCCATATATCTGTGGCCACAGTAGTGTGATTATGGAAAAGAGTTTCTATAAGAATCATAATTGAATTTTATCTGATCGAATTTATCATATAACTGATGATGAGATTTGATGATTTATCCATGACCTATCATTTAGTCAGGACTCATGATAAAGAGACTGAATTACATGAAAACTATACCTTGAGGTCTTTTTTCAATTCTACTGGGTTGCCACTACATATTGTTAGGTGTCACTGATGGATTATGAGAACTCATTAAGATTATTCAGGATCGATGATCCTTGTTAAGTTAGTGTGGAATCATTCAGATCCATTGAAAAAGATTTCAATGATACTATAATAGAAATCATGGTATATCTCACTACCAAATAGAATTGAATCTATAGAATCACACAGTAAAAAAATTAGACCTAGATTAAGCAATTAGGCTTATGAAGTCTCAATTGGATTTAGAGAACCCTATTAGGTTCAGTATAACCTTACTAGTATAAGATTGAACCCAATTTTTTTCTTAACTTAAATTTTTTATTTGATAAAAATTAATTCAAGTTAATTACCTACTAAGAACCTAAATAAATTAGATTTATTGGACTCCAATTATTGGATGCCTAGGATTTTGGATCATATGCATTAGGAGTTCAAACCCCTAATCAATTCCTTAATTATTTTTTTGCAGGACGCCACTTGATTTAATCAAATTGGGCACACCCACATGATGATGGTGTGAAAGAAGAAGGAGGGGCTCACCTCCTCTTCCTTATGGCATGTGAGGGAGAGGGTGGCATCCCCTTGGTTCTCCTAGGTGTGCTCAAAGATAGAGGTATACAAGGAGTCCTAATGTGAGTAGGACTCATACTATGGGGCTGGTTTGGTTTTGAATGGAATTCAACCTCTCTTTTATTTAAAGAACCCTTCCTAAGGGTCTTAGTATCAGAAAATTAGCAAGCTCCAAGCCTCCAATCAGCCCTCGTGCCTCCTCTCTTCCTCCCCTTTTGTTCCAACGCCCAAAGGTGTTGGGCATCCATCAAATCCAATGCCCAAAAAGTGTTGGGTGGCCAATCTTTTTTGCTGGTTTCAAGTCCTTAGTTGTTTCCAAATCAAGAAAAAGAGATCAAAAGAAGAGAAGAAAAGAAGAAGATCAAGAAAAGATCAAGAGTCGATCAAAGGATCCAGACTTCGTTCAGATTTACAAAGTGATCATTCTTGAACAAAAAAGATCAATAGCATAGAGGACTGATCCATATTGATCCTGAGTAGATACCTGTAGAAGTCAAATACCTACATGGCTAAGAGAGAACCTACCTTCTTCCAGATCTAAATTTGAAAAAAAGACTAGCGAATCAGGTATGTGATCCGATCGCATATTTAATTTCAGTATAAAAATCAGCATGTATTAATTTCAGTATATAAAATAGATCTTTATATATTATATTCTTATACATGCATATTCTAGATTAAAAGATATTTTAATCTTCAATTCTACTGTATTGTTTAAAAAAAAAAATTTGAAACACATATGTATGCGCACTATAGAAATTCCAACGCATATCTCACCAAACATGTGAATATTTGAAATAATTATTGAAGAAAACTTTTCAAAGATTAAAATCATTCAACTTGTAGCTCATGATGTCAGAAATAATATACTAAAATTTTATCAAAATCGAGATACGATCAACCATCTGATCATCCGACAAAGTAGCACCAGATCCTCTTATTTTTTTTTATTCCTCGTTGCCATTGCCTCCTTTTTCTATGCTCATTTTTCTGTGCCATGCTAGTTTCTGTGCCTCTGATAAGTTTTTCATGCATCTCTATTGCCCCCAATTAAATAAGCCACTAATACGAGTCAAAAAGAACTTTTTTTAAAGAGTTGTAGTCCTATATGAAGAGGGACATCCAACAAATACCCCCCTCCCGATTTATATGAGAAGTTTCACCTAGCCCGCTTTCTCTCTGCAAGCAATCAATTTTTTCATGGATAAGATTTAAATCACCATATCTAATCCATTATTATCATTATGAATTTGCTCAAGACAAAATAACTTCATCTTCAAAGCATTCTGAACCCAATGATATCTCACATTAATGTATTTGGATCTTGGATGAAATGTTGGATCCTTTAAAAGATGGATGGTGCTTCGACTGTCATAATAAAATATATACTTTTCTTGTTCTAGGCTCAACTCTCATAGAAAAATTTTCATCCATAAAAGTTCTTTGCTAGCTTCTGTAATTGTAACACATACGGCCTCTGTAGTGGACAAAGCAATATACTTTTATAATTTAGATTGCCATGACACTATTTTGAAAAAATCAAGTATCTCGATGTAAACTTTCTAGAATCTATATCACCTGCTATATCTGTATCTATGTACCTATCCAAAATAGATTTATTTTTATCAAAGCATAAATAAACTGTAAAAGTACCTTGGAGATACTTGACGATCAATTTAATAGCTGAGGATTAGAGAGAAACTGACTTACAACACTAACTACATGAGCGATATCTGGTCTTATGCAAACCATAGCGTACATTAGACTACCAACTGCGGATGCATAAGGAATTTTTTTCATTTCTTCTTGATCTTTCTTACTTATAGGATATTGCCTGAAACTTAATTTAAAGTGACCTACAAGTGGAGAGGAAATTGGTTTGGACTTACTCATATTAAACCTTTCAAGTATTTTTTTGATATATCTCTCTCTCTCGAGATAACTAAAGTTTTTTGCTCTTCCTGTCATAATTAATTCTCATACCAAGGATTTGTTTAGCCGGCCTCAAGTCTATGGCAAAGGACTTGCTCAACTTTCTTTTCAAGCTTTTAATCTTTTTAGCATTATGTCCAATAATCAGCATATCATCTATATAGTAAGAGAATAATGAAGTCTTCATCAGGAATTTCTTTATAAATACACAATAATCAGAAGTAATTTTACCAAACTCATGGTCCATTATAAAGGAATCAAACTTTTTATACCACTATCGAGGCACCTGCTTGAGTCCATAAAAGTTTTTCTTTAATCTACAAGCAAGATGCTCTTTGCCTTTAGTTGTAAATTCTTCTAGCTACTCCATGTAAATTTTCTCCTCTAAGTCTCCATAAAGAAAAGCAGTTTTCATATCAAGTTGTTCAATCTCCAAATTTATGCTTACAGCTAAACCAAGAACAACTCAAATTGAAGACATCTTGACCATAGGTGAGAAAATTTCTTCAAAATCAATATTCTTTTTCTAACCAAATCTCTTTACAACCAATAGTGTTTTGTATCTTGATTATAAGCTCTTTTCTTTAGTTTCTAATTTGAATACCCACTTATTCTTGAGTGCTTTCTTATCCTTAGGTAGTTCTACCAACTCAAATGTGTGGTTCTCATACATTTAACCACTCTCTCTTTTGCTCATGATTTATCATCTCTTGGTAGCATTTAGATTCTCTCCCATTAGTGATCATCACATATTTATGAGAAGAATATCTCTGAGAAGGACGATGCTCTCAGTAGATCTTCTCAACTGACACTCAATTGGTGGTTCTAGAGGGGCTTGCTCAGCATGCTCATTTGGCATATCATATTAGGTATGGTTTTATCAACTATGTTATCATTATCTTCCTATACATCTCTTTTATTGTCATTATTCATCATGGTAAGAGGCAGTGGATCCAGATCAATATAATTTCTAGTGATAGACTTTGGCTTCTCAATCTTTTCAAAATCTTCAATAATCTGATCTTCAAGAAACACAATATTTTTGCTTCTGATAATCTTTTTACCAACTAGATCCCATAATCTATACCTAAACTCTTCATATGCATAATTCAGAAAGATACACTATTTAGACTTTCTATTAAGTTTGGATCTCTCATCTTTAGGAATGTGAATAAATGCTTTATAGCCAAATATCCTCGAGTAATCATATGAAACATCTCTCCCAATCCATACACTTTTTGGCACCTCACTTTGAAGAAGAATTGAAAGAAAAAGGTTGATCAAATCTATTGTAGTTCTCATCGCTTCATCCTAAAAGAATTTAGGTAGTTTAGTATGAGAGAGCATACATCGAATTCTTTTACAAATAGTATGATTCATTCTCTTAATAATTCAATTATGTTGAGGTATTTTAGGAATAATTTTTTTAAGCCTGATGCCATGATTTTTGCAATATTTCTCAAATGGACCCCTATATTCACCACCATTATCTACTATAATACACTTTAGTTGCCTTCTAATTTCTCTTTCAACACTAGTATGAACATGCTTGAACACATCGAGCACTTGATCTTTTGATTTTAAAATAAAAGCTCATACTTTTCTAGCATGATCATCAATAAAAATAACAAAATGTAAAGCACCATCAAGAGTTCTAATATCTATAGTATAAACATCAATATAAATCAAATCCAAAATATATAATCTTCTATGTGGAGGAGATTTATGAAAAGCAACTCTATGTTATTTGTCAGTTAAATAATTAGTGCATATCTTCAGAGACATACCTTTGATAGGAAAGATTTTCTTTCTAGCAAAGATATCAAGTTCCTTTTCGCTCATGTGGCTAAGCTACTTATATCATAATTTAGTGGAGGAATCTTCAGTTGTATTCACCTCTGCCTTGTATAATTTTGCCTACATTATGAAAAGTGTGCTTGATTTCTTTTCCCTTACTACTACTAGAGAACTTTCAGTGAGCTTCCATTTTCTTCACTAAAGTGACTGTGGTAACCTTCATCATCAAGTATTATAGTGGAGATCAAGTGAAAGTGGATATTTAGAATATATCTTATATTTTTCAATAATAGTTGGCATCCAATACTGGTTTTGAAGCAAATATCTCACATGCCTATAATCTTAGTTACTACATCATTTTCCATCCTGATACTATCCAAATCACCGTTAGTATAAGATGTGAAGAAGTCACGCCGAGAAGTAACATAAAAAGAGGCACTTGAGTCAACAATCCAAATACAATCATGGCATATAAGGTTTATAGTATCATCATCATAAATAAGAGTGACATCAACATCAGATACAACTGCTGCTGTATCTTTTTCTTCCTTCTTTTCTTCATCTCTTTCTCTTGATTGCTTTCTTTTATATTTTCTGCACTCTTTTTTCATGTACCCTAGCTTACCACAATAAAAGTATTTGATATCTTTTCTGGATTTAGACCTTTCCCTTGACTTATTGTGATTGTTAAAATTTTGTGAATTTTTGATTTTACTCCATCTTTTTGTAACCAATTTCTCTAACTGTGTAATCACATCCTATTCTCTTCTTCTGATTTCTTCATTAAGCATATTATCCTTTACCATCCCCAATATCACTGCACCATTAGGAGCTAAATTACTGAGTGATACAACCAAAATTTTTCAATGATCAAGTAGAGAACCAGCATCATTTTCATAATAGCTAACTGATTTATTATATCTTAAAATCTACTCAGATGCTTAGCAACTGAATTTCCTTTCTTATACTTCATATTCACAAGTTTTCTTATCATAAATACTTTGTTCTGTGTGGTCTTCCATTTATAGAGGCTCTCTAGTTTCTTTCATAAACTATGGGCATTAGTCTCTATGGAAACATGATGAAAAATACTATTATCTATCCATTGCCTTATTAATCCAACTATCTTTCTATTTACTTTCTGTTACTCTTGCTGAGTTTTCTCACTTGGTTTGGCACTATACGCTTCAATGAGATCATACAATTCTTTATAGAATAATAAATCTTTCATTCGGGACTTTCAAATTGAATAATTAGAAGACGTAAGTTTAACCATACTTTCATCTATATGTCCTTCCATTTAATTAATGTAAAAAAATTTAACCAGTAACAACCTTGCTCTGATACCACTTTACTGAAAAAACTACAATCATGGACAATAATATCACAAACTTCTTTTTTCTCTTTGTGCAAATTAAATAGGATATCGCAAATCAATAATAATCTCTGTAATTTACTCAGACAATTAATAAACAAAAAATAATTAAGCAACCCACAAAAAAAGATACCATAATTTTGATGTAAATTGTTATTATTTAGAATAATGAGATTACTGCAGGCCTTCTTTAAATCAACTAGAGATTACACAAATATATGTGATAAGTACCATAAATATGTTAATAAAAGAATTAATTTATTAATTAATTTATATTTATTTTTAGGAATTGATGCTTCTATTGATCTTTTGTAAAAAAGATGGTTGTCAATAGAAAGAGCTCAATTTAAGTGTTAGAATGATTCAAATTTAGAGCAAATTGGATTCAAAATAGATCCCAATTTGAGAGACAAAGACAAGCTCAAATCCAAACCAAATTGGGCTCAAAATCAAGTCCAAATGGCTCGAACCCAAACCCAATTAGCCAGTTGGTGCACAGTGGACCAATCGCTCAGTCCATGAATTCAATAGCATGGTCCAAAGAATTTTTCGCCGGTGCACAGTCATGGCGCATGGGGCAGGCTGAGGTTTTGCATTAATGGATGGCCTAGATTGGATTTCATGGTTGATCGGACAATCCCGGGAGTTGTCAGTTAAGAGAATAAATCAGAGAAGCTTCTATTATGCGATCCGATGGCCCAACATGCTCCAAACTGAGATCTAATGGCTGAGGTTGATTCTGATGATGAATAGATTCTAAAGCTTTCCTGTGTGCTGATCAATGGGCAATATTTGATCTGACATTTGATCCGATGGCCAAAATTGATGCCGACTGGGTTTAGGATGATTTGAATGCATTTTCAGGCCGTTTGATCAATATCCAATGGCTGGCAGGGGTCTACGAGTTTAACAATGATCAAAACTCAGATCTTAACTCACATTGAGCCCAGTTCTCACCTATAAAATTAGAAAATCATGGAGAATTTATAAAGGATGGGAGCAGTAGTGAATAGGCAATAGAGAGCAACCATCTACAACTTTTTATTCTCTTTTTATGTTAAAGCTTTTGTGAGGGATTTTGAGAGACAAAAGGAGGGTGGTTGCCAAGGTTCTTCTTCTTCTTCCTTACATGAAGATATGTTTGCAGGCACTATGCATAGCTAATCTTTGAGTCTCTAGGAGAGTAGATGAGGTTTACTTTTAATATTTCTCTTTTAATTTCTTTATTATGCAATTAAACTTGATTGTAATGACTTTTCTTTATGAATATTTTTTTTTCATTACTTCAAGAATTGTGTTTTTAGTTTGGACTATAATTTAGATCTTTAAATAGGCTATGGCTACGTAAAGACGAGTTGTGATCTAAGAGTATGAGTCATGCTCAATAAGATAGACTATGATCGAGATCTGATTATAGGATATTTTATTTATTATTATGATTTGATACTTAAAATAATCTATGACTATGTAGGGACAGATCAAGGTACTACGACTGTACTCAACGAGATAGGTTATGATCGGGGATCAATCATATTTTTAATAATTGCATGATAAAGAATTAATTTATATTTCATTAAAAAGAAACCAAATCAAAATCCTGAGATATCTTTCTTAATTGCCTGCTTGTTAATTATAATTTTCATTTAATTTAAACTTTTACTTTCTTTTAACCAAATTTCTATTTTTTTATTTATAATTTAATTTAAATTCTTAAGATTTTTAATTAAAAGTGAACATAACCCCATTGATCCTTGTGGATTCGATCCTGACTCACTACTATCTACAGAGTTTTGAGTTAGTGATTTATTTTTGATGCCTACGACAGCATTCAAATTTTGATACCGTTGTTGGAAATCCTTTGCATGGTTAGTTCATAAAAAAAATCAAAAAAAAAATTCTAACTAGATTATGTTTTTGCATGCTTAGAAATATTTTTTATTTCCTATAGCCTAATAATTTACTACTTTTTATAATTTAGAAAAATTTACTGCTCTAATAGTAGATTTGATTTCTTGTTTATTTGTAGGTTGCCTACTTGCCTTTTAATCTTAGCATAATTTACTTTCTATTTAGCTAGATTCTTAGATCCTTTCATACCTCATTAACTTAATTTAAAACTAACCTTTTATTCTTCTTGCTTTAGATAATATAATATAAAAAGAAAACAAAGATACACCATATAACACTTAGCTAAAATAGAAAAATTAATTAAACCTTAAAATCTTGTTACTTGTATTGGATATTTTTTCTTTTTGCATTACATATTTTCATAAAATATTTTAAGGGCACAAATCTTAATCAACATAAGATGGAGATTTCATCATCTTTTTTTGGCTCACAAACCACCACCTTTCATATTGCATTGACCTCAATCTTTAATCTAAAATCAATTAGATGTTGACCCTTAAGGACTCTCGAGCTCAATAGGATAAGGAGCCCTAAGAGTTGGATCAGATTAGGATTAGTTATTCTGACTGGTGTCTAGAAAAATGATTCAGAAATAAGATCCCGAAGGAAGGTGGTTCTTTAATTGGTTCTATTTGCTTACTTGATCAATTTTAATTGGTATCTAAGGAAAGCAATGGAGGGACCCCCACCAATCTTACACTTATCTGGCTAGTTTGGTGACTGATCTTTTACCTGGAGTGCTCGAAGGTGGTCTTGAAACAGTTAGGAGCTGTCTAGATTTAGGATAACTCTTAGTTAGGATTGATTGCAAAACTTGCTTGCTATTAAAAATTTTAATCTAATTAAAAGCATTCTTCTCTATTGTCTTTAGATTTAGGACTCCTTAGGCCCTTTTCTATAAAACTCTTTTCTCTCTTTCTTCTCTTGTTCTTCTATTTTCTTCCAAAAAAAAAACTTGTTGAAATTTGAACTCGATATGATCTTGTGGGTACATGCTAGGATATCGATCATTACAATTTGATTTACACCCACTAGATCTAGAACTAGAAAAAATGATCAGAACAAATAGAGTCAAAACCATGGACCTAAACTAAGAGACTGACCCACAATGGTAATTGAAAGAGTACTTTACTCCTTCAACCTACACCTACTCACCATATATCTAGCCTCCTCCCATGGAAGAAATATAATATAAAATCAAGTCCAGCATTATTCAAATGCTATCATCTTTCTATGGACCGTCAAACGAGGATCCTTACAAACACTTGAATGAATTTTTTGAGATATGCTCTATTGTCAAAATCTAAAATTTCTTTGATAATACCCTTAGGTTAAAATTATTTTTATTTTCTCTTAAGGACAAGGCCAAGTATTGGCTAAACTCTTTAGATTCGGTAACTATTTCAATCTGGGATCAACTTCACAGAGAGAATTTCTCAAGAAGTACTTTTCCATAGGAAAGACAAATCAGATTAGAAAAGTCATTATCAATTTTTCTTAGATGGATGGAAAAATATTCCACGAGACTTGAGAGAGACTCAATGACCTAATTTGTAAATATCCACACCATGTCGTACTTAAATGGCAATTAGTCCAACGCTTTTACAATGGTCTATCGAAAAAGCACCGGTAGATGGTTGATGCTTCATGTGGTGGAACATTTATGCTTAAAAATGAATATGAGGCCTGGCAACTATTTGAGATCCTTAGCAAAAATTTTCTACACCACATGTCTGCCACTGATAGAGACCCTCCCATGATTGGACCAAAAAGAAGTAGAATTTATGAGGTAGGCCATTCCATAGACATTCACAGTAAGGTAGATGAATTATCACAAAAGCTCAACAAGGTGGATGAATTGACACAAAAACTCGACTGACTACTACAAGTCAGGTAGATCACCTCTTCCCAATCTACACAAGTCCAAGATGTCTGTGCCATTTGTTCAAGCCCAACCCATTTCATTATTGAATATCTAGCTGCATCCCAATTTCTTAAGTTCGTACGCAAGCAAGTCCAGCAAGCTCAAGCCCAACTAGCACGTAGATCAGGAAACAATCCATATTCAAACACATATAACCCTAGCTGGAGAAATCACCCAAATCTTTTTTGAAAACCATAACTAGGGGCTGGCCCTGCGATGCCTAAACCTAACTATCAGGACCTGACATATAGGCAAGGATCATACTACTAAAATACCCCGTAACCTTCCACCACTGCACATAGTTCAGCTTTTGAGGAGAAGGTCATGAAAGCGCTGGAATGATTGAAAGTCAATACCTAAACCCTTCACTCCCACATACGATCAATTGCTAAGCTAGAGGCCCAAATAGGTCACTTAGCTACAACCTTTAGTAGAAGAGAAAAGAAAAAACTATCCAGCCAACCCATAAGCAATCCTAGGGAGCAGTATATAGCTGAAAGCTTGAATGTCCACAAAATCTTTTTCGAGCAAGCTAAATCTGTAATGACCCTTAGAAGTGGAAAGATTTTAGAACAATCAAAAAGAGACAATACGTCAGGAACCCAAACCCAAACCAAATTATCTGACAATAAGGAAGACCCCAAAGAGAGGGATGAATCAATTTCCTCAGCACCTGTACTTAGAGTTCCATTCTCAAGTGCTCTAGAAATACCTCTACTTTCAAACAAAATGAGGGTCAAGATGAAGGAAATGTTCGAACTATTTAAATAAGTCCATATCAACCTTCCTCTTTTAGATGCCATTAAACAGGTCCCGACCTATGCCAAGTTTCTGAAGGATTTGTGTACACAAAAATAAAAATCTAAAGCACACATCCCCAAAAAAGCCCATCTCACTGAACAAATTAGCTCAGTCTTCTAATATACCACACTACCCAAACTTAAGGACCCTTGTGCCCCTATCATCTCCTATGTCATAGGTGGCCTGACCATAAAGAAAGCTTTGCTAGATCTAAGGGAAAATGTCAACCTTCTCTCGAGCTCAGTTTACGAACTTTTCAATTTTGAAGATTTGAAACCCATCCGGTTACCTTACAATTAGCTGATAGATCCGTTAAGGTACCCCTTGGGATGATTGGGCCGACCCTTCCTTGCCACAGCCAACACATGCATTAATTGTAGGACAAGAGCCATGAACATATCGTTTGGGAATAAAAAGCTAAGGTTGAATGTGTTCAATACTATCACAGATCTCAAAATAAAAAGTTTAGCGAAGTAAACATACTAGAAGGACTTGTAGAAGAAGCCACCCCTACCATACCCTCACAAGACCTTCTACAAGCCTGTCTAACTCATTTTGATATAGACAACTTTGACATAGATGGGTACATAGAAGAAATGAATGCTCTATTAGAGCCATCCATTTCCACTCCTCCATGGACCAAGAAATATGAGCAAATGCCCCTTTCCTCTATCACACCAATAGTTCCTTCATTAGAAACTCCACCTACATCGAACCAAAAGCCATTCCTAGTCATGTTAAAAGATCCATTCCTAGAGCCTAAAGTAACTTCGGACCAGAAAGCCCAAATTATAGGTATAAAAAGAGAAGATGAAGAAGCTATTAGAAGGACAATCACTGACCCAACAATGGACTGCCCAATCCAAGTGCTACCTCAAGAACCAAGTATTGTAGTCATTCAGCAAGTTAGTCCTGAAAACCCTACTGAGGATCCTTCACGCAAATTTTTGAACTATGTTGGAATAAATGACATAGAGAAGTTGAGTGATCTATTAGACCCACCTTGGATAACAAAATGTGAGCCATTTTCAGAGTTGTTTGGTATTATCTTAGCCTTGGCACTAGAATCAACACCTACCTTGCAATCCAAGCCACTTTCTGCTAGTCATAATCTGAAGATATGTCATCAAGAAAATTTAGTGTAGACCATCACCGATTGGACTTCATCCAACCATCTGCCATGGCGAGGTGTACCCATCAACTTGGTAGAACCAGTATATGCATAATAATGAGCTTCACGAGGTCTGACCAAAGATGTTAAACTTAGCGCTTGTTGAGAGGCAAATAATTTCTTGCATTTTACTTTTTTTTTATTTTTTTTAGTTTATTTAGGACCTACTTCAGGGTTATCGAAGCTAAGTTGGGGGGAGACCTACATCTGCTGTCCTCAAGGCCCAAGCTGAACCATGAATAAATTAAATCTAGATGAACTCCTTCCTTTTTCTTTCTTTTTACTTATCACATTTTATTTCTCTCCTCCATTAAGGAGAAAAATTGATTTAATTAAATCCATAAGTATGGTCAAAAATAATTAGTTGTGTGTACTCAAATTTTATCTCAATTTGAAGTTACATAGGCATCCTAATCAATGATTGATTAACGATCTAGATAATTTTAAAGATATTAAGGGATAAATTATTAAGAAAACCCAACGAATGGTAGGATTTAGATCAAAAAAAATTTTTTGGAGCAATTCTAAAACCTTCTGTCCATTGATCTCGATAAAAAATCTACTTCATGGGGGTATAAGTGGAAAGGTTAAAGTATGCAAAAAATCTACCTTAATAAAATAGATTTTTAGGATTTCTCACTGAGTAACCAGACACCTTCGTCTAAGCAAGCATTATTATTCATGTCAAAAATTAAGAATATAAAGAAACCTCTTATAGAGTCGGTCTTAACTCGTAGTCTTTTTGACTCGAGTCAGTAAGCCTGAGGGGTGTTCTACACCAAATGCCCTAAAGCAAACTAGTTTAGGAGTCATTGGCCTAAAGCTCATTACAAGAGTCAATTAGAAAGCTTAAGAGATTAGGACATTGCACTGACTATACATATAAATATTTATTAAAAAAAATTGAAGAGAGAGAATAAGGGACTAAACTGTAAAAAAATATCACACCAAATCCACAGTAAGTTAGAGAATTTAAAGAGTGAGGTGGAAAGTTGGCAAAGGAAAAACTCTAAAAATTTTTATGGATTTCACTTAACCACTAATTGGGTCAAATTAATAATCCAATGAAGTATCTCTTTAATGATTTAATCGAGTATCAGCTGCCTTTAGGAATGCCTAAGATAACTTTTAATTCAAGAATAATTTGGTACACATTACTGATTTACATATTTTACTCGAAAATGAGTAAAGTTCAAGTTGTAGGGTGTGATAAGTACCATAAACATGTTAATAAAAATATTAATTTATAAATTAATTTATTTTTAGGATTTAATATTTTTATTGATCTTTTGCAGGAAAGATGGTTGTCAATAGAAAGAGCTCGATTCAAGAGTTAGAATGATTCAAATTTGGAGCAAATCGAACTCAAAATGGATCCCAATTTGAGAGATAAAGACAAGTTCAAATCCAAGCCAAACTGGGCTCAAAATTAGCCTAAAATCAAGTCCAAATGGCTCGAACCCGAACTCAATTAGCCGGCTGGTGCATGGTGGACTGATCACTCGATCCACGGATCCAATAGCCCGATCCATAGAATTTTTTGCCAATGCACAGTCGTAGCACATGGAGTAGGCTGAGGTTTTGCACTGATGGACGGTCCAAATTGGATTTCAAGGTTGATCGGATGGTCTTGGGAGTTGCCAGTCGAGAGAATAAACCAGAGAAGCTTTTGTTGTGCGATCCGATGGCCTAGCGCAGTCTAAACTAAGATCCAACGGCTGAAGTTGATTCTGATGGTGAATAGAGTTTTGAAGCTTTCCTGTGCGTTGATCAATGGGCGAGATTTGATCTGACATTTGATCCGATGGCCAGAATCGATGCCGACTGGGTTTAGGATGATTTGAACGCATTTTCAGGCCGTTTGATCAGCATCCAACGACTGGCAGGGGTCTACGAGTTTAACAATGATTAAAAATCCGATCTTAACTCAAATTGAGCCTAGTTTTCACCTATAAAACCAAGAAACTATGGAGAATTTATAAAGGATGGGACCAACAGCAAACAAGCAGCAGAGGAGTGTCCATCTTCAACTTTTTATTCTATCAGTGACTCAAATTTGGTTATGATCAAAGATTAATCATATTTTTAATAATTACATGATAAAGAATTAATTTATATTTCATTAAAAAGAAACCGAATCGAAATCCTGAGATATCTTTCTTAATTGCTTGCTTGTTAATTACAATTTTTATTTAATTTGAACTTTTACTTTCTTTTAACCAAATTTCCATTCTTTATTATTTGCAATCTGATTTAAATTCTTAGAATTTTTACTTAAAAGTGAACATAACCCTATTGATCTTTGTGGATTCGACTCTGACTCACTACTATCTATATAGTTTTGAGTTAGTGATTTATTTCTGATGCCTATCACAGTGATCAATATATCATCAAGAAAAGATTTTAGCTCTATAATAAAAATAATCATCATTAATTAAGCAGATTTCAACAAAAATAGAAACAGATCTTACCAAATGTATAGATACTTGAAATAATTATTAGAGAAGACATTTTAAAGATCAAAATCATTTAACTTATAGCTCTCGATGTCAAAAATAATATACTAAAATTTCATCAAAATTAAAATACAATCAACTATCTAACTATCTCACAAAGTTGTATCAGATCCTCTTATTTTTTCTTCTTCCTCCCCTTCGCCACTTTCTCCTTCCGCACTCACTTTTTCATGCCGTGCTAGTTTCCACTCCTCAGCTGATATTTTTATGCTCCCTCTATTGTCCCCAATTAAATAGGCCACTAATATGAGTCCAAAAAAAAAACTCTTCTTCTTCTTCTTTTTCTTTTAAGAGTTGTAGTCCCACGTGGGCACCCAACACCTCACTACCTGCAACTAATCCCTCTTAAGGCTGCAAATAGATCGGGTTGATCCGTGATCCGATCTGATCCGATCTGGTTAGACCCGATCCGAATCCATTTAAAAAACCCATGAAGTCGGATCGGGTTCAAAAATTAGATCCATTCATCTTTCCAGGTCGGATCTGAATTTTTTGAATTTGAACCCGATCCGATCCGATCCGATCTGTGGAGACTTTTGAATTAATTTGAATCTCAAGATATATGACCGGACCCGATCCGACCCGAACCGGATCCAAATATAAGATCTGAACTCAGTTAGAATGACTCATCCAAATAAGAATTTGGGCTTAGACCAGAAGAGTGACTCACCCAAATTCTTTCTTAAATCTTTTACTAAAATCTTTAATACTATCACACTATCACAAGATCATTAATGCACTTCAAAAGAAATGCCATTCTTACAGCTAATCTCGAAATTTTTCTAAAAGTCCTTCCACAAACACAAAGTAAACTGGAGACATACCAACAGTTGTTCATAATTAAAATATCCAGTTACTTGTTTACTATTGTACATTACTATTGCTTTAGGGATGGTATACAATATCCACTATCAATGGTGAAGTGAGAAGACGTAGAAAGAGAGAAGAGGAGAGAATATCTATATGAAAAGATAGATATAGCCATGCTATTTTGCTGTCGATGTGACCTCTAATTTTACTTTATATAGATTTTTAAACTCATAACCTGATTCGATCCGAATTAGATCCGAACCGGACCCGCATTTCATGGATTGGGACTGGATTATATATGGACCCGACCCGACTCAAATGATCCAATGAGTCAATAAATTCGGCCATGGATCCGATCTGATCCGATCCGATCCGATTTTTTATTGGGATGGGTATGGATCCAATATCAAAATCCGATCAAGAAATCGGGACGAACCGGGATCACTCAAGATCCGATCCGACCCGACCCATTTACAGGCCTAATCCCTCTTTATCAAGTGCTGGGGAGGGTATTTGATGGAGCAAAAGAAGCCTCGGTGGACCCTGAGCCAAAGGATTTACTACCATTCTAGATTACCAAATAGATCATCCTCACACTCTCCTTGCAAAATATGCCTATTCTAAAAAAAATATTTTAAAATTATTTATACCGTATCCTAACTCATAGTAGAAGTCCAAAGACAAGTTAGGCAGCGACTATGTCGCAACACCAGGAGCTGAGTAATAATAATAACAGGCTCACCTCGATAATGGGAGCCGGACGAGTGTTAAGGTCTAATTTAACAAGATGGGCACAGATGCTACCAACCAGAGTAGAAGTGGTGGATGGTACTACTTACATCACATCCCAATCAAAGCATCAAGATCGGCTAAGATGATACCACTTGGCTAGAAATGAGAAAAGCCGAATAAAAGTCAGAAAGATAAATCAAGAAAAGACTTAGAGTACGTGGGCCAATCAAGTTACCAAATGGCACAACACAAGGTAGGCTGAATGACATCCAAAGAGCATCGGCTAGACTAAGCAGAATGGTGAGTCACTTGAGGCATAGGTCAAGTCTTGAGGATGTACAAATAGTGAAACCAAAAAAAAAAAAATTGACATATAATGTGGTAAAAAAAGGTTCGAAACAAAATTTTGACGGAAGGTTAATATGGCAAAAAGAGGTTGGGGGGATTGGAAGGCTGTGGAATTCAGCTGGAAATAATAAATCATATCTTACTATCTCTCACCTTCTCAAGACTATTTTGACCGTAAGAATTGATTTGAAGTCCTCACAGGAAGCTATTTTTGGGGTCGAAAAGTTTTGAAAACCAACTGCTTGCAACAGTGAGAATGAAGTATGCATGAGCCACATTATTGCAGGTCATCAAAAGGCAAGTTCAAATCGCAAGTCGCTTTTGTTTCTTGATTTAGAAACCAGAACAAAGTCCAGGGATAAAAGAAGCCAAATGCTCAATTTAGAGGGGAAGATGGTTAGGTTATCTGAGGAAGCAGAAAATGAACACTATGTATGATTGCTGGATGGAGTTTATCGAGAAATAGATGGTTGTAGTATCTCGAGCCTAGTTTGGGTACCCACAACTGGAATCAAGTCGGTTATAACAGTTTATCATTGCCGAATACCAAGAGTAATCCTGAAAACCAGCAAGGATACATTTGCAACAATTCCAAAGTTTTGGTGCCTACAAAGAGAGATAAAATACTATTATGTAATCTTTAGCCTGAATAGAGTAGTCTTGGCAAACGACCGTAGTAAAAAAATGAAGTGTTGGAATTTGAATACTGAAAATAATAGATAAAGCAAAAATAAAAACTATGTTAACGATATACTAAAGGCATAAAAAAATTACAGTAATCATAAGAACATCAGAATTTTTTATAGTTCGATCAAAGTTTACATCCACACAAGGAGCAGAGCTAAAAAAAGCTTCTACTATAATAATAGTTTTGAATATAAAAAAAAACTTTCTTAATACCACGCCAGAAATACTGCTTCTAATACAAGAAAAAAAAATTCAAGATTAAACAAACCTCCAAAAGAACCCCAATCGATGGAATAACTCTAACCTAAGGTTAAGCGAACTCTTCCAATCGATATTTTTCAATCTTCTTTACTTAAACGAAGTACCCTCCAAGCCTCTCTTCTTCTCTCTCTCCCTATCTCCTTTTGATGGCTCCACTACAAAAAATTGGGGCTTTGCCAATAGACAGTTTATCTATGCAAAATTTTGAGTAGGTAAAGAGTGGAATTAGCTACGCAAGATAAAAGTATTGGTAAAATGGCTATAATTGTTATGCTTATTTTTAAAGCATCGATAAACAAAATTATCGATGCAATAGTAGAGTCAGCATTTAAAATAAAGCATTGGTAATGGGTTGTTTAAATTTCTTTTTCGGAACCCCTTTACCGATACTAAATTTGCAACGATAATAAGCTTAATTGCCAATGCTCAATCAATTGCATAGGTAATTAATCTTATTACCGATGCAATTTTAGCATTGGTAAAGGATTTTTTTTTTAGGGCACCGAATCTCTTTTCCTCCTCCATTTTTCTCTCTCGTGCTCCCTCATTGCTCTCTCACTCCCTCTCCCTCGGCTCTCTCACTCCCTCCCCCTGCTCTCTCAATCCCTCTCTCGCCAATAGCCACTGTCACCATCCCCACCACCATCACCGCCACCACGCCTCTCTGCTCTCTACTTTGCTACACCTCCATACCGCACACTCTCTCACTCCCTCTCCCTCAGCTCTCTCACTCCCGCTTTCTCACACTCTCTCTCTCACCAATAGCCACTATCACCATCCTCACCATCGTCGCCGCCTCTGCTCTCCGTCTGCTCTACCTCCACACCACACGCCACCTCTCCTTTGCCTAGCCCACTCTTGACAGCCTTTATCTCCACACATCTCACTGGTATGCACGATTCCTCTTTTATATGTATTTTTTTCTATATTTGATTAGAATTTTTTAATCACTTTTTATGCATTTGAAGAGGCAGTGGGTGGCGTGTGTTTGGGATTGGGGGTGTGTGTATTTGTATTAGATGTATATCCTAGAAGCTAATTATTGACTGACATATTTTTATTCTATGACACAAATTTATGCTTAAAACTATTAATTTAATCAATAAAAGATAATTTTTTTTTCCATTCAAATGTTATGTGTCCTTGAATCTTCTTTGAAATTGATGTTACGATACATATTCTCAACTGTTGAGAATTAGAAGTATGTATGATCAATTTTTAAATTACTCCTGATCATAAGATAGTCATGGAGATGGTGATCGATCTAGATAGACCGGCACACGGTTTATTTTTTTTAGGATAGATGAGATAATCTACAGTATAGAGATACTAAGCGGCTAATGCAGATAGTTGTTAGAGCACAACTAGTACTGAGTATGACCATACGAGAAATCACATAAATTTTTATCCAATTGTCAGTGATCATCTTGATATTGTAGTTGTGTGACTGGTCCTTTGACCTACGATATCATAGTTGCTCACAATAAGACTGTTGTAGTTTGACTACACATAAGTATTGATTCAATTATAAATTTTTATAGTAGATGTTGGCTTCAATTGGTTGAGCTGTGGGAGCAAAGTGTGCATCTAGATGAGATCTATTAACCTTGATAGAGAAGAGTAGTCCTATGAGATTTGAGAAGCTGAATCCATAAGTCTATAATCATAGCAGTGTGATCGATGAAAAAGAGTTTTCATTTGGAATCACTATTGAATTTGAACTGATCGGATCTATCATATGACTGATGATGAGGTTTGATGATTTATTCATGACCTGTTATTTAGTTGAAACTCATGATAGAGGGACTGTATCATATACTAACTATACCTAGAGATTCTATTTCGATTCTGCTGGGTTATCACTATATATTGCTAGATATCACTGATGGATTGTGAGACCTCAATAGGATCATTCTGGATCAATGATCCTTGTCAAATTACAGTGAAACTGTTCTGACCTACTGAAAAAAGTTTCAGTGATACCTATGATAGAGATCATGGTATGTCTCACTACCAGACAGAATTGAACTTATGGGATCACAAATAAAAGGAGAAGATCTAGATTAGTTATAATTGAGTTTATGAAGTACCAATTTATATGGATTTAGAAAAATCTTATTGGGTTCATATTAACCTTGCTAGCACCTGGATAAACCCAATTCCTCCTATGGTTGCTTTGCTTATATGATAAGCTTTAGCCAATTTCTACACTTAATTTAAACCTAATTAAATTTGATTCAATGACCTCTAATAGTTGGATGCTTAATTTATGACTTGGATTAAATCAAGAAAGAGTTTTTTGATTTTATTCATCTTGATTTGATCAAGAATCTTTGAAATAAATTCATGAAACCATATGGGCTAATTTGAGAGTATTTAATTAGATTCCATATGATGGGATGCCTAGCATTAGGTGTGGACGTGGGTCAAGAATCGATGGTGCCCTTTTAATTGGTCCCAAAGGTTTTAAGTTAGGACTTCAAATATGATTAGAAGGAGGAATCCTAATTTGATTAGGATACCCTTATATTGTCTATTTAAAGGATCCTAGTACTATCTCTCTTCATATCACATAATCTCTCATCCTTGTCGTCACTCTTACTATGCCCAATGCCTCCCCTCCTCTTCCTCTCTCTATCCCATGCCCTCTCTCTAGGCATCCTCCCTTTGGATCTTAAAGAGAAGTGGGCGACAACCTATTGCTTGGTGTCAAGTGTTGGTGTCTAGGTTATTGGTTTCTTCTTCTTCCTCTCAAGTTTATTGAAAGTTTGTTACAACCACTTCTTCTTAGTCATTCTTCTTGATTAGTTAAGGGATCAAGAAAGATTATTTGCTTCTTCAAGAATCAAGAAAGAAAGATCAAAAAGGGTTCAAGGGTTGATCCCAATCCAGGCTTGATTCAAACCTATTCATGCCTTCAGTTCAAGTAAGCAGGAATCGAGAAAAAATAATTTAGATCAGCTCTGTGGATACACATAGAGGTAGGATGCTTGTACTATTGATTTAGAACATGCTCAACCTCGAGATCCAGAAATTGAATTGGATTCAATCTCAGTTATAGATTTGAGGCAAAAGGAAAGCAATTCAGGTATGTAACTTGATCACAGACTTTTATTTCTTTCTACTAAAATCAGTTATATTAATTTTAGTATATGAACTAGGTCCATAGGTACTTTCATATGATGAATATATATTTAGATTAAAAATATTTTAATCTAATTTTTTCACTATATTTTGGATTTAGAAAATTTTTTAAATCCACATACACTAGCACTATAGAAAATCTAACAGTTTGATGATTTATGGGCATTCTAGAACTTGAAGTCTAAAGAGTTTGATTGCCAATAGGAAATCGATTAGAGAACCGATTAGAGAACAAGGGGTCAAACTTTTATCCAAAAGGAGTGATAAGCATGATCGATCCAATATAAATTTTTCTTCTCAATACAAGTAAGAACTTCTACGACATTCTATTAATCTCTTTAATATGTGGTAAAAGAGATGTTATTGGCTTATTGATCCCGAATTTATGATGTTGCAGTGTTATTTTCCAGCATTGCATTGATCTGGCATTTAATCTATACATTCTTATTGCGATTCTATTCACACACACACACACAGAGAGAGAGAGAGAGAGAGAGAGAGCTGTGGTGATATTCTTGTGGTGATATAATTTTCTAAAATTATATGATAAATTGCTAGAAATGTATCACTTGTGGTTAATATTCTTGCACTTAAAAAGTTAAGAATCTATCTCCATATGTACATTCAAAGATGGTAGTTAAACTGCATTGAACCGTAGATTTCTGTTCAAAAGTCATTTTCGAGATGAAAGACTCTTGGATGCCCCATTTTTGGATAGTTTGGAAAGTTTTAAGCTTAGTATTGTTATTAGTTGGTATTTTGTTTCGTTATATGGTATTCAACAGTTATCTCTTTTCTATTCTCTCGGTACATATTGAATAGGGTGTATAGACACTATATTCACATCTTATACTTGGAGAATCATAGGAAAATACTGTCGAAGCTTTCATAAATAATAAAATAAAATATCGAATAATGACAATAATAAGATTATTACTTTTTTGAAAGGGATAGGACTACATTGTTGGATGTATATCCTAGAAGCTAATATGACTGACATATTGTAATAACTCTAAGATACAATTTTATACTTAAAATATTGATTTGATCAATAAAAGGATAAGTTTATTTTCATTCAAGTATGATGTGTCCTTAAATCATCCATAGAATTAATACTTATGATACATATTCTCAAGATGTTGAGAATTAGAGGCATGTATAATTAATTCCTAAATACTTTCGATCATAGTATCATCATGAGGATGGTGATCGATCCGGATAGTCCAACGCACAGATCGCATCTTTCGAGGTAGATGAGTCTCTGATCTACAGTGTAGAGATACTGAGCGATAAGTGTGGATAGTTATTAGACAACAACTAGTATTGAGCATACCATATGAGAGATCACTAAAATTTTTACTCAATCATCAGTGATCGTTTTGATGCTGTAGTTGTGTGAATGATCCTTTGACCTATGATAGTATGTTTACTCACAGTGAGATTGCTGGAGTTTGACTGATACATAAATATGACCTCATTGAGTCCTTGTAGTGGATGTTGGCAATAGTTGATCCACTATAAGAGTAGGATGAGCATCTGCATAGAATCTATCGATCTTGATAGAGAAGAGAAGTCCTATGAGATTTGAGAGGCTAAGTCCATGAGTCTATAGCCATAGCAATGTAATTGATGAAAAAAAATTTTCGTGAGAATCATAATTGGACTTGAGCTAATCAAATCTATCATATGACTGATGATAAGGATTGATGATTTATCCATGACTTGCCATCTAGATAGAACTCATGATAGAGGGACTGAATCATATGAAAACTATACCTTGAGATTCTTTTTCGATTCTACTGGATTGCCATTACATACTGCTAGGTGTCACTGGTGGATTGTGAAAGCTCACTAGGGTTACTTAGGATTGACAATCCTTGATGAGTTAAAGTAGAATTATTTCGATCCATTGAAAAGAGTTTCAATAATACTGTGATAGAGATTATGGTATATCTCACTATCAAATAGAATTGAACCTATTAGGTCATATAATAAAGAGTTTAGATCTGAATTAAGCAATTAAACTTTTGAAGTCTCAATTAGATTTGGAGAAATTCTATTGAGTTCAGGGTAACCTTGCTAGCACAAAGTTGAATCTAATTTTTTTCTTGATCTTGAATTACTTATTTGATAAGATTAATTCAAATTAATTATCTATTAAAGACTTAAATGAATTAGATTCATTGGACTCCAGTTGTTGGGTGCCAAAAGTTTTGGATCATTTGAATTAGGGGTTCAAACCCCTAGTCAATTCCTTGATTGAAATTAGTGGGGTGCCACTTGATTTGATCAAGTATGGGTGCGCCCACTTGGTTGGTGGCGTGATGGATAAGGAGGGGCTTACCCTCTTCCTTATGAGGCATGTGAGAAAGAGCCGTAGAGGGGCCAACGGTTGGCACCCCCTTAGTTCTCCTAGGTGTGGTCAAAGATAGAGGCATGCAAAGAGTCCTAATGCGATTAGGCTCATATTATGGGGTTGATTTGATTTTGAATAGGATTCAAACCTTTCCTCTAGTTAAAGGGCCCTTCCCTAAAGATCTTAGCATCAAATTTTCAGCAAGCTCCAAGCCTCCTATCAGCCCCCCATGCCTCCCTCTCTCCACCCTCTTGGTTCTAATGCCCAAGCATTGTTGGGCATCCCCATCTTCCAATGCCCAAAGGAGGTTGGGCATCCTTCTTGGTTACTGATTTTTAGAGCTTAATTACTGTAAAATCAAAAAAATAAGATCAAGAAATGAAGAGAAGAAAAAGATCAAGAAAAGAATCAAAGAATTGATCGTGATCCAGGATTCGTTCAGATTCGCAGGGTAATCATTCTTGGAGAAGAAAGATCTACATCAAAGAGGACTGTTCCAGACTGATATTGAGTGGATATCCTTAGAGGTTAGATACTTGCATGGCTATGAGAGAATCTATCTTCTTCCAGATCAAGATTTGAAGAAAGGACTAGCGAATCAGATATATGATTTGATCACATGTTCAATTTCAACATAAAATCAGTATATATTTAATTTCAATATATGAAGTAGATCATATATTCTTTATTTTATGTATACATATTTTAGATTAAAAGATATTTTAATCTTTAATTTCATCGAGTTATTTAGAAAAAAAATTGAAACACACATATATGCACTCACACGAAATTCTAACGGTGGTATCAGAGCCACAGATTTCATATGCATGAAATTGACAAGCATATTTTTGAAAAAAATTTTAAAATTTGATTTTAATTGATACATGAGATGTATGAATATTTAATTTAAATTTAAAATTTATTTTAGATCTTAATTTTTAGTTCACATATGTGATATATGAAGGTATGCATAAATCTAAAAATTATTTTAGATTGATTTCTAGATGTTCATGTGATGTATATTTACATGCTTAAATCTAAAAATTAATTAGACCTGATTTATGATTCATATATGAGATGTATAATTGCAAATCTAGATCTAAAAATTAGTTTAAATCAAATTCATGATTTGTATATAAGATATATGATATCATATCATGATCTAAATTTTTATTTAAATCTGAATTTTACATACATGTATGAGATATATGCTTGTATGTTAAATTTAAAAATTAATTTTATGATTTAAAACTTTTTCTTCATACAAAGAATTTAGATCTAAAATTTAATTTTAGAATCTAAAATTTATGTTTGTGCATAAGAATTTTGTCATTGGTAAATAAAAAATTAAGTCATGTAATTAGATTACATCTAGAGTTTTTTGATTTGAACATAATGTGCCTAATTTGATCAAGTAATTGATTAAACCAAGTCAAGTATTGATTAGAGATTAGGTCAATTAAGTCTTAAGATCATTCAATTATTGTTGATCAAATCAATTAAATCACATATATAGAATCGATTAACCTAAGAATCTAATTCAGCTCGATGGCTTGAGCCTGATTTGCTTAAGTTAACCTATTTGGATCAATTGATCAATTGGTGTCTAAGATAAGTAATTAAGAGGTGATTATTTAATTAGAATCCTTGATTCTATCAAGGGAGAGCTTCTCATCGATCTTCATTTATCTGGCTAATTTGAAAGATTGAGTCTTCAATATGGTTGCTTAGTGGTTTGGTTTAGCCCATGCTAATTAGATTAGTCATATAATAACTGATTAGATAAAATTTAAACCTAAACCTCTTCGCAAATATTAAGTCTCAAGGTCTTCCATCGTTGTAGATGTACGGACGTGCTACTGGTGTTGATTGTTCGTGGCTGGTCACAGTGGTTCAGTTGCACCGGAAACACGCAACTACTCTATTAAGAAAGAGTTACTCCAAGATAAGGATGGGTTTAGGCCCAATATCTATTAGATGAGGGATCCAATGATGGCCTTACACCGGCTTGTGAATGGTGGATTGGCTTAACTAAGGAGTATAGTCAATATCTATCAGGTGAGATCATATGACTTAGAGACCAAGTCGCTGTAACATACTTAGAGAAATATCTGGATAAGGAGTTGTCCATGCATCGATGTACGTATTACCAATATCTGTCAAGTGAGATGTACGACATCAATGAGACCACAGCATCCACTAGAGATCTAGTTGTCACATTAGGATTTTTGCTTCTCATTTGAGGAGTGTAGGGATCCAAAAAAATAGTCAGAGTTTTACTTACTTTCTAAAGCCTCTAGAGCAAATATAAAATTTAAAGTACAAAAATCGAACTTAAATCTTTACTCTTGCAGTTAAACTATATCAGCTTCAAATCTTCTAGCCCATATCCTTGAGTCTAATCATTTGATCAAAATCAATTTTAAAGACTGACCAAGAAACCTCAAGATCATCTTGATTTTTGAAAAATTAGGATACATACTTAACTAGAAACCTCTAGTATTATCAAACCATCCTAGTGGTGAGCAGAGAGCAGCATATGATAAATGGATGGATGAAGACAATTGGATTAAGTGCTATATACTAGCTTCTATGTAAAATAAGTTGCAAAATGAGCATGAGCATATGCCCACTGCCAGGACTATGATCACTCACCTACAAGAGTTGTATGGTGAGCAGAGCTGCACAGCGTGCTTCGAAGTATCAAAGAGACTCTTCAATATGAAGATGTGTGAAAGGCAGTCAGTCCATGAACATTGTATGACAATGATCAAAGATATTGAGAAACTTAAAAAGCTCGAACTAAATATGCAAAAAAAATTATAGATAAATTTGATCCTTCAATCTCTTATTAGTTCATATAATCAATTTATTATAAATTTTTATATGAACAAACTCGAATGCACCATACCCAAATTGGTCAATATGTTGTTACTATTGAGAAAATCTTGAAGAGTTCAAGGGGCATTATTCTCACTGTAGAATGGATATTTTCATCCAAGAGAAAATCTGGATGGAAGAAGAAGAGTAAACCCATGAAGAAGCAGAAGAAAGACAGTAAGCCAAAGAAGGATGTTCCGAAGAAGGCTGCAGTGAAAGAAAAGTATTTCCACTGTGATGCTGAAAGCCATTGGAGGAGGAACTGTCCATTCTACCTAGAGAGCCTGAAGATCAAGAAGGACGACACATCTTCGGAAGGTATGTCCAATATGCTCGTAATTGAATCTAACCTAATAATTTTTTTTACTTCAAGCTAGGTATTGGATTTTAGTTTGTGTTCATATATGTACTTCAATACAAGATCTAATAGAAAGTAGGAGGTTGAGGGAAGGTGACATGATCCTTCGGATCGATAATGGAGCAAAAATTACTGCAGAAGCTGTTGGCACATATCCTCTTTGATTACTATCAGGGTTTAGATTAGATTTGAAAAATTGTTATTTTGTATCTATAGCTAGTCAAAATTTGATTTCTATATCTATACTAGCATAGGATGGTTTTGATTTTAATTTCAATAAAAACTTTTGTTCTATTTATTTATGAAATAAATTGGTTACATGTGATCTTTTAATTGATAGTCTTTATCACTTGTATATTGATGTGAATGTGAATATAAACGAGCAAGTAGTGAGTACCATAGGTCAAAAGAGATCCAGATAAGAAATTAACTAGAAGTACCTATGGCATCATAGACTTGGCCATATTGGAGAGGATAGGATAAATAAACTAAAAGAGGATGGGATCCTTGACCTTTTGGTTCTGAATCATATCCAACTTGTGAATCTTGTCTTCAAAAAAAATGGCCAAGTTATCCTTTGTAGGATATAGAGAAAGGGCCACTGAGCTACTTACCCTAGTACATACTGATGTGTGTAGGCCATTTGACGTACAGGTCAGGGATGGTTATAGCTACTTCATCAGCTTTACCAATGATCTGTCACAGTACAGGTATGTATTTTTTATGAGACACAAGTCTGAAGCCTTTGAAAAGTTTAAAAAATTCAAAAAAAAATAAAAAAATAAATAGACAAACCCATTAAGGTTCTTCGATCTGATCAAAGAGGTGAATATCTTAGTCAAAAAATTTTGAAATATCTTAAAGACAATGGTATAGTCTCTCAATGGACTCCTTTCGAAACACCTCAGCTCAACAGGATATCTAAAAGGAGAAATAGGATTCTATTAGATATGGTCAGATCCATGATGAGCTTCACTATTTTATTCTTTTATCTTTGGAGATATGTCTTATTAACTGTAATATACCTATTGAATAGGATTCTATCAAAATCTATTCCTACCACACCATATGAGATATGGCATGATAAGAAGTCGAGTCTAGATTTTCTAAAGACTTGAAGATATCCGGCCTATGTCAAAAGACAAATGGCTGACAAATTACATAATAGATCTATTATAGCTCATATTATAAGATATCCAAAAGAAACCATAGGATACTATTTTAATCTTCCATAAGATCATAATGTGATTGTGAGTTGTCATGCCAAAGTCCTAGAAAATTAGTTTATCAAGAAAAGAGTCGGTGGGAGGTTTATTAAGCTTGAAGAGAAGGTCGCTGAAGAGCAACAAGCTATAGTTCCTCAGAAACCCATTATTCATGAGCCAGCAATTGATGTTTCTCCACTACCTCGTAGATCTGGTAGGATCTCCCATCTTCTTAAAAGATATATGGGTATGTTTACAGAAGATGTAGAGAAAATATTTCTTATGGAAGATAAGAGTCATGGAGATGATCCTAATACCTTTGACGAGGTGATGTCTGGCATCGATTTCAAGAAATGATTAAATACAATGAAGTCAGAAATTGACTCAATGTACTCGAATCAAGTATGGACCTTAGTGGATCTACCTAAAGGTATAGTATCAATTAGATATAAATGGATCTATAAAAGAAAAATAGGTACAGGCAGTAAGGTAGAGACCTATAAAGCTAGGCTCATGGTAAAAAGTTATAGTTGGTACGAAGATATTAACTATCAGAAAATCTTCTCATCTATAGCCATATTAAAATTCATCCATACTTTACTTACTGTTGCGGTCTATTATGATTATGAAATTTAGTAAATGGATGTGAAAATTGCTTTTCTAAATAGATATCTTGAAAAAGATATCTATATGGAGTAGCCTTTGGGTTTCACATCCGGTGATGGTGATCACTGAGTCTGCAAGCTGTAAAGATCCACATACGAATTAAAGCAAGCTTCTCGAAGTTGGAATCTTCATTTTGATGATGTAATCAAATCATTTGGTTTCATCAAAAATAAGAAAAAATTTTGTGTATACAAGAGGATCAGTGGGAGTGCAAAAACATTTCTCATATTGTACGTGGATGATATCTTCCTTATTGGGAATGATATTTCCATGCTGAGTTCGATCAAAAGATGGTTATCCAAGAAATTCTTCATTAAAGACCTAAGAAAAGTATCCTATATTCTCGAAATAAAGATCTATAGGGATAGATCTAAAAGAATGCTAGGCCTGTTACAAAAGCTATGCATAGAGAAAGTGCTGAAGTAGTTCACTATGAAAAACTCTAAAAGAGGACTACTACTTCTTATGCATGGTATTCATCTTTCCAAGATGATGTGTCTGGCCACATATTAGGAAGTTTAATGCATGAATAGGATTCCTTATGTCTCAGTCATAGCAAGCCTCATGTATGATATGCTCTATACTTGACCTTCTATTGCCCTTGCTATGAGTGTCACGAGCAGGTATCAGTTGAATCCAGATGAGGAACACTGGATAGCTATAAAGAATATCCTTAAGTACTTGAGAAAAACTAAAGATTTATTCTTGATCTTTGGAGGAGAGTCTGAGTTACGAGTCGAGGGTCATACTGATTCAAACTTCATATATGATTCTGATAATAGAAAGTCTACATCAGGATATATGTTCATATACAATGATTGTACAGTCAGTTGGAAGAGTTTCAAGCAACCCATCATAGTGGATTCGACAATAGAAGTTAAGTATATCGCTGCTTTGGATACTGCAAAAGAAGGTTTCTGGTTCAAAAAGTTCATCATGGAGCTTGGGGTAATGACATCGAATACCATACCATATTATTGCGACAACAATGGAGCCATAGTACTTACTAAGGAGTCGAGATCTTATCAAAAATCGAAACACATCGAGCAGCAATTCTATATTATACGCGACTACCTTGAAAAGAAATATATCAAGATGAGAAGAGTCGACTTTGTGGACAACATGGCAGACCCACTGACAAAGTAATTGAGTCAGCCAAAGATGGTGTTGCTCCTAGATTGATTTTGATGATTACAAAGCAGATTGAAGGGATACAAATAATTTTAAATTGAAAAAGTCCTTATGCTCTTCAAAGGCAAAATTGTAATTTTACTAAAATTCTGATTTGATAGTATCATTTGGTAGAACAAGTGATTTGTAATCTATTGGTAAAAATTTCATTGATTTTGGACTTGTATTTTGAAAGTTATGCATGTTTGAAAATCATGAGTCGACCCGTGAGTCAACTCATGGCACTATGAGCTGATTGGCACGCAAAAAAGTTCCCATGGCACGCTGGATTTTTGGCTTGGCACGACCTGTGAGTCGACTCATGAGTCGACCCACAAGGCATGAGTCGACTCATGAGTCGACCTCTGCTGATTTGAGCCGAAAAATTCAGAAATCAAGACTGTCTGATCTGTGCAACAGAAGTCGACTCATGAGTCGACTCCTGTAGCATGAGTCGACTCATGAGTCGACTCCTGCGACGGAAATCGTCCGCAACGACTATTTTTTTGCCCATTTTAATTGCCTTTTATGCTTCCTAAAATTGCTCTAACGGCTCTTTATCTGCCTAAATTGTTTTCTCTTGCTTTTAATGCTATAAAATGCTTGAAATGGTGAAAGAAATTATAGATTAAATAGCAGATCAAATTGGAGAGAAAACAGAAGATCAATCGGCAGATCAAAAGAGAGATAAAATTCATTGAGAGGATCCACGAGATAATTTGAGAGAAAAAGAAAAGAGGATCCAAAATCCACACGAGAGATTGTGAAAGAGATTCAAGAGCTTTCAAAGAGAGGATCTTTCAAGCCTATTGTTCAACCTTGATCTAGAGATCTTCCAAAGCTTTCAAGAGATCTTCAATCAACAATCAACCTCTTCTCAAGCATTCGTTCAAGCGTTCATCCACTTTGAGAAAATCCGAAAAGGGGTTCTTCATTTGAGTAAAGTTTTTATTGTTATATTCGCTCATTTAAAGGAGCTGTTATTGTATTAATCTGTACTCAAAATTTTCTAACTCTTTGTGAGTTTTTGTTCTTATTTTTGGAGGATTTTCAAAACAAGGAAAGGTTGATCCGAACCTGAAATCGGAGTGTTTTGGGTTTACTTGTACCCGGGAAACAAGTGATCTAGCTTGAGATAGCTAGTGTCGGAGTTTTCGACGTTTTGTATTCGGGTTGAATACAAGTATAGTGGATTGAAATTCCCAAGTAGGAGCTTGGAGAGTGGATGTAGGTGCAAGGTTGGCACCGAACCACTATAAATCCTTGTGTTTGTGGTGTGCTTTATCGCTTTATCTTATTTCTTTATTATATCCTTGCAATACTGCTTTAGGTAATTAATATTGAATTAAAATCTTTCTCTTATTCATCATAAGTAATTAATTAAGTCTAAAATTTTTAGAAACTCAATTCACCCCCCCTCTTGGGTTGCATAGCTGGGCAACAGATGGAAGTCTACTTTAAGAAGATGGGACTTAGATTAGTGGCCAATTGACTTTAGTCCAAGTAAAAAATTGTTGGATGTATGTCCCAGAAGCCAATATGGCTAACACATTCTAATAACTCTAGGATACAATTTTATGCTTAAAATATTGATTTGATCAATAAAAAGATAAGTTTATTTTCATTCAATTGTGATGTGTCCTTGAATCATCTATATAATTAATACTTACAATACATATTCTCAAGATATTAAAAATTAGAGGTATATATAATTAATTCTTAAATACTTCTAATTATAGTATCATCATGAGGATGGTGATCGATCCAAATAGATCGATGCACAGATTGCTTCTTTCGAAGTAGATGAGTCTTTGGTCTATAATGTAGAGATGCTGAGCAACAAGTATGGATAGTTATTAGAGAATAACTAGTATTAAGCATGACCATATGAGAGATCACTTAAATTTTTGCTCAATGGTCAGTGATCGTCTCAATACTGTAGTTGTATGAATGATTCTTTGACCAGCAATGGCATGGTTGCTCATAGTGAGGTAGCTGGAGTTTGACTGACATATAAACATAGCCTCATTGAGTTCTTGTAGTGGATGTTGGCGACAGTTGATCTACTATAGAAGTAGGATGCATATCTAGATAGAATCTATCAACCTTGATAAAGAGGAGAAGTCCTATGAGATTTGACAGGCTAAGACCATGAGTTTGTGGCCACAGTAGTGTGATTGATGAAAAAAAAAATTTATGAGAATTACAATTGGACTTGAACTAATCGAATCTATCAAATAACTGATGATGAGGTTTGATGATTTATCCATGACCTGTCATCTAGTCGGGACTGACGATAGAGGAATTGAATCACACAAAAACTACATCTTAAGGTTTATTTTTGGTTCTACTGGGTTATCACTACATACTACTAGGTGTTACTGACAGATTGTGAGAGCTTATTAGGATTACTGAGGATCGACAATCCTTGATGAGTTAGAGAGAAATTATTCTGACTCATTGAAAAGAGTTTCAATGATACTATGATAGATATCATAGTATATCTCACTACCAGACAGAATTGAACTTATAGGGTCACACAATAAAGAAATTACATCTGGATTAAGTATTTGAGCTTATGAAGTCTCAATGGGGTTTGGAGAAATCTTATTGGGTTCAGAATAACCTTGCTAACACAAGGTTGAACCTAATTTTTTCTTTAATCTTGAATTACTTATTTGATAAAATTAATTCAAGTTAATTATCTACTAAAGACTTAAATAAATTAGATTCATTGAGCTCCAATTGTTAGGTGCCTAGGATTTTGAATTATTTGAATTAGAAATTCAAACCCCTAGTCAATTCCTTGATTGAAATTAGTGGGGTGCCACTTGATTTGATCAGGTGTGGGCGCACCCACTTGGTTGGTGGCATGATGGACAAGGAGGGGCTCACCCTCTTCCTTATGAGGCATGTGAGAGAAAGCCCTAGAGGGGCCAAGGGTTGGCACCCCCTTAGTTCTCCTTGGTGTGGTCAAAGATAGAGGCATACAAGGAGTCCTAATGCGATTAGGACTCATACTATAGGGTTGATTTGGTTTTGAATACGATTCAAACATTTCTTCTATTTAAAGGGCCCTTCCCTAAAGGTCTTAGCATTAGATTTTCAGCACGCCTCCCTCTTGGTTCCAATCCCCAAGCATTGTTTGGCGTCCCCATCTTCCAACGCCCAAAGGAGGTTGGGCATCCCTCTTGGTTGCTGATTTTTAGAGCTTGATTACTGCAAAATCAAGAGAAGGAGATCAAGAAAAGAAGAGAAGAAAAAGATCAAAGAGTTGATCGCGATCCAAGCTTCGTTTAGATTTACAGGATGATCATTCTTGGAGAAGAAAGATCTACATCAAAGAAGGCTGTTCCAAACTGATCCTGAATGGATACCATAGAGGTCAGGCACTTGCGTGGCTAAAGGAGAACCTACCTTCTTCCAAATCTAAATTCAAAGAAAGAACTAGTAAATTAGGTACGTGTTTAATCACATATTTAATTTCAGCATAAAATCGGTATATGTTCAATTTCAGCATATGAAGTAGATCCATGTGCTCTTTATTTTATGCATGCATATTTTAGATTAAAAGGTGTTTTAATCCCTAATTCAGCTACATTGTTTAGAAAAAAAAAATTAAAATACATATACATGCGCTCACACAAAATTCCAACACACACCCATTAGTAATGAGTTGAAATGGATAAAGTCATGCATTTGTAAAAAAAAAATTTATAACACATACTTTAATAATGAACATTTCTCATGGATAGATAAAAAATATTGACAAAAATTGGATGAATGTCTGCTCTTTCATCTTACCTGAATACCAACAAGGTGTTAAAGATTTTATAAGATTTGCATAAGAGAGTTGATGATCATAATAAAATCAAATATCCTTATCGAAGATGTCACAACAACTACTTCCAACCTACAGATGCAGCATTGGAATACTTGTTGAATTGGGGCATGGCTCCAAAGTATACTATTTAGAATTTGTATGGAGAATGTAGACCTACTAACATAAGAGACCGACATATGAGTCAAGTGCTTGGATCAATTGTCATCAATGATATGTTAGATAATTTATATGAAAGGGCACATGCTATCCAATGTTGGGATAATTTTGTATCCAATAAAATTACTCATCATAAGTCTCCTGACAATATGAATAATACAAATGATGGATATTTTGAAAAACTCATGAGAGATGTGGAGCTGTTGTATCCAAATTGTAAAAAGTTTTCGAAGCTTGAGTACTTGATAAAGCTTCTTTATGATAAAACCATGTTTGGTTGGAGTCAAAAGTCCTTTAAATATATATTGAACTTAATCAAGAAAGCATTACTAGAAGGTGAAAAACTTTCAAATTCATATTCAAAGACAAAAAAGTATATGCGTGAACTTGGATTGGGCACCAATACATGCATGCAAGAATAATTGTGTATTATTTTATAAAGAGCATCAACACTTAAATTGTTGCCCAGAATGTAGTGAGTCAAGATATGCTGAAGACTTTGGTAGGGGTAAGAAGCATGCTCATAAGGTTTTGAGATACTTTCTATCAATACCAAGATTTCAGAGACTTTATTAGTTATCGAGGACTGTCGAGGCAATGAAATAGCATCATGAGATGAGGATTCTCGAGGATAACATCATTAGTTATCCAGCTGACTCCATAGTTTGGAGGAAATTTGATGAACAGTATCCCCATTTGGCTAGTGACCCATGCAACATTCGTCTTGACCTAGCATCTGATGGTTTCAATCCATTCGGGACCATAAGCAATGCTTACAGTATATGGCCAGTTATGCTAATACCATACAATATTGCACCATGAAAATACATGAAAGAGCCATTTGTATTTTTATCATTGCTTACTCCTGGACCTATAGCTCCCGATAATGAGATAGATGTTTATCGGCTACCCTTAATCGATGAATTAAGGAAATTTTAGAAGACTAGTGTTGTAACATACGATTCAGTCAGTAAAAAAAAATTTTGATTACATGCGATGATAATATGAATAATTAATAGTTTTCTGACATATGGCAACCTATCTAGATGGAGCACAAAGAGGTATTTGGCATGTCTAGTTTGCAATGATGATAGGTGTTCCGTTAGACTGAAGTATGGAATAAAAATTGCCTATATATATTATTATCGATTTTTATCATCTAATTATTCTTGGAAGATCCATCAGAATCGATACTTCAATGAAAAGTTAGAAACATGTGGGCCACCTTGTGTGATGAGCAGAGATGACATATTGGCACAACTAGAGGTCATTGGCAGTGTCAAATTTGGCAAAATTTCTGAGAGTCGCAAGCAAAAGCATACTAAATCAAAGTTGAATTGGATGAAGTAGAGCATATTTTTGGAATTACCTTATTGGCACATCTCCTATATCATTATAACTTAGATGTTATGCACATTGAGAAAAATATTTGTGATAATGTTATTGGGACACTGCTTAACATCAAAGAGAAAACAAAGGATATGCTTGGTTAGACCTGAAAAGAATAGGATTACAACATGAATTGCACTTGGTGCCCCATGATGGTCAGAAATTTCTAATGCCAACTACAAATTATACATTGCACGGAGATGAAAAAAGAAGTTTTTGTGAGTGATTAAAAATTGTAAAGCTTTCTAATGGTTTTACCTTCAATATTTCAAGATGGGTAAACTTGAAAGATGGCAATATCTCAGATATGAAGAGTCATGACTCTCATATTATGATACAACGTCGTATATCCATTGTGATGCGTGGCTTCTCCACCCTCAAAGTACAGAATGTACTAATTGAATTGGATATTTTCTTTCAAGAATTATGTTGTCGAAAACTCCAAGTTGATATATTTGAGAAATTTCAATCAGACATTGTCCTAATTTTATGTAAGCTAGAAAGAATTTTCTATCATCATTTTTCGATATTATGGTACACTTGGCAATTCACCTCCAAGGGAGGCTTTGCTTACTGGGCCAGTTCAATATCGATGGATGTATCCTGTTGAGTGATAATAATATTATAAAAAATTAATTTTTTTATTTAATTTACAACTACTACAATTTTCATTATGTGCAATTTACATTTATTTTCATCATTTTGTATGTGTAGATTCTTGTATAAGTTAAAACAATATGTGTGAAATAAGGCACATCCAGAAAGATCAATTGCAGAAGCATATGTTTCCACATAATGTCTTGCATTCTGTTCGATGTACCTTGATGATATAAAAATATGATTCAATCGTGAAGAGTGCAATGCAGATAGGGAGTGGGCTGGTATTAAACCTACATTATTTATTTTCAAGACTAATGTTCATCCCATTTGTGGAAGAAAGTACAAACATATGGGCATAGAAGAGCATGACCAGATACATTTTTATGAACTAAATAATTATGAAAAAAATCTATCATTTCATGGAGTAAGTATTTTTACATAATCAATATCATATACTTATCATGAGCTAAAGTAACTAATAAGCATATATTTATTGTAGAGAGCATAGAGACATATTATTATGACAAATAATAGAGATACGAGGGACAACATCGAAGAGAGTTTGCAACTTGGTTTAGACAACGTGTAAGCACTATAGTAGCTTTATTCAACTTCCAACTACATGTAATGTATACAAATGATTTATCATAAATAATGCATATGTTTTTATAGGTGGAACTATATGATTTGGCATGCCACCTCGATCCTAGGATTTCATGTTATAGCTCATATATTGTTGGTGGCATGAGATTTTGTACAAGGGATCTTGATATGCAGAGACGAACCCAAAATAGTGAAATTCTGATGTTGAGAATCGATGGAGATAATGAGATTGAATATTATGGTATCCTAACAGATATTATATAGTTAAGATATGGGTCAAAATGATTTGTTTACCTCTTTAAATGCCAATTATGGGATATCAGCAATAATAGGATCCGTATTCATAAAGATGCATACTTCACAAATGTCAACTTTGTGAGAATATAGTACCAATCCGATCCTTTCATACTCACTAGTCAAGCAAAGCAAGTAATATACCTAAATATATGGGATATAAGGGTGAATGGCATGTTGTACAAAGAATTACACCAAGGGGTGTCTACGACATACATGTTCGTTTAAGGTAAAAATAGTTAAGGATTTCTTTCAAGAGGAACAAAATGCAAATAACTTGGGACAGTATAGTACAGACATTGGAAGCATATCTCTTTTTATTAGGTATGATGTACAACCTGATAATGTTGATGTCAGTGAATTAAATTTGAACATACCGGAGGATAATGATGACAATGACGATGACAATGATGACAAGGAAGATTATACATTGATGGATTATGATAATGAAGATGTTGATAATCCTCCTAATGAAAATACAGACATTCAAAACTAATATGTAATTTTTCAAGAAAACTCATATATCTTACATTTTATATATCATTTAGTATCGATGTAATTTTATCCATATTATATTATCTCTAATACATTGTTTGATACGGGCATGACATCGGATGGATGATCTCGTAGGTAGAACCCACACCGAGATGTCGGTGCCTCTTCATCTCAGCAACAGCCTTCCAAGATGAGCACATCATCTCCTACCATAATAGGTTGATTTTATGTACTTATTTGCTTTAGTTTTTTTATCATGCATACATAATTGATTTTAAGCTTTTATTTTGTTGCAGCTAACACTGTGATTAGATGGACTCATGGAGCTACCAGAAATGAGAAGTTGGAGGAGTGAAAGAGGGTGCATCCCGAGCAGAGGATGAAGGTTGTCATCCCATCAAGCTATATTATACCACTTTAGTACCACATCAGGGATCCGTATATGTGTAAGATTGGCATCATTGTCCGAGTGTATGCTCCCTTGGTGATGTTCGACTGGTAGAAAGTTACGAAGCTATAGAAGTAGATCCTCCTCAACCATTTACAGATAACTAAATATCAATTATGTTGTATTTTTTAAATACAGATCCTTCCATTTATTTTAAATTTAATTTGCTAATTACTTAATTTTTATTTTTTAAATTTTATATATTGTATATTATTTATGCAGCATGACTTTGATATCGAAGAGATCGATATCGTGCATGTGCAGGAGGCTATCCTTAAGCATATAGGGAGGTTGCTTAAGGGGTTTAGATATGAGCTCCAAGCCATTAGAAGGAGGTCTCTAATGCACGTGGGATGGTGGTGAAACACCCCACAAGAATATTTCATGCTCTGACTAGGATCTCTTATGCAATAAGTATGAGGACTCTACATACAAGGTATAACAGTTATATGTAATGAAAATATGAATTATTGAATTGATGTGATATTATAATATGTTAACTCATATCTTGAATACATTTGCTTGTTAGGCCTTGTGTGCATGAAAGAAACACCATCTCATGGCAATTCATATGCCTGTAGAATTTTAAAAATTTTATTTTCATATGATAGAATAAAAAATTTTAGATTTAAATAATTTAAATCTAATTAGATCTAATCTAATTAGCATGTATAGAGATTATATCTCATACCCAAAAATCATTACATATACAAGATTTAGATCTATTTTATTGAGATCTGAATTTTACCTTTGCGTGAATAGATTTTCACTACGATCTGAAAATCGTAGATGTCTTTAGAGGTTTTTTGAAGCTGCACAAACGTCCGACCTCTACAAGTATCCATATAAGGCTGATCTTGATCAAGAAAATCTGAAGATCACTAGGGTGCTAGTTTTCTTACAAATCTTTTTTTCTTCAAATCAAATCTAATTTCTTCTTCTTTTCTTCTCAAGAACCAAGGAAGAAGATGATGAACAAGAAGAAAGAAGAGGGCTTCCCTCTTGGGTGGCACCAAGAAAGAGGAGAGGATGGTGGGAGGCAACAAAGAGGAGAAATGGATCTATTGTTTGTTAGGGCATCCTCTCGACTTGATCCTATTATAGACCCCAATTCCTTATCCATCTATCCTATTAATTTGAATCAAATTTAGATTTTAAAGATTTGAATCAAATTCAAACTTTGAGATAGATTAAGATAAAGAGAAAAGAAAGAGAGAAAGGAAAGAGAACCTCAAATTGAGCACGCCAACCCTTGGTCATGCCCTCTTTCTCCCTTTTATTTTTCACACATGCCAAAGCCCAAGAGGGGCATCGGCCCCTTATTTCTTTTGGTCGACGCTCCTTGTGTTGGCATGTAAAAGGAGTGAGAGTCCCAATCCAACTAGGAACTCACCTCCTAACCTTATTCTCCTTTGGTTCTAAACCAAATTGAAATAGGTTTAGTCAAATCTTTATTCGACTAGGAATAGACCCAATTAGAACCAAATTAAATCTAATTTAATTTGTATGAAGTCCAATCATTAATTAAATGATCAAATCAAATAATTAATGATTAATTCAGCAATAATTACTCATTATTCTTCCTCTAACTTACTAACTTTTAGTAAGTCATCTTTTGTAATTTTTATAACTTAGTCCAATCATCAATCAAATTAATAATTAGATTCATCCATGAATCAAATTCACTATTCAATATTTGATCATGTCAAAAAAAAATTTGTCTGTGATTTCATAGGTTTTATTCTATCTGATAGTAAGACGTATCACGATCTTCATCATGAATATTATTGAAATCTCTTTTAATAGATTGGAACAATTCCAACTCTTCTATTAAGAATTATTGACCATCAATTAATTCTCATGGGTTTCACAATCTACTAATGATGTCTATCAGTATATAGTGGCAACTTAATAGAATGAAAGAGTCTGAACCTCTAGATGTAGTTAATGTATGATTCAGTTCTTCTATCGTGAGTTCCGATAAGATAGAGATTATAAAAAACTTGTCAAACTCCATCATTCGTCATATGTAAGATTTAATTAGCTTGAGTTCAACTCGTGATTTCTTATGAACATTTTTTTCTATTAATCATATCACCGTGGCCATGATTTTAAGAACTCAGCTTCATAAAGTACATAGGATACTTCTTAATTACTAAGATTGATAGATCCCATTTAGATCCATACCCTATTCCTACAGCAAACTTATTGTAGCTAACATATACCGCAAGAACCCACATGACTAAGAGATCAAGTGAATATGCAGTCAAACTATAGCAACCTCATTGTGAATAGTCGAGTTACCATAGGTCAAAGAACTACCCACACAACTATAGTATCGAGAAAGTCACTAACAAGTGAGTAGACATCCAAGTAACTTTTCATTTTGATCACGCTCAGTACTGTTATTCTCTAACAACCATCTGTACTCTCACTCGATATCCCTACACTATAGACTCGAGACTCGTCTATCCTAAGGAAAGTGATCCATGCATCAACTTCACTGGATCACTCAACATCTCCGTGATGATCCATCGATTAGGAGTAATTTAGAAATTAACTATCAATGACTTATATTTCAAATTCTCAATTTTTGAGAATATATGTCATCATCTTATTAATTTTTTGAACGATTAAAGGACACATAACAAGAATGATATTAAAATTATCAAATTTTATTAATAAATAAATATGCCAAGTATAAATTTATGTCCTAGAAAGATACAATGTATCAGCCAAATTGACTTTTAGGACATACATCTAATAATCTCTCACTTACACTAAAGTCAATCTGCCATATATCTAGGTCCCATGTTCTTAAGGTGGGCTTCAATCTTCTGCTGGCTAAGCGGCTTAGTCAGTGGGTCTGCCATATTGTCCGTAGAGTCAACTCTCTGCACCTCAATGTATCTCTTCTCAAGATAGTCATGAATGATGTGATATCACCACTCAATGTGCTTGGACTTATGGTAAGACCTGGGCTCCTTAGTAAGGACTTTGGTGCCGTTGTTATTGTAGTACAATGTGATGGCATTTAATGTCATGACATCTAGTTTCGCAATAAACTTTTTATACCAGAAGATTTTCTTTGTAGCTTCTGATGTAGCGATATACTTCAGCTTCCATAATCGAATCTGCAATGATCGATTGCTTGAAACTTTTTCAATTTATCAAACCACCATTGCATAAGAACATAAAACCTGATGTAGACATTCTATTATCAATATCAGACATAAAGTCTGATTCAGTATATCTTTCAACCCATAACTCAGATTTTTCTTCAAAGATCAAGAATAAATTCTTAGTTCTTCTCAAGTATTTAAGGATATACAGAGTAAGGGACTATCTATAGACTAAGGAATCGATAGGGTATGTATGTTTACCTAAATGCTTTAGCTTTGGCAATGAATCTCGGGCCAAGTATAGGAGGCCATTGCCTTTTTTCAGTCCAATGCAAGGACTATATCGGGTCATGTATATAACATAGCATACATGAGGCTCCTTATTATCGAGGCATAAGAGATCATGCTCATCTTCTGAATCTTCTCAGATGTGGTCGGATATATTTTCTTGGAGAAATGAATGCCATGCCTAAGGGGTAATAATCTCCTTTTAGAGTTTTTCATACTGAATCTCTTCAGCGCTTCTTCTATATATATTTTCTATGAAAGATCAACTATCCTCTTAGATCTATCTCTATAGATCTTTATTTCGAGAATATAAGATGCCTCTCCTAAGTCTTTCATGAAGAATTCTTTGAACAACTAATTTTTTACCAGAGTCAGCATGGAAATATCATTCTTAATAAGGAAGATATCGTCTACGTACAATACGAGAAATGTAATAGTACTCTCACTGACCTTTTTGAAGACACAAGATTTCTCTTTATTTTTTATGAAATCAAATAATTTGATCACATCATTAAAATGACTATTCTAACTCTAAAATACTTGCTTCAATCCATATATGGATCTATACAGCTTGCAGACTTTATGATCTCCATCATCGAAAGTGAAATCCAAAGGTTGCTTCATATAGATATCTTCCTCAAGATATCTATTTAAAAATATAGTTTTTACATCCATTTATCATATCTCATAATCATAATAAGCCACAATAGCAAGCAAAATGCAGATAGACTTTAGCATGGCTATAGGTGAAAAGATGTCCTGATAGTCAATGCCTTCATGTTAACTATAACCTTTCACTATGAGTCTAGCTTTATAGGTCTCTACCTTTCCATCTGTACCTATTTTTTTTTTATAAATTTATTTACAATCAATACGTACTATACCTTCTGACAGATCTATCAAGATCCATACTTGGTTTAAATGAGTCAATCTCCAACTTTATAGCATTCAACCATTTCTCAGAGTCGATGTCTGATATCATCTTATTATAGATTTTAGGATCATTTTCATGTTTTCGATCCTCCATGAAGAATATTTTCTCTACATCCTCTGTGATCATCCTTATATATTTTTCAGAAGGATAGGAGACTCTACTAGATCTATGAGGTGGAGGAGGTACTACATCTACTGATTTAGTTTGAGCATATTTTAATTGGTCTATGACCCACTGCTCTTCAGAGATTTTCTTTTCGAGCTCAATTTATCTCCCACTATCTCCATCTTGAATAAAATATTTTTACAAGAATATGGTATGTCGGCTCACAATCATATTGTGATCCTCTATGAAGTAAAAATAATATCCTAATAACTCTTTTAGATACTTTACAAAATGAGCTCTCATAGACCTAGACTCTAATTTGTCCATCTGTTATCTTTTGACATAGGCTGGACATCTCCAAATTTTGAGATGACTAGGACTAGGTTTCCTTCTATGCCACATTTGATATGGCATAGTAGGAATAGATTTGGAGGGTACTCTATTTAACAAATAGATCACAGAAAGTAAAGCATGTCCCTCAAAAATTAAAGATAAATCAGTGAAGCTCATCATGGAGCAGACCATATCTAATAGGATCATGTTCCTCCTTTCTAATACCCCATTGAGTTGAGGTATGCTAGGAGGTGTCTATTGTGAGACTATACTATTTTTTTTAAAATAATTTTAAAATTTTTTACTAAGATATTCTCCTCTTTGATCTAATCGAAGAATCTTAAAAAGTTTTTCGACTTGTTTCTCTACTTCATATCTGAATTTTTTAAACTTTTCAAAGACTTCAGATTTGTGTCTCACAAGGCATACATACTCATACCATAAGTAATCATCGATAAAGATAATAAACTAAAGATATCCATCCTTGGCCTACAGATCGAATGGTCCACACACATCGGTGTGTATCAGGATAAATATTTCAGTGGTCCTCTCTTCATATCCCGCAAAAGATAATTTGATCATTTTTTCTTAAAGATAGGATTCACAAATTAGATATGATCCAAAATTTAATGAGCCAAAGATCCCATCTATTTTCAATTTATTTAACCTGTCCTCTCCCATATGATCAAGTCTGAGATGCCACATATACCTTTGGTTTATCTTATCCTTAGATCTTTTTAATCCTACGGCACTCACTATCTGCTCGAATACATTCATAGATATATTAAAATATAAATGGTAGAGACTATCAATTAAAAAATTATGTGTAACCAATTTATTTTTAAAATAATTTGAACAGTACTTTTTATTAAAATTAAAAATATATTCATCTTATGCTAGTATAAATACAGAAATCAAATTTCTACTAGCAGTAGCTATATAGTAATAGTCTCTCAGAACTAAATTGAATCTTGATGGTAATCACAGAGGATAAGTACCAACGGCTACAGCAGTAACTCTTGCTCCATTACTGATCCAAAGGATCATTTCATCTTTCCTCAATCCTCTACTTTCTATCAGACCCTGTATTGAAGTATATAAATGAGCACTAGAACCAAAGTCTATGATCTAATTAGAAGTAGAGAAAATTATTAAATTTGATTCAATTACGAGCAGATCTGACATATCTTCAGAAGATATGTCACTTTTCTTTTTTTTAAGCTCTCTAGGTATGCAAGATAGTTCTTCTTCCAGTGGTCATCAATGTTACAAGGAAAATACTTTTTCTTATCAACCACTTTCTTGGGAGTGTTCTTCTTAGGCTTACTCTCCTGCTTTTGCTTCTTCATAGGCTTTTACTGCTTCTTCCAAGTAGACTTTCTCTTGAATGTAGATGCCCGCTCCACAGCAAGAACAATGCCCCTTAAACTTTTCAAGATCCTCTCAGTGGTCACCAACATGTTCAACAATTTAGATAGAGTGCTATCAATCTTGTTCATATGATAGTTTATTATAAACTACTCATACGAACTAAGAAGAAAATGCAGGATCAAATCCACTTATAATATCTTATGCATAGTCATGCCAAGCATAGGCTCTTTTATTAATAAAAAAATATGTCAAGTATAAATTTATATCCTAGAAAGATATAATGTGTCAGTCAGATTAGCTTCTAAGACATACATCTAACAGTACAAAAAATATAGAGAACCGATTGAGGCTGACAATCATGCATTGTGGCAAATCAAAGGCATTTGCGCAGCACCAGTATGAGCTGGTAAAAGCACTTACATACAATTCTAATAATTTTTTTTAAAATATGTGCATGTGTGCTTGTATACTTACATTATAAATTTTAGAGAAATGTCGAGACAGAACAACTACTGGGATGGATAGAAGTCTACCACAAGACCCATTGCTAGTCGACAGAGGAGTGGCTTCCTGAGATCAGGAAGAGGTATATAAGTATTAATTGATTAAGTTCTATGTTTCAATTTCATTATGAAATTTAGAGTTTTGATTACATTTATTTCTTTGTTTATTTGTTTCTTTAATTAAGAGTGGATCATGCATATATAATCCCAGTGTTGTGGATCTGGTACCACTTTATTGCGGTAAAAAAAAAATAAAATAAGAAATATAATCAAATATATGGATTAAGCCAAAGCTTACCTCCATGGGGTATCCAAATTTTATTATGAGAAAAAAAAAATTTACAAAAGCAGATCACATCCTCAACTCTCGTACACCAATTTCTCTCTCTCAACAAGAAGCACTCCCTCACAAAGCTCTCTCTCTTTAAGAGACCTTCTGCTGCTTTGCCTGACGCTCTGTTCTGCCACTAACTATCTATCGGTGTTTTGCCTGTGACTACTATGCTGGCTGTAGGTTCTCTATTGAACACACCAAGCCACCCTATCCCCGTCTGCCCATAGGGCTTCTTAAAGGCCTCAATCCAATTCCCACTCGATAATAGAACCTGAGTAGGACTCAAATAACCCTCACAATTGTTTGACCAAAGCCACAACACATTCCAGCTGTTCAATCATGCAACAGACCACCTTGGACTGTGATATCTCACCCATGGACCACTTGATCTAGGGAAACCTACATAGACCGTGAGAAACATTGTGGAAACAGGCACTAGTTCATAGTGGATTGCATGAAACTTCAGGGAATGTGTTGCATCTGCTGGTCTGCATCTGTGTGTGCCCGCTGGGCTGCATCTATGCATGCTCGCTGGGCCACACCTATGGCCAGCCTGCGTGCGCCCACATTATGCCACACCCAGTACAGGCCACGCGCTTGGGAGCTGGGCCGTGGCCTGCTGTGGGCCTGGTGCACCTGTGGGCTCCTTCTTTACGTGGGCTTTCTCCATTTTGGACTTCTCCTTGCTATGATTTCACCTGTGGGCTCCTTGTGTGTTGAATTTGAGGTATTTTCTCAATAATCTTCACTTTGACTCGACATTTGGCCTCCACCTAAATTTGAGAGCTTTCTGGATGATCTCACTCCCATGTCCAGGGATAAATGCCTACTAATCATGGATGGGCAAACATGGGAGTCAAGCTAAACTACTCGATCCCATCTCTGTCATATGCTGTGCTCCTCTTGACCTAAGACTTGTTCGAGATAGCCTCCTACAATAATAGAAATTTTACCTTGTGATATCGTCTATCATCCTTTTGAGTCTCGCATCTAATGCCTGATCCACCTGCACCTGGAGCTCTACCTCGCATTAGGCTCCCACTGGCTTCTAAACCTCCACCTCATGCTGAGCTTCCTACCAAGAGGTAGTGTCATCCATACTTTCTTCCCTTCATCACAATCCTACTACCATGCAAGATCTTTAGGATTCCTCCATCAGCTCTTCATCTATAGTCAGTCGAATCTAGTCTGCTCAATGAGATCAGATTCCTTCTGAAACCAGATATATATCAGACCTCATCTAATTTTCTGACTGTTCCATCATGTACCTTTACACTGATGGTCTCGATGCCCTTGATCGCATAACTGATCTATCCTACAAGTGAATAGTGCCCTCACTACTCTTCAGGAAGTCAAACAGCTCCTCTCTGCAACATACATGATGCAAACATGCAGAATCTATAATCCACTAATGGGAAGAAGTAGATACCTTATCTGAGATTAGAAGAACATCATCGCTGTCTTCCGTATCGCTACTTGCCATCGTCATGGTAGCCTTCATCCGATCTCTGAGCTATGGATAATTTCTGAAAGGATGCCCCAACTCATCATATCAATAGTATCTAATCTTGCTCGAGTCCCTTATCTTGGACTTGGACCACCCATGTTGCGATCCTCTTCTGCTTCATCTTCTACCGCCACCACCGTCAAACACTGTCATAGCTGAGTCGCCACCTAAATTTGAGGCTCAGTTCTTTTGCCTGAGAATCTCGTTCTAGAGTAAAGTAGAAGTTACCTCTTCCATCTTGATGGTATTCTTCTCCACTAGAAGAGCAGTCACCAAAGACTCAAAAGAAGGAAGAAACGATGAAAGCAAGACCAATGCTTTGGTCTTCTCCTTAACTTTCTCGCCAACATTGAGGAGTTCGGTGAGGATCTTCTGAAAGTAGCTGAGATGCTCCTGTACGCTTTGTCCCTCGCTCATCCATAGCTAGTAAAACTACTTTCAGAGGAAGAGCATGTTGGTAAGTGACTTCATCATGTATATCTCCTCGAACTTCATCCATATCACCATCGAAGAAGTTTTGCTAAGCACATGGATCACTACATCATCCACTAAGTATAAACGGATCCTATTCACCACTTGCATCTGGAGCCACCTCCAATCTGTCATCTCCATGGTAGTCGACTTCTCCTCACACAAGAGAGTATCGATCAACTCCTGTTGGATGAGCACATCCTTCACCCTCATTTGCCATAAGGAGAAATTACTCTTTCCATCATACTAGTTGATCTCCATCTTGATTGAGCTTGATTTCTCCATCTTCTTCAATTTTGATCGCCACTGCCACAACCTGCACTCTGGTACCACCTAGCTCTAATACTAATTGTTGTGATCTGATACCACTTTATTACGGTAGAAAGAAAGAAAAAGTAAAATAAGAACATAATCAAATACATAGATTAAGCTAAGACTTACCTCCACATGATATGCAAGCTTCACTATGAGAAAAAAATTATAAGAGGAGATCAAAACCTCGATCCTCATACACCAATCTCTCTCTCTCAGCAAGAAGTACTCCCGCATAAAGCTCTCTCTCTTTAGCAGACCCTCTGCTGCTCTACCTGATGCTCTGCACTACCACCAACCCTCTATTAGTACTCTGCCTGCATCTGCTCTGCCGGCTATACATTCTCTGTTGAACACACCAAGCCACCCTATCTCCATTTGCCCGTAGGGCCTCTTATAGGCCTCAATCCGATTCTCACTTGGTAACAGAACCTGAGTAGGACTCAAAGAAACCTCATAGCCATTTGATCAAAGTCACAACACATTCCAGCTGTCTGATCGTTCAACAGACCACCATGGACCGCAATATCTCACTCGTAGACCACTCGGTCCACAGAAACCTCCATAGATCGTGAGAAACGTCACAAAAATGGGCACTGGTTCATGGTGGACCATGTGAAACATTGGGGAAATGGGCGCCGCACCCTGCGCACCTGCTGGGCCGCCTTCTCGCATGCACACTGGGCCGCACCCACAACTAGCCTGCGCACGTTGGGCCGCATCCGACCTAGGCCACGCCTACATTGGGCCGCACCTAGCAGTAGGTTGTGCACCTATGAGCCAGGCCATGGCCTGCTGCAGGCCTGGTGCACCTGCGGGCTCCTTCTTTGCATGGGCTTTCTCCATTTGGGCTTCTTTTTGCTGTGGTTTTACCTATGAGCTCCTTATGGGTTGAATTCGATGCATTTTCTCAACACTGAGCCCATCGTTGAGGCTCCACCCCACCCACAGATGATGATATCTATGATGAGGTTCTTGATAAGAGACCCAATTATATTAAGGGGCTGGGATATACGGTTGTAGCCTCTGACTCCTCTAGAGCATCACATGTTTCTTATGATACTTATTTGCTTAAGGCGTAAAGGAGATATGAGAAGGAGATGCATCGAGCTAAGGAGGAGTGCTGTAGATCCCAGGAGGACATAGCGGCCCTACAGTGTGTCAATGCTCAGCTTACATCCCAACTTGAAGTATTTGGAATAAAGCTCGATGAGTTATATCATTGCATGCCTTCCTGCCGACCCCTGACATCCTTGCTGATGCCTATGACGACGACACTGGTGATGATGATAATGATGATGGGTGTCCTCCTGTAATCGATATTATTTTATATTTTTTTAATCTATATATTTTCATCATCTAGTAAATAATTAGTTTGCTAATTTAATCTTTTATATTTTTTAATCTATTGCAAATATGTGATACAGCTTAGCATGATAGTAAACTCCAAATTTGCTTGGAGTTTAATTTTGTATGGATATATATTTACATGATATTTTATGCGGTTGTGTGTGTGTGTGTGTATTATCGTTGTGTATATATACACATATTTGTTTTGCTATATGTGTGGTTGTAGAAGTTAACTCAATATATTAGTATGTTAGATAGTATATATATACATATAGATTATGTCATTGTTAAAGTGAGATGAATTTGATTCTAGATTTACGACCATCGAATTGTGTGAATGGAGAAGATGGTCATGTGAGTGTATATTGTATATACATGTTTATTTGTCTACATATCTTTGCAAGAAAAATTATAAAAAATTGATAATTTTACAAAAATGATCAAATTATTTTTTTAAAAAACTAATCATTAGCAACGTAAAACAAGCATCGGCAAAAATTGGATGCATCGATAAAGATTCCCTTTATCGATGCCACTGTGTCGGAAAAGGGCCGTGCTAGTTTCTAGCACACCCTATGGCGATGCAAATTTTGCATCGATAAAGGGGTGGTTTACCAATGCGTATAGAAAAGCATGGGTAAATTACTCATTTTATCGATGCTTTCTTTGTGTCACAAAATATGATATTTACTGACGCTTATGGTTAAGCATCGGTAAAGATGATTAACGACCCCCCTTTTGCCGATGCTTATTTGTCGATGCAAATTGAGTAAGTAGTTGTCTTTACCAACACTTTTAAATATTTAGCTACACTTTTTTGCGTTGTTAATTATCTTTTGTCTTGCAGTGCTCCCGACATTCTCTCTTTTTTATTGGTGTTCTATTTACCTTCTCACGTCCATAGGCCCCCTCCTTTTATAGGATAAAAACTAGAGTCCTTTATGGACTCATTTTTTGTAGGTCAAAAGGTTCCATGCCTCACAAGTTATCATGGCAATCCTCACTTTTTTCAAAAGGATGTTAGAGTCCTTTACGGACTCTTTAACTCCTTTTATTTGTTGGTAGGTCCCATATAAGGAGAGACCACACCAACAAATCTTCCTCTCTCAACTCATATGGGAGGTTCCATCAAGCCTATAGCATCCTTGCACTTCATCAATTTTATCTGTGAAACTGGCTTCGTCAACATATCAGAACTATTTGCTTTAGTATCGACTTTTTCAAGCTTGAACTGCTTCATCTCCAGCATATCGCAAATTCAATAATATCTGACATCAATGTATTTTGTCCTTGAATAAAATACCAAGTTCTTACTGAGATGGATGGCACTTTGGCTATCACTATAAATGACGTACATCTCTTGCTCCCTACCAAGCTACTCCAATAAGTTCTTTAGCCATAGCACTTCTTTACTAGTCTCCATTATGATGATGTATTCTACCTCCGTCGAAGACAGTGTGACACATTTTTGTAACTTTGATTGTCACGACACTACTTTCTCTGAGAATATCATCAGATAATCAGACATGAATTTTTATGTATCCGATCTCCTATATATTCATATCTGTGTAAACCTGTAGCACATGATCTCCACTGCCGTAGCATAGATATGTCCTAGATGTCCCTTTAAGATGCCTCATTATCCACTTTACTGCTTCCTAGTGCTCCTCGGAGTTTAAAAGAAATCGGCTGACCCCACCAACCGCATAAGCAATATCAAACCTGGTGCACACCGTAGATACATAAAACTCCCCACAGTAGAGGCATGAAAAATCTTACTCACTCCATTTGATCCTTTTTGCTTTTTGGGCTTTACTCTTTAATCAATTTAAAATGTCTTTCAAGCAGACTCACCATCGACTTTGCTCTGCTCATATTGAATCGATCCAACAGCTTCTCAACATAGACCCTCTGTGATAACCACAGCTTCCTAGATCTCCTATCTCAGATGGTTCTCATCCCCAAGATCATTTTGGCTTCCCTCAAGTCTTTCATCACAAACACCTAACCCAACTTCACCTTTAGATCATTGATTTTGGCAATATTGTGTCCCACAATCAGCATGTGATCAACATATAGCAAAAGTGTGATAAAATTATCATCAAAGAATTTATTCATAAATATGCAATGGTCAATTATAAAAGAATCGAACTTCTTGTACCACTATCGCAATGCCTACTTCAGCCTATAAAGACTTTTCTTTAAGCAACACACCAGGTTCTCCTTACCTTTAATTTTAAATCTTTCTAGTTGCTCCATATATATCTCCTCCTCAAAGTCACCATGAAGGAACACCGTCTTCATATTAAGTTGTTCCACCTCAAGGTCTAAACAGACAGTGAGACTGATGACAACTCAAATAGATGTAAGCTTCACAACAAATGAAAAAATTCTTCAAAGTCGATGCCCTTTCTCTGACCAAAGCCTTTCACAACTAATCTCACTTTGTACCTTGGTTGTGAACTACTCTCCTATGGCTTTAACCTAAACATCCATTTATTTTTGAGTGCTTGCTTTCCTTTAGGCATTTTCACTAGCTCATATGTGTTGTTTTCTTGCAAAGAATTTATCTCTTCTTTCATTGCCTTCATCCACTCTTCACCATGTTGGTGCTCCATGGCTTCAGAGTAGGACTCAAGCTCCCCCGCATCCATCAATAGCATGTAATCCTATGGTGGGTATCTTATGGACGACCTCCACTCTCTTGTAGATCTTCGGATTTTTGTGCAGGTGGTTCAGCATGTGGCTTAGTCTGAACACCATCTACACTCTCTTCAGCCTCGTGACTATCATGTGTACTATCATCTATAGTTGCTCCCCTATTATCAAGACTCTTTAAAGAAGTATCTGGGCATAAGACAATAGGGTTGCTCGGGGTCAACTTTGACTTATCAGACTTTTCGAAGTCATCGATTGTCTGATCCTTCAAAAAAATAACATCATGGCTGCACACGATCTTTTGCTCCACAGGATCCCACAACCAGTAGTCGAACTTTCTATCCTCATCGTAGCCAAGGAATATGCACTGCTTCATCTTGGCATCTAGTTTGGATCTCTCATCTCTGGGTATATGCACAAACGTCTTGTATCAAAAAATTTTTAAATAATCATAAAAAATATCTTTTCCCAACCATACTCTCTGCGGTGTATCACCTTCAAGAGCATAGAAAAGAAAAAGATTAATGATGTGGACCGCAATTATCAATGCCTCTCCCTAGAATGCCTTCAATAGTTTAATATGAGAGAGCATGCTCCTAATCCTCTCGTAGATCATCCTATTCATCCTCACAGCAACCTCATTCTGCTGCAGCATCTTAGGCACCATCTTCTCTAATCTAATATGATTCTATTGACAGTATTTCTTGAAAAAACTCCTATATTCACCCTCATTGTCCACCAATATGCACTTCAGCTTTCACCCAATCTTCCTTTCAACAAAGACGTGAAATTGCTTGAATATTTTGAGTACTTGATTCTTCATTTTAAAGCATATATCCAAATTTTTTGGAAGTAATCATCAATAAAAGTCAGGAAGTAAGAGTATCCATCAAGAGTTTTATCACTCATAGAATAAATATCACTATAAACAAGGTCTAATACATCAATTTTTCCTTCAGAGAAAAAATTCTAAAAAGAAACTCGAGTTTGCTTACCCATCAAGTGTTGGAGCAACTTTTTTAGGTTGTGGACATCAGGGAACAGCAAGGATCTGATCGTGGAGGTCCTTAAAGGCCAGCAATCAAGTAAAACAAAAATAGCCGTCAGAATTTCAGCAACTTTGTAAATTCTGTCGGTAGGATTTCTCTCTGTGATTTGAACCCCTTCTCTACCATATCTGAAACCCACCTTTTGAACCTGAAATTACTCTTGATGAAGCATCCAAAAAAGTAAAAGATGGGGTGTGGAACTCCTCTTGGGCATCCAAGAGGGGGCGCACAAAAGGGGAGCGTGCACAAAGAGGGCACTGGTTTCTAGCACCTCCTTTCTTTCTTTTTTGTGTTGGTGGATAAGAAACCCTAGGATTTCTTGCTACTAGGATGTGGAGAAGATCAGAGAGAGAGAGGAAGGAAAAGAGAAAAAAGTTAGAGAGAAAATAATTTTGTATTCCTTCGATTCATCGAGTTCGAATACAGTGTATGTTTATATACAGGGTCAATGTGATCCAACCCAAAAACTCTCCTGGCTAACTCAATACAAGATTGCGTTCATCCAAACCCATGTACACTATGATTTGATCCAATCTCATAATCTTGGATTCAATCTTAGCTCAAATATAAATTAGCCCCTCAAGATCCAAAATCTCTGGACCTCAAGATCCGAAAGGCTGACAGCCTTTCATCCTAAGGCCCAAACTAACCCTAGAAATCCCATGACCACCTCATGAACTTTAGATCTTGGCCTTAGCCTTGATCCCCTAAGCCTTGGGAGTGCCACATGAGGCCCAATAATCTCTACTTTGGTACCCCAAGACCTCAACAAACTCTGTCCTGTCTATCAAGTACATCAGTGTCATACATTTTCAAAAGCTATCCTGTGGAAGTACCTTCATAAGTGCATCCACTGGATTCTCCTTGGTGTGGACCTTCACCAGCTCCACCTCACCTTCTTCCATAAGTTCTCCAATCCGATGATACCTAATATCGATATGCTTCATCCTCGCATGGTAGATAAAGTTCTATGCAAGTAATAGTGCACTTTGACTGTCACAGTACACCCTAACGGCCTCCTGTGCGAGATCTATCTCTAACGCCAAGCCCTTCAGCCATAGGGCCTCCTTCGCCATCTCCATAACACCAATGTACTCTGCCTCAATCATGAATAAGATCGTGATGGGCTGCAAGCACGATCTTCATGAAATGAGACCACCAAACAGGCTAAATATAAAATATGTCGTCGACCATTGGGTGTCCACATCTCCACCAAAATCCGCATCCACGAACCCTCTTATCTGCCTCCGAGCCTTCTTGGATGTGTTGAAGAGTCCCTCAACATCTCCTCATTATCCGTAGCAGATGCCGACTCCAATAATACCCATCAAGTACCTGAAGATCTCCTTCAGTGCTCGTCGGTGCTCCCTGCCAGGCTGCATCATGAACCTGCTGATCTAGCTCACTGCATGGGCGATATCCGACCTACAACACACTATGACATATATAAGGCTTCTCACACCAGAGGCATATGGCACTCTCTCCATCTCCTGAGTCTCCACCTTAGTCTGTGGTGACATCATCTTCAAGAGTCTAAAGTGCCTGATGAATGACAGCTCCGTCAGTTTCGCTTCCTTCATCCCGAACCTCTCCAAGACTTTCTTGATATAACCTCCTGAGATAAATACAGCATCCTCTTAGCTCGATCTCTAAAGATTTTCATGCCTAAGATCTTCCTCGCAAGTCCCAAATCTTTTATCTTAAACTTTCGAGACAAAGTTGCCTTCAGTTCCTGCACAACCTTCCTACTCTTGCATGCTATAAGCATGTCATCCACATACAAGAGTAGAAATATCATAGACCCATCCTCCAAAGATTTAACATAAATACAAGATTCATACTCACATCTGAAAAGCCCGATGCTCCTCACATAAGAATCAAACCATTTGTACCATTACCTCGATGATTGCTTCAGCCCATACAGTGATTTTTGCAATAAACAGACTTTTTTTTCTACTCCTGGCTCTCAGAATCTAGGTGGCAGCTCCATGTTGATGCTCTCTTCTAGATGCCCATGGAACAATACCATCTTGACATCCATCTGCTCTACCTCTAAGTCCTGAACTGTTATGATGCTCAGCAGCACCCTGATGGAAGTATGCCTGACGACGGGAGAGAAATCCTCACTAAAGTCAATGCCTTCCTTCTAGGAGTATCTCTTGGCCACTAGCCTCACCTTGTACCTAATACCTTCCTGCTCCAAAAGTCCTTCCTTGAATTGGTAAACCCACTTATAACCAATGGGTTTCTTTCCTTATGGCAACTACACCAATCGCCACATCTCATTCTTGTGGAGAGACTGCATCTCCTCGGACAATGCTTGGATCTATCTCTCTCTATCCTGACTCTCCATAGTCTCCTCGTAGGTGTAGGGGTCCCCATTCACTGTCACTAGGGCATATGACACCATCTCTTCGAAGCCATATGTTCCGATTGCCTGACGTTCCTTTTGGGCTTGTGCAGTGCAACCCCGATATCCGTCCTAGGTCTAGTTTGCTCCTGCTGGACCTCCTGACTCTTTCATCCATCCGAGCTCTCTCCACCTATGGAGATACCTTTGGGGAGTGCTCCACCTGAATACTAAGTCCTCCCAATACACCTGCAAGTGGTAAAACAGAATAAGATGTTAGTTGTCCAGCACTGCCCTACTGGACCTCCCACTGCTCCTACTGCTCTTCCATACCATCTTGCCTTTGGAGAACTAAATTTTCATCAAAGATGACATCTCTACTGATGATAACCTTTTTCTCCAAGGGATCCCATAGCCGGTATCTCTTAACTCCTCACGGATATCCCAAAAATACCATCTTCCATGACCTGACGTCCAATTTGCTCCACTCACCAGCACCGATGTGCACAAATACTGTGCACCCAAACACCCTTAGATGGTTCAGCCCAATCTTCCTTTTAGACTATTTTTCCTCTAGAATACCATCATCTAACTTAGTGTGAGTTGATCGATTCATCAAATAACAGGCTGCATCCACTATATCAACCCAGAACACCTTAGGAAGCCCTGCCTGCAGCTTCATGCATCGTGCCTTTTCCATAAGGATTATGTTCATCCTCTCGGCCATCCCATTTTGCTGAGGAGTCTCTCTCATTGAAAAGTACCTTTTGATGTCACACTCCTCACAAAAAATCTGAAACTCCTTGCTGGTGTACTCCCTGTCATTATTGGACCACAGACACTTCAAGCTCCGACCTGTCTCCTTCTCTACCTCAGCTTTCCACACCTTGAATTTGGTAAAGACTTCTGATTTTTTTTTTATGAAGTAGACCCATACCTTCCTCGAAAAATCATCTATGAAGGTCAAGAAGTATCTCACCTCATTTCTGACTGAAATCGAAGCCGGTCCCCACACATCAGTGTGAACTAGTTCTAGTAGGGCTACATTGTGGGCTGAACTACTGGCAAACTACACTCTCCTCTACTTTTTCATCTGGCATGGCTCACATACCTCTAAGATACCTCCATCCAAATCTAAAATCAGATTATGCTTGCTCAGCTCCTTCATCCAACGATCTCCCATGTGGCCTAGGCGGTAGTGCCACAACCGATAATCCCCTGCTGGTCCTGCGCTACTGCTACTGCATCAGATTCCTCAGTCACTATATATCTTTTCATTCTGTAGAGGTTGTTCTCCATCCTCCTACCTCTCATCACTATCATGGCTCCATTTGAGATATTCAACACTCCACTTCTGATACAATGCTGAAGCTATAGTTGCTCCACTCCAGGTAACTAAGTGACACGAGATTCTTCTTCAGATCATAGATGTACTTCATATTAGTGAGTGTCCGCACCATCTCTCAAACATCCTCATCCGAATACTTTCAATACCAGCAACTCGACATGGGTGATCATCTTCAAGTGTCACTCTCCCTTCATCCATCTTGGTGTATGTAGCGAATCAAGATTGATTTGGGATGTAGTGATGCGAATACGCAGAATCCAGGGTCCATACATCTGTGTTTTACCTATGACCATCTGATACTACAAGAGATCATCCTCCACCTCACTATCAGCCACCGTACTCAATGCATCAGATCCTTCCTTATCTCTCTTTTTATTCTTCCACTGCGGGCAATCTCGTTTGAAGTGCCTGGTCTCGTTGCACTTGTAGCACCTAGCTTCTTTCCTGCTCCTACTCTTTCAAGACTTTGACTGTCTCCTTGACTTGTCTCTTTTTTTTTCTCTTTCTGATCTCTTCCCCATGGCCAAGCCCTCCTCAGGAGCACCTTCCTTGGTCAACTTCTCTCGCTGTTCATTGGACCGCAGCACCAAGACCATATCTTCATACTCCAAGGTCTCCTTGTCGTAGAGCAGCATCGTCACCAATGAATCATAGGAAGAGGGCAGAGCGTAACAGTAGCAATGATTTATCTTCTTCCTCCATCTTCACCACGATGTTTAGCAACTCATTGCACACCTGATCGAATTTTTGGATGTGACCCAAGATATCTCCGCTTCCTGCATCCGAAGGCTGTATAATCTCTTCTTCAACATCAGATTGTTGCACATATTTTTCTCTATATACATGGTGTGCAACTTCAACCACAAACCTTTTGGGATCCTCTTCTCTAACACCAAATAGAGCGCCATATCCGTCAAACATCCTCTAATCACAGAACAAGCCTTCTTCTCCAGGGACATCCACTGACGATCTGTTATCCCTTCAGGCTTCTCCTTCAATGTCTGATCCAGATCTGCTTGAACCAAAAATCTTCTACCCGAACTTTTCATATAAAAATATTTTTTTTCCCATCAAACTTCTCAAAATCAACCTTCATATTGCTTTCCATGGCCGGATCCAAGCCAAAAACACAACAAAACTCCAAAGATTTGAGAAATACCTTGACAGGATCCTTGCTGAAATTTCAGTCTTTGAAAATCTTCAACTTCTAGAGTCTCCTTCTTTCTCCATACAACCCGTGCTCTGATATCAATTGTTGGAGCAACTTCTCTAGGTTGTGGATATCAAAAAATAGCAAGGATGTGGTCGTGGATGTCCTTGAAGGCCAGCAACCAAGCAAAATAAAAATAGTCATTAGAATTGCAGCAACCTTGTAAATCCAATCAGTAGAATTTTTCTCTATGATTTGAACCCCTTCTCTATCAGATCTGAAATCCACCTTTTGAGATCTGAAAGTACTCTTGATGAAGCCTCCAAAAATTAAAAGATGGGGCGTGAAACTCCTCTTGGGCATCCAAGATGGGGCACACAAAAGGGGGGTGTGCACGAGGAGGGTGCTAGCTTCTAGCACCTTCTTTCTTTCCTTTTTGAGTTGGCAGCCAAGAAACCCTAGGGTTTCTTGTTGCTAGGATGTGAAGAAGATCAGAGAGAGAGGAAGGAAGAGAGAAAAAGTTAGAAAGAAAATAATTTTGTATTCTTTCGATTTATCGAGTCCGAATACAGTGTATGTTTATATACAGGGTCAATGTGACCCAATCCAAAAAACTCTCCTAGCTAACTCAATACAAGATTGCACTCATCCAAGCCTATGTATACCCATAACTTGATCCAATCTCATAATCTTAGACTCAATCCTAGTCCAAATATAAGTTAGTCCCTTAAAACCCAAAATCTCTGGACCTCAAGACCTGAAAGGCTGATAGCCTTCCGTCCTAAGGTCCAAACTAGCCCTAGAAATCCTATGATTACCTCATGGACTTTAGACCTTGGCCTTAGCCTTAGTCCCCTGAGCCTTGGGAGCACCATATGAGGCCCAACATCAAGTAGCTTTTGCATATTTTTAATTTAGAACCATCAGTAGGAAGAGCATTCTTCTTGGCCAAAATTGACATCCCCTTTTGGCTTATATATTTCAGTTATCGATGCTACAATTTTGAGGTAGAAGGTTCTTTCACTGCATTCACCTCTTCCTTATCGAGTTTGACTTGCATGAAGTAGAGAGAGCCTTACTTGATGCCTCTGGCTCTACTAGTGATTTTTTGATCAACTTCTACTTGCCATCTCCAAACACACTGTAGTAGCCCTCTTTGTCTAATACCCCTATCAATAATAGGTTCAGTGGATATCTGATACATATCGAATATTTTTCAATACTAACCTATATCCCAAGTTCATGATCAGCACAATACCTCTGATGCCAATGATTTTTGATTCTCCATCATTCCCCATCTTTACCATCCCAAAGTCATCGGAATGATAAGACAAAAATAATTTTCATTTCGCTGTAACATGATGTGAAGCGGCCAAATCAATCATCCAGGTAGAGTCTTAAGCAGTAGTATTTGCAAGACCATCATTTGTTGTGCCACAAACAATGATCACCTCTTCACCTGAAACTACTACTGTCGTCTTATTGTCCGAGCTGGAGTCACCACCTGATTTATTTTTTGGCTTCTCCTTCTTCAGTAATCGACAGTCTTTTTTAAAATGGTCACTTTTGCCGTAGTTATAATATCTACCACTTCGAGACTTGGATCTCCCTTGCGATTTAATATGACCATCATCTAAGTTAGATTTGAAGTCCCTGTGCTTACTTCTTCCATTTCTTTCCATGACGACCCCTTGCTCCTTCCTTCTGGTCTCCTCATTGAGCATACAATCTTTCACCATTGCCAAGGCTATTGAACCCTTTGGTGAAGAATTGCTTAAAGACACCACTAGAGTCTCCCAACTATCAGACAAGAAACTCAACAATAGTAGGGCCTGAAGATCCTCATCTAACATCATCGTCATTGCAGCGAGCTGGTTCACCACATTCTGAAAGTTACTTAGATGCTCCACCACAAAGGTTTCCTCCTTATATTTCATATTCATCAATTTATAAATTAGGTACGATTTATTCTGCACCATCTTTCTCTCATATAGGCTTATTGGTTTTAACTAGAGGCTATGGCATTAACCTCCATTGAAACATGATGGAAGATGCTATCATCAATCTACTATCGGATGAGCCCAATGATTTTGCGATTTAGTTTCTCCTATTCTCTGTCTGACATCTTATTGGACTGAGCAATAGCTCTCTCGATTGGATCATAAAAAACTTTGCAATAAAGAATGTCTTCCATACGAGGCTTCCAAATTGAGTAGTTAATTGACATCAGCTTGATCATAGTGCCCGACGAAGATTAGTCCTCTGTCTATTAGCATCTCAACTCTTTCTTCAATACTCTAGATTTAATAGAACCAGGCTCTGATACCATTTATTGGGTTTTGAGTACTAAAAATAATAAATAAAGCAAAAGCAAAAACTATACTAATAATAATACCAAAGGCACAAAGAAATCACAGCAATCACAAGAACATCAGAATTTTTTGTAGTTCGGTTGAAACCTACGTCCGCACAAGGACCAAAGTAAGAAGGAGCTTCAACTATAATAATAGTTTAGAGTATAAAAAAAAACTTCTTGACATCATACCAGAAACACTACTTCTAATACAAGAAAGAAGAAATCCAAGATTAAACAAACCTCCAAAAGAACTCCCCTCGATAGAATAACTCTAATCCAAGATTGAGTGAACTCCTCTAATCAACATTCTCCGATCTTCTTTACTTGAATAAAGCACCCTCGAAGTTTCTCTCTCTATCTCCTTTTTTGGTGGCTTATGACATCCTCTCTTTTTTATTGGTGTTCTGTTCACCCTTTTCACGTCCACAAGCCCCCTGCTTTTATAAGATAAAAATTAGAGTTCTTTACGGACTCATTTTCTATGCATCAAAAGGTTCCACGCCTCATGAGTTATCGTGCACCATCTTGACTTTTTTCAAAAAGGATGTTAGAGTCCTTGACGGACTCTTCAACTCCTTTTATTTGTCAATGGGTCCCATATGAGGAGAGACCATACCAATATGAAGGGCACATCATTGATTTGGAATAACCAGATCTCATTTTGAAAAAAAAAAAAAAAAAACATCCAGGTTTTGAAAATGGAAGAGCCCGGATCCTCTGCGCATCACGTGTGGCCGCACATAAATGCAAACTGTTTGATGCATGTCATGCATGGCTGATGCAACCATCCATCATGCGATAGATGATGCATGTGATGCACCGCATGATATGGTACATTATGAGTACCGTTGAGGATCTGCATCCAAAATGGAAACACCATTATAATGCCATGCACTCTTACCTAGATGAATCTTCATTCTAAAACCTTCAATGAGTCTAGAACAGGTGCAGATAATGGTAATGTCATCCCAAACCCAATTAGTTTATATAAATCTTGATGATTATGATAGTAATGGAGAAAAAAGTATTGTGATTGATTATATGAAAGGCTATAAGTTAGATGCTTTTTTTTTTTTTTTTAGTGGATTACTTTTCTTAGTTTAAAGGGGCATTGACTTCCTAAAAAATGATATGTTTATTTGTTGTTTATATTATTATTAAACTTGTGGTTCCTTATGTTCTATATCTTAAGCTCTTGTTTTGTTTAATGTTTATTTTGGTGGAAAATGAACCTAATGACATGGTGCGATAGGATTAGTCAACTCAAAACTGATGGGGTGCCCCGCATGATCGGACCAAGTCCACCTTGGACAAATTGGGAAGTAGAATGAGTAGACCAAAAGACCTTTGAGATCAATGAGAAGCACTGCAACTTAGATAAATATTCTTTAAGTTGATGTCCACTCCAAGCAGATCTGAACCCTCTCGCCTCCATAGCTGGTTTTCTTATCTTGGGCAGGAGGACATTCCCTCTATCAATCCAAAAATAAAGATTACCATAATAGCATCCAGTGGTTACACCATATCTTCAAATGGTAATAGTGCAATCCCAGACAATAACAACATGATTCTAAACTATTGAGATACAAGTAGCAGAAGATTCGAAATCCTGAGGCTATGAACAAACTCGGAGACCCTCCACGGAAGGTAATTGAATCAATCCCTCAATAGTAGTGTTATAGCCCAAGCCCAACTATCTAAGACCCAAGCCCAATTAAAAAAAAAAAAAATAGAGAAAAAATCGGGAAGAAGACTCCCGATAGGAGTCTTCTTCTCTGGTGAGACCCGGGCAAATTGGGAGTCCTAGGACCTCTCGAAGTCCTAGGGCCCTCTATAAGAAGACCTTCCTTTTCCTTGAAGCCGATCATCGGCCCTCTTCCCCTCTCTTTCTCTCCGATTTTTCGAATTAGAGCCGCGGACACCGCCTTGTTCTCGCCGTGACTGCTCACCGACGAGGTCACCGGAGGTCGAGGTGAGTTTCCCTCCTCTTCCTCTCTTCTTTCTCCTTCCTCCCGTGCATTTGTGCGCAGCTGCCGGCGACGGGAGTCGCCGATTTTTGATCGGAAAAGAGACCTCTGTTTCGGTCTCTTTTTCCTTGAATTTTTCGGCGCCAGCGATCGCAATCGACCGCCGGCTATGCTCCTCCGTAACCGGGGGAGTGGCCCCCCTCTCCGCCGGCCTCCGCCGCGGCGGCCGCGGCCTGAACGGCCCGGCAAAGGAGGGGACTGCCGTCCCCTATTCGGCCTGGAAGGAGCCCGAGAGAAGAAGAAAAAGAAGAAAAGAAGAAAAGAAAAGAAAAGAAAAAAAAAAGAAAAAGAAGAAAAAGAGAAAAAGAAAAGAAAAGAAAAGAAAAAGGAAAGAAAAAGAAGAAAAAGAAGAAAAAGAGAAAAAGAAAAGAAAAGAAAAGAAAAATAAATAAATAAATAAATAATAAAATAAAATAAATAAAAAATGATGAGAGAGAGAGTTTCTCTCTCTTCTTTCAATCTGAACCCTTACTTTCTCTTTCTGGAATTGAACTTTCTCTCTCCTCTCTAAAATTTTCTCTCTAGATTATTTCTCTCTCTTGATGGATTTCTCTCTCTCTAAAGTTATTCCTCTAGGATTAGCATAGTGTAAGGCTTCATTCGATGATTTTGATCGAGTTTAGGGAAGAATCTGATTTTAAGTGAGGTTTTGATTTGGGACTTGTTTAGATTTAATTTTGAATTAAAATTAATGTAAAAATATAATTTTGAATAATAGGTACGGAAGAATCTCCTAGAAGTTAGTCGATCTGTTCATTCAGTGCTCCGTAAAAGGTAAGTAATAAATCATCTTCTTGAGATATTTCATATTTATTATGAAAATAAATAATTATTCTCTAAAATTATGCATGAATTATGAATTATGTTTTGAAAGAAAAGTGCTTTTGAAATGTTATGGTATATCGATTTATGCACATGTTCAGTGAAAAAAATTATGATATATTATGATACAAAGTATTTTGATACAGATCGGATTTATACTCTCAGCCTAACTATATTTCAGTGGGCCCCGCCAATGGGGATTATACGTTGGTACTCAGTGGACCCTGCCAGTGGAGGTTGTGCGCTGGTGTTTGTGGACCCTGCCAGTGGGGGTTGTGCGCTGGTATTCTGTGGACCCCGCCAATGGGGGTTAAACGTTGGTCATAATCAAGGCTGTTGAGTTACGAGTTTTTTGAATCAAATCGGATTTATGATTATATTATATGTGAATATTTGAAAATATTGGATTTGTATTAAATCAGCATGAAATATATTTTTGCAGCATTATTCTTGAAAATTATATAATATCTGAAATATCTGGTAGAGATACTTGTTACTTACTGGGCTGTCTAGCTCATTACCTTTCTTTCTATTTTTCAGATTCAGATAATTAATTTTGAGCGTGGAAAGAAATATTGGGACAGAGCTTTTAGAGGCGAGATTAGTATTGTCCACTTCATTGAACTTAGACCTATTGTTTTATTTTTAGTAAAATTTTATTGGATGTAAGACATTTGATTTAAATTACTTGAATCAAAGTTGAATAATAATTATTTGAATTTATTCGCTGTCATGCATTGATATCGTGATGAGATGCCTTGCATGCTTATGGAGAGAGTTCTTCATAAATATGCGGCAGTTGCCGCGACCCTCGATTCACAATCTCGGATCGGGAGCGTGACAATTAATATGGTATCAGAGCATAAGTGGATAAATTATGACACATAGAATTTGACATAGTATGAGTATAGGTGGGTAAACATTAGGAATATTGGGACGTTAAAGTATGAGCATCATAATAAATCTATCCTAACAAATAGATAAATGAATCTAATAAGGTTTTACTACTACAAGGTTATCATGCCTCCCCGTAGAATGATAAGAACTACTCAAGGAATTGCAAGAGAGACATCACAACCACGGGATGGTAGCACTCCCCATCTGATCAGTGACACCCCTCAGGAGGAGGGAGTCGTAGATCCTAATGGGAGTACTTCGAGAGCACGTCAAGAACCAGATATGGCTCAGTTAATGCAGACCCTAATCAAATGGTACAAGCGCAACAACAAATACAGCAGCAAATGCTTGAACAACAGCAGATACATCGAGATACACAACAACATCAGCATCCACCACCACAACATGGAGAGCAACCAGTACAACGGAACAACATTTCAGAATTTAAAAAACTTGCTCCTCCAGCTTTCAAGGGGACTACTAAACCTCTGGAGGCTGATAACTGGATAATGGGGATGGAGAAGGCCTTCGCTGTCCAAGAGTGTCTTGATGAAGAAAAGATTTGATATGCAGCTTATTTACTACAAGGAGAAGCATACAACTGGTGTCAGCGACTACAGTGCAAGTATGAACAAGACGGCGAAATACTTACCTGGTAAAGATTTCGGATTGCATTCTATGATCAGTATTTTTCTCGGAGTATAAGGATCCAGAAAGAGCAAGAGTTTATTTATTTGAAGCAAAAGGGTATGAGTGTGACTGAATATGAAGCAAAATTTATAGAGTTAGCAAAATTTGCTCCGAGATTAGTGGATGGTGAGCAAGAACATATTCACAAGTTTGAGATGGGACTGAGAATTGAGATTTGAAAACAAGTGGTTCCATATGAATTGACAACTTAAACAAAGTACTGATAATTGAAAGAGAAGTCAATGAAGAACGCATGGAAAGGAAAGAAAGCAAAGAAAGAGAGCAAAATCAAATGATACACAAGGGCAGAATAATAAAAACATCAAAAGAACAGCTAAGGGAGCAATAGACAATAAGACTCAACAGATTGATGGTGAGCCGTGCTCCAGATGTGGTAAAAATTATGCAGACAAGGATTGCTATTGGAATACAGGTGCTTGTTTTAAATGTGGTCAGATGGATTATAAAATTGCTAGCTGCCCGCTAAATACAGAAAGTCAAGTTGGTCAAAGAACTTATGAAGGACAACATAAAGGGGGTGGACAGATTTCTAAAACCCAGGGAAGAATTTATGCGCTTACTCGACAGAATGCACAGGCTTCCAATACAATGGTGACAGGTATGAAAAATTTCGAGGACGAAATTTCTTTTAGGGGTGAAGAATGTTATAGCCCAAGCCCAACTATCTAAGACCCAAGCCCAATTAAAAAAAAAAACAGAGGAAAAAACCGGGAAGAAGACTCCCGATAGGAGTTTTCTTCTCCGGCGAGACCCGGGCAAATTGGGAGTCCTAGACCTCGAGTCCTAGGGCCCTCTATAAGAAGACCTTCCCTTTCCCTTGAAGCCGATCATCGGCCCTCTTCCCCTCTCTTTCTCTCCGATTTTTTCGAATTAGAGCCGCAGACACCGCCTTATTCTCATCGTGACTGCTCACCGACGAGGTCACCGGAGGTCGAGGTGAGTTTCCCTCCTCTTCCTCTCTTCTTTCCCCTTCCTCCCATGCATTTGTGCGTGGCTGCCGGCGACGGGAGTCGCCAATTTTTGGTCGGAAAAGAGACCTCTGTTTCGGTCTCTTTTCCCTTGGATTTTCTGACGTCGGCGATCGCAATCGACCGCGGCCATGCTCCTCCGTAACCGGGGGAGTGGCCCCCTCTGCCGTCGGCCTCCGTCGAGGCGGCCGCGGCCTGAACAGCCCGGCACAAGGAGGGAACTGCCATCCCCTGTTTGGCCTGGAAGGAGCCCGAGAGAAGAAGAAAAAGAAGAAAAAGAAGAAAAGAAAAGAAAAAAAAAAAAAAGAAGAAAAAGAGAAAAAAAAAAGAAAAGAAAAGAAAAAAGAAAAAAAAAAAAAGAAAAAGAAAAAGAGAAAAAGAAAAGAAAAGAAAAAATAAATAAATAAATAAATAAATAATAAAATAAAATAAATAAAAAATGATGAGAGAGAGAGTTTCTCTCTCTTATTTCAGCCTGAACCCTTACTTTCTCTCTCTAAAATTGGACTCTCTCTATTTTCTCTCTCTAGAATTTTCTCTCTCTAGGTTATTTCTGTCTCTTGATGGATTTCTCTCTCTCTAAAGTTATTCCTCTAGGATTAGCATAGTGTAAGGCTTCATTCGATGATTTTGATCGAGTTTAGGGAAGAGTCTGATTTTAAGTGAGGTTTTGATTTGGGACTTGTTTAGATTTAATTTTGAATTAAAATTAATATAAAAATATAATTTTAAATAATAGGCACAAAAGAATCTCCTAGAAGTTAGTCGATCTGTTCATTCAGTGCTCCGTGAAAGGTAAGTAATAAATCATCTTCTCGAGATATTTCATATTTATTATGAAAATAAATAATTATTCTCTGAAATTATGCATGAATTATGAATTATGTTTTGAAAGAAAAGTGCTTTTAAAATATTATGGTATATCGATTTATGCACATGTTCAGTGAAAAAAATTATGATATATTATGATACAAAGTGTTTTGATACATATCGGATTTATCTCTCAGCCTAAGTATGTTTCAGTGGGCCCCGCAATGGGGATTATACGTTGGTACTTAGTGGACCCTATCAGTGGGGTTGTGCGCTGGTGTTTGTGGACCCTGCCAGTAGGGGTTGTGCGCTGGTGTTTGTGGACCCTGCCAGTGGGATTGTGCGTTGGTATTCTGTGGACCCCGCCAATGGGGGTTAAACGTTGGTCATAGTCAAAGCTGTTGAGTTACGAGTGTTTTTGAATCAAATCAGATTTATGATTATATTATATGTGAATATTTGAAAATATTGGATTTGTATTAAATCAGCATGAAATATATTTTTGCAGCATTGTTCTTAAAAATTATATAATATCTGAAATATCTGGTTGAGATACTTGTTACTTACTGGGCTGTCTAGCTCATTACCTTTCTTTCTATTTTTCAGATTCAGATAATTAATTTCGAACGTGGAAAGAAATATTGGGACAGAGCTTTTAGAGACGAAATTAGCATTGTCCATTTCATTGAACTTAGACCTATTGTTTTATTTTTAGTAAAATTTTATTGGATGTAAGACATTTGATTTAAATTACTTGAATCAAAGTTGAATAATAATTATTTGAATTTATTCCGCTGTCATGCATTGATATCGTGATGAGATGCCTTGCATGCTTATGGAAAGAGTTCTTCATAAATATGCGACGGTTGCCGCGACCTCGATTCATAATCTCGAATCGGAGGCGTGACAAGTAGCTACATCCTAATTAGAATTATACTATCTCTCTGATTCTTTTTTTTTTTTTTTTCATTTTCTACGAAAAATCTCTTCTAATTTAAATACTGTGGGCTCAATCAGCGCTTAGCAAGCTCTTTAACTTTGGAGAGATCTGCAAGACAAGGGTCAGCAATAATAATATTATATAAAATATTGAGATTTATTTTTTTTTAATTTGTATGAAAAAATAATTTTTATAATTTTATTTACTTTAACGTGTTCCAATCTATTTTAATTTCGTACATCCTGAAGATAGATTCAGAATGGATATGAGTACATGGTTCTTAATTGCGGAATGGGTACAAATTAATAATGGACTATGTGCGCTTTAGCCGTCCTACCCTAAACCTAGAACCCAACTTCTCAGTCACCAATTTCACAAGGGCCGAGGCAGGTACTGCTCCTACCATGGCATCCATTCTTAATGGCAATCAATAACCGGTAAAGTTTATGTTAATGTCGCACCATCTCTCGGTCGCCGCAGCTTTTGAAATGAAAAAGAGAATTTATGCTTGTAGTGTTGCAACCATGCCCCTCGAATAGTTGAGAGGAGGAAGATTAGGAAAAGGGAGATAAAAGAATGCACTTTCTCATTCGCAGCGGGAGAATGCAACGATAGAGGCAGCAAATCAAAGAACTGAAGAAGGACGACTTCATTGGTAACATTAGACAGAAATAACAGGAGGACGCATCAGGCGCGGTTGGAGGTTTAATGGATCTGGGTGCTGATTATCCTTTGCACGGTCGGGGGTGTCCGGAATTTTATCATATCCAAATTTATATGATAATCACTACAGCATCGTTCGCTCTTCCTTTTCTGCCCATTTTATGTTCCAACAGGCCAAACCATGTCGGAAAATTGGGTCTAAATGCATGGAAAGGAGTTATATATAGAGCCTATTATGCAATGATTAATCATTAAATGACAGTAAAACAACTGACTGATTGTTAAATTTCTCTATTAATATTTTGACAATGCAATGGATATGAAAAGAAGTACTTTCATGAGACTGGAGAAAAGATTAATCACCAAATGGCAGTCAAACGACCAACTAATTGTTAAAATGTTAAATTTCTCCACTAAAATTTAGAGAACGCAATACACATGAAAGAAAGATTCTTACGAGAAACGTGAAGGTAGCTCAATTGGTAGGCACCTCTCTCTCTAATTGGGATGTCTTATGTTCAAACCTAAATGATGGATGTTGGGAAAACTTCGCACGGACCAATGATATGAAGAAATTCAGAGCTCAAAATATCCAAACCCAATAAGCTCACCTATTAAGCTCTTCGCCAACCCCTAATCGACCGTAATCACTGTCACTCTATCGCCGATTAGTCTTCGACATTCGTTCAATCAACATCCTGGACTAGGCTGATGAATCAATAATACGTTCGAATGACCAGCTTAACCCGATCAGAAGATGGCCGTCAGCGATCACATCTGGATGGCCAACCTCCTCCTGCCGAGTGGACCTCCAGTTCCAGACTTTCTCATCTGAAAGCAACATGGGCATCTAACTCCTGATTGTGACCGACCTATCCTCGATGTCCTCGATTCACTGACATCAGTTGGCACACCAATTCAAAATTTAACACCAACCAGATGACAACTGTCGCAAAATTGATAAGATAATCACAACCATCACATCCCAAGAATCTCGAGCGATAGTTCTACCACTATATACAAATTGTGCTTTAATCGGACAAATCATACTAACCAACTTACCAACTAAACCAACAACCTCCGTCCATAAAAAAGGCCTAAAGAGAACTCTAAAAAAAATACGTCATTATTCTATCTCTCATGCTCCTCTATCTGTTGAACGAAAGTTTTGACTTGAGCATCAGAGGATTTCCATCGGAGCAACCTCCGATCAAGATTTTTTTCCAAGTCACATCCGGAGACTACATCTCACCATCCACACCAGCATCCCGACACCTTAAGAAATCTCGCACCAATAGTGGATAATAACAATCATGTTATATAAAAAATAATAAAAAATATAAAATAAAAAGATTGGGTCAGAGGATGTATGGTAGGGATTTCTTTAGGCCATGAAAAGTGATGCTTGATGCTTGATGCTTTAACATGGAGTAGACGAACAAAAATCATATGGTACAAGCTTCATAGTTTGTCATATTTCTCTACTAATGAAATTATTAGTCCTATAATGAAGGTATTCTTTTTATTCCTTATTTTTAGTACATACCTTTTAGTGATATATACTACATACCATATCATACACACTAAATAAACTAATAATCAAATAAATCAATGCACATCTATAAATAAATCGATACACAGTTTGTAGAATATAATATTCATTAATATACAGTATAAAGCTAGATGCATATACTACAAATTTTTTGATACACACCCAGTAACGATCCAATACATACATACACCTAAATTGATACATAATTTATCAAACTTAATATTCATCAATACATAGTATATAACTAGTTATAAACATCTAGCAAAATATTCATCCAATATCTCAATACATATTTTTAAATAAAGAGATACATAATTTTCAGAACATAGCACTCGTCAGTAAACAGTACATGATCAAATGATACACATTAGATGGCTTACTGATATACATTGTAAGCTTTTTGATACATATCTAACAACGATACAATATATATTTATAAATAAATTGATACATAATTTATCGAACTTAATATTCAGCAGTACAGTATATGGTTAATTGATACATACCTACTAAAATATTCATCAAACGTCTAATACACATCTTTAGATAAAACGATACATAGTTAATAGAAACTTTTAGATGCAAAAATTTAAAAAAAAAAATTGGAAGAGGAGAAAAGCATTCAAGAAAGACCTCGTAAATAGAACTAGATGGTGCATGAGATTTTAAAGAAGAGAGAGATTCAAGAGGACCTTATGGCGGAAGCAATGACTTGATGAGAAATATAATGCATGGAAAAATTTGACGAAGAAGAAAAAGAATGTGGATAAGCATAAAAAATCCCTCTTAGATGTATATTTTATTTTATTTTATTATTTTAATTATAGAAATAATGAATTCAAAAAATTTAATTTCTATTTAACTTTTACATTTTTCCTTTAAGATGTAAAAAAAAAAAAATGACATGAAACCAGACCTATACATTCGATGGCCTATAATGCCCGCCTCATATGATTTTTGTTTGGAGCAGACAGACAAGGTTTTTTTGACCATTTCTCTTCCCTCTCTTTTTTTTTTTTTTTTTTTTTTTTCTTTTCAAGGTCGAGACCAGCTGGATGTGTAAGATACCACCATTCATTCAGTCATTTTGTCAGACAAATATAACAGACGCCTCCCTCCACCAAATGAATAAGGTTTTAGATTCCAAATGCAGGTATTTCTCCAAGTATTTGCTCTGATTTCTACTTCAAACAATTACTTGCATTCTATTTCTACTTTGATTTCCCTTCAAAAGGTTATTAATCACCCAGGACCAAAAAGAAAAAGCCATTGCGGACCAACTTGTTTGCCTCTTCATGGTGAATGATTCAAAAAATTTAACCCCTCTTGCCTGACATGCATCTTTATCGAATTTGAAGACGCAACTAAAATACTAAATATATGCTTCTTTTTTTTATGTTTTTATAATGGAGATGATATTATGATGATTCTATAGTTACCGATTATATATATCTAAGCAGAGTATAAAAATAAAATGTATAGAACGAAAACTAGAGTCTCACCCTTTTTCCATCAGTCTGACTCAATGGCAAGTTGGTGACAACAAAAGATGAACTGGAAGTTGTAACAAGGACGCAGGAGCATGTCTATTTATATTACAACTTAAAACAGCTAAGACCATGAATGATTGGATCTGGATCAAAACATAGAAGCAACTGTAACCATAACCACAATTTTTTTTTGGTAAAAAACCATAACCACACAATTTGAAAACTGATAACAAATCAAAGTTGGAACACCATTTGAACTTGGTAATGAGTCATAGGCACTTGGATATCTGAATCAAAATCAAGCAGCAACTGTTAGGATAAACAGCTTCACAAATTCACATCCACATCATTCCTATAAAGTGCATGCTAGAAAAGCTGACACCTAATTATATGTGACATGAATGTGATGCTTAATGGCATCCATGACAACAGGACCGACAACAACATCTAGGCAAGCACCGAATCAGGGTAACCACCGGTCCCCGAGAGCAATATTTTTAATAAAATTGCTGCCACCTGATGGAAATTTGATTAAAATTTCACAAACTTCAAAGATATACTTAGAAGGCATTATTTGTTGCTAGGTTTCTTCCAAAGGTTCAATTTTTTAATCATGAAGATGGATCCCTGCTTTGGACATGGAAGAACTTGCTAGGAAATCCAATTAGACTACTTGCTGACCATCCATCCAGCCCTACAGGGACCTGACTAATTAATTTCCAAGTGGAATCAATGTTCTAAAACCTGTTGTTCAAGAATCATGATCTTACAAGCAATGAAAATGAAATAAGAAACAGAATAGGAATATGCCAAGAAACAGACATCTACAAATTGCATTTAACATTATCTAGTTCTTGCTTAATCAAACTTCTCTAATATCTGATTTCTTTTATCCAAAATCCTCATTTAACAAAAATTTGGGAGAAAAGAAAAATCAAAAGCAAAGGCACAAGGTTTTGCAACACTGCTTTTATTATCAGAGACAGTCCTATATGTATCAAAACTTTCAGCTTATGGTATGTAATACAAGGTAAAACAGTAGCATCAAAAAACAGTTGTTAAGCAATGTGCTGGAGAATTTTTACTTATGGACATGTTGGTATATTTGAGAACTCTGCTCTCTTGATAGATAGCTCTCTGCTGGAGCTGCAGAACTTTTATTTACAAACGTTCCCTCCAACACTACATGCTCTGGTATTTCTCTACCCAAATGTAGAGAATAAATAAATTAGATCATGGACTCTCGCAGAATTGCATCACCTGAGACATCATCAAAGTATTGACAAATTAATAGAGAATGCAAGGACTAAGAAAATATTGAACCTCTACCGATCTTAAATGTGTTCTATCTATTCCATTATTTAGCAATAGACTGCAGCAATCTTTCTTGAATAGGTAAATACATTAACAGCTTTAGCTAAAAAGGGAAATGATACAAGAATCAATCAGAGGAAAGAACTACCCAGCCATTAATTTAACAAATTTTGAACATTTTGTGCAAAATTTCTGAGAATTCTAGAAAATAAAAGAGAAGACAAGTAAACATATCATATCCAGTATTACTACCTTAAAACAGTCAATTAAACAAACAAATATGAATAAATATATTAAGTAAGAATTAAGATAGTGTAGAAAGGAAGAAAAACATCACTAGATACCTTGCCACAAATTGGACAGCTATCACTTCTTTCCATCCATTCATATATACAGCTCAGATGAAAATGATGAGAGCATTTTGTCACAATTTTTGGATTTTCAGGAGTATACTCTGTAAATGACAAGTAAATAAATTCAAGAATCTACAAAGCAAAGATGAAAAAAATTAATAATATATAGGACTTTCCCATTAGAACTTATATTAGGACATCTCACACAACCTATTGAAGCAACACATTTTTTATCTACTTATAAAAAAAAAGCGAAAAAAAAAAAGCACAACAATATGATCCTGAAAATGAAAGAGAAACCAGGTTACCATCAAGACATGTCGGGCAAACATCTTCATCTTCTGAGACTGCTATCACATAGCTGGTACTATAAGCTTTTCCAAATAGATTTTGCTCTGATTCAGACTGGCTAGGTTTTTCTTCTTCAGTTTCTGCACTGTTCTGTTTTTTAACAGAACCTAAATGTTCCATTGCAGAGCTACTTTCATTTCTTCGATGGGTCTGTGACTCTTCCTGTAAGTGGCTCATAGACTTGTCCCTCCTAGCGACCAACCCATCATGTTGCAAACGAGAAAATCTAGGATCTGTATCATAAGGTGGAGGTTGAGGGACAAGGTGGTAGGTCTCAGACAATGAACTGTCAGCTGAAGTGGTTCCAATGCCTGTTGATGTTAATGGAGTTACTGCTGGAACAGAGGAAGCAACGGTCTGCACCTCCAATCTTTGAAACATCGCGCTATACTGGAAGGGCAATGAAATTGAGTAAGAAAATGGTGACTGCCAAATGTATGGCGGAAAAGAGAGAATCAGAAACAGGATTTACAAAGATAACCTTCAGAACATAGCTCTACGGAGAACTTGTAATCTGCTTAACATGAAAAATTGGTTCATAAAGTGTGGTACTCCCATTTATCCACATTTACTGATGATGCTAAACCAGATGGACCAATATACTATAATAGGAATGGCATTCCAAATATCTCAGATTGCATAATGGACAAAGCAGTTATAGTCCATTAACACGACATTCATAATTTGCCTAAAGAGAGACAGTCGCATTTATCTGTATACAGAATGTTAGTAATTCATTCACCATCAGTCAATAGCAATTAACCCTTTGACCATACTGTTTTGCTATGTTATTCATCTGTGTTTTGACTTTCACATCATGTTGGAGACAATAATTAATGAAAGGTCAAAATGATTCAGATAAGGCACCACGGATGGGGAGTAAAAACATCAACATCAAAAACACACAAGCACATTCACAGATGAGAATTTCCCACTTAAACACAGATTTCTTTTAGGACTGATCACAAAGAGACTGTAGATTCTACCAGCAGGCCAGATATACATGACATCATTTCTAGATGGGTGCACCATAATCAGATGTGGAAAATATGATTGGCACAAAGCTATGATAAAACTTATGGTAAGTCAATGTACAATAAAAACTGTAATGTCAACAAAACCGGTGGTTTTGTAACATTACCCCACTGAACAGCTGATGAAAGAAGTATCTTAAGCATATGCAGTGCCTATACATAGGATTGCTTGGATGGGCATATTCTTCGAAGTCCTCTGAACATGAACAACAGCAAAATGCTCCCATACCTACAGCTTCCTGATAAATCCAGAAAAAAGCACACAATATAAGGATCAAGCCCAGCCAATAAAATGATCGCCTTTACACCAAAAAAAAAAAGAATAAAATGATGGCACTTGAAGCAAAATACTCAAGATCCTAAATTACCTCTTGAACAGATTTTAGAGGAAGACGAAGAAGTTCTAACTTCAGCAATTACCGTACAGAATCTTACACCAGAACACGAAATTTGAGCAAATAGTATGCTATTGTCTACACATCTATACTCAAGCAAAAGCTGAAAGCTGATAGTGGAAACAGATAGATGTTTTAATAACATTCAGCACATGATGGGCTAACTAACATCAAACCCATCAAATTATTGACAAGATGGTAGAGTGTCATCAGCTTCATCTTAGACATGCCACAGGAGCATGATCTTCTTTTCTGCCAATGGGCAAGATGAAAGAATTAGTTGACAACAACAAAGCAGGGATATATGCAAACAAACCAACTATGCTTAGGATTCAGGCATAGAAATGAAAGAGAAATGAAGTGGATCCTGATGTTTCAGATGATATGACCAAGAACCACTTTTTGGTAATGAAATGAGCAATGGAAACAAATCAGAAATGTCAACCAAATCATACATGTCTCGTCATAATTCATCAACTTTTACCATTAAAATAAATTTAGTATTTCCTTTGCAAGCATTTCCTTGAACATTCCCATCAATTATGTTCTGAAAGATAATTGAGCTGAAAAATACTCTTTATAGAGGCATCAAGATGATTTGTACCACAATATTCCAGAACTTCACAAATCTTCTGCACAACATTAAATCGTATCCACCTACATTCATCCTGAAAAAACCACCATCATGATGTTTAACGAGGCTTAATCATGCAACATCTTAACAAATCTTGCATGTGCCAAATCTTGTAACTTGTATGCTGCATGGAAGAAGGAATTGATTAATCAAACACTGGTTAAAAGGACCTGTTTATAAATCAGACAATCTTGGTATACTACAAATTAGCCGACATCCCACACTCCAATTAAACTCTTATTGGCTTGGTGGAGCAAACATTATTGGCATGAGCCTGCGAAAAAAGGGTAGACTCCACTTCCAAACCTACAGGTAATATATTCCCTATTGTCAAACTTTCGATGCCTTAGTTGTCAAAATGAATGTTGGACAAGTTGGATCTCACGCCCTTGGATGTAAGTATTACCTCTATTGAAAGCATGAGACATGTTGATAATGATGATGATGACAAATTAAAAAATAAGAAATGGAGAGGATCCAGCACTGCCTAATGCAATAAGAGAAAAACAATAAGGGAAGAGAATGCCAACAGCAAAGAAACCACACTCCCCCTTAGTGCACCACCCCTTTCCCCTTTTTCCCCAGACCCCCAACATGCATAAATGCACACAAACACCCAAAAAAAAAAAAGAAAAGGAAAGAAAAAAGAAGAGTGAGGAACAAGGGAGGCAACCCCTATTTATTTTAGATTTGTTTTAGATTTGACTTGGCTATGTAAATCTTTTCTGGAAGTAGGTTGTTTGCTTCATATTTTCTTGCTAATTTTGTGTTGATTTGAAGGGTAGACTTTCTCTTGTTTTTTGAGTCATTTTCACTCAGACCATTTTCCACAAGTTCTACTATAGGCCTTTTCCTTCTGGTAAGAAGGGAAGCAAGCCTCAGAATCTATTGAAAAATACAACCAGAAGCATCTGCATGTACCAGCGAAGATAGTTGCCAAGAAATTAGATCATCAAAAGTGGAAAGAAAAAGAAGGGCTAGGTTAGTTTATAATAGGTTTCAAGTAGCTTTAATTTTGTTTTGCAATAAGTTCCTCAGTTTCCATGTAGGGTTCCATGTTAACAAGTATTTTGTTGTTTTGGAATGCTCTTGGTTATTTTATGTCTCTTGGTTATTTTATGTCAAGCAAGCGAATAGATTAAAGGTAGTGGAGCTTTTGGATTGATTTGGAAAACAAACTATATTTTGACTCACATCATATTAGACTCCAAACTCGTTAATTTTCAAATTTTGAGGTTTTTTTGTGATTAGAAAATGTTGAGGTTATTGAAAGGAATACAAACAGAAGTCTATTTGAAGCAACAAAATTTGCACAATCTATGGGTTGCTTTGAATGAACCAGCTTGTTTATAGATTTATTTGATAAATACTTGTCCATTTCTCTTCCACTTTTCCCTTTTATCTGTCCCCTCCTATTACACCTTTTTGTTTCAGGTTCATTAGAAAAATTGTTTTGAGTCAAACTGTTTAAGATTCATGTATTCATTGTTGGCAAGGTAGGGGGTCCTCAAAATTAGGAACCAATTTTTCATGGCTGTTTAGTCTATAGCGGTCCATAAGGAGCAACATGTTTTTTTTGGAATTCATTGTTTCCTTGAATTATTTGGCTTGTTTATAAATGTTTTTCCTCAGTTACAGTTTCTCCTCTGTTAAGTTCCTTCCCTTCTTCTCTTTTTTCCCATCTAGTTACTCTTTTTCTTGTTTTAATGTTTACATTGAGAATTTTTCTGCATGTATCAATTTATTTGCAACATTGGCGCTGAAGGACTGTATCAAAATCACTGCTTTAGAAGACACCTAAGCAGCCACCTTAGACAAAGTTGCTCCCAGGATACCTTGCCTAGTTAGGCTGCCTACATATGCAACCTAACCATGGGCAGGCATATATGCCGCTGCCTGGTATAGAGTAGGAATTTGAGGTGCGCTGCCCTGATTTATGGGTTGACTACCCTGCTTTACAGGTTGGCTATATTAGTTAGCAGGTCAAACTCTTAATATGTTGGTACCCAATAACCTAAAAAGTTTATGACTTAAACAGATAGAACCCACCCCCCCCACCCCAACCTTTATCTGCTGCCGCCCTCACAAACCCCCACCAATACGCCAATAGCCATAATGATGTGCCCCTATGATGGCCAGAGGAGAGAGAAAATGAGAGGAGAATTTGATGGCAGTGAACCAGTTGGCAAGCAGTATATTTTTATTTCCAGTAATTTAAATGCAATGCATAAGGCCCCAAATGCAAATGTGGTCCCTTGACTGCACCATATTGCCTACATGCTGTTACCATATACAGTCACACCACATATGGGCTGAAAAGACAGTCCTTAGTATTATGTGGCCGTATTTGTGTCTCCATCAGCATTGTTTGGCTGCATATGCAGCCCACTTAGCATTATGGCTCCAAATATATGCCCCATTCATAGGTGGGTCTATGTAGATAGAGCAATGTTCAAATTAATGACAAGGGTGAATTTGAGTTTCAATTATATTATAACTATTTTTATTAGTATTAAACAATAAGCGTTCATATTAACTGTCATTGCTATTAATATTGATATTATTTATGGAGCTAAAGCCAGGAATTTCCCTTTGTAGGCGGCTAAGAAAATTGTATCGACAACATTTAACTTGACCTAATTATAAGAAACAAACCAAATTTACTTTTATAAAATAGCAAATATATTTTAAATTGTGTTTACTTTTCAATTTTATTCATAGATTATAATATTGTATTGGCGTCATATTTGATTTAATTTATAATATTCAATAATTTAAATAAATTCAAAGAAAGTATTTTGATCTAACATGGTATATATCTAGCCAGATTATTTCAGAGATCAATAATTTACTTATGGGATTGTATGTAAGTCAAGATTTCTTTTGGTGATAATAATGATAAAACTAGAAGCATTTTATGGCTTCTCATTCATAAATAGAAACAAGGAACAAAAAGAAATCTGAGTAGCTTCTCAAGAGGAACTCATGGATGAACTTTTCTTTTTCCAATAAATTAGTGGCATGACATCACACATTTTCTTGTTTGTTTTGGTGAGAAACACCAGATATTTTATTGAAGTGGTGGTATGAGAAAAAATAGAGAGAGGGTCAAAGACCATTCATGGATAGCGAAAAGAAGGCTACGCAGAATGAGAGTTTAATCAAGCATGAAAAGGCTTTTTTTTTTTTTTGAACTGCATATAAACATTATATTATAATTTAAAAATGCAAACTATTAATGATTCATTTTGAGAAGAATATATGAATGCATGGACCAGCAAACAAAGAGGAACAATAAGAAAAATAAGAGAAATATACCCCCCCTGCTCTCTCTCTCTCTCTCTCTCTCTCTCTCTCTCTACTGCATGTGCATGGGTGGTGGACTCTTTGGAAAAGAATAGATTTTTTCCAGGCTATATCTCCAATCTATAGATGAATGGATTAGTTCCATTCAAATATATTTCTATAATGGGATTATTTAGAACTTTTCAAATAAGGAATCCCCATTATGATCTAAACTTCTAACAATATAGATTAGTAACAAATGTCATGACAGAGTTAGATGAATTGTGCAATCCCAGCTAACCAATGAATGAGGGGAGCTTTTACACTGGAGATAATATGAGAACTTTTGGGGTGGCATAAAAGGAATCTTTGGATGATCAAAAGCCAAGCCTTACAAAACTAACAGGTGCCTAAGGATCTTTCAGATCTTTGGGGGAACATGGCCCCTACTGGCTCCCCAAGTCCGCCCCCGATTTTTATCCAAAAAATAGTATACGGTTGTTTTTGTTGTACCTCATGTATTTTACTAATTTTTATTTGGTTAAAAAATACTAACCGCATATGCGCCATGCAATCCCTTGACTGCCTGCATATCATGGCAACTTTTAAAACATTACTTATTTCTTTCCTTCCTCCTCCACTCTCTTTTACCCTTTTCTGCTTCAATCACCACTAAGCTGCTGCTATAGCCATTATCATCTATGGATTCCACCACTACAATAATCAGCATATGCTATAGCTATCACAATTTCAACTGCCACAATCAGGAGGTGCTATTATTGTTGCTATGTTTGAATCATTTGCATGAACTCAAAAACACCCATGTAGCGCCAAGGCACTATGTGGCCCTGGCTGCTTGGTTCCCACTTGCACTCTTCAAAATATTGCCCAATATGACACCTAATAAATAACAAGGAAAGATAAAGGGATCGCAAACCTCAATATCTTGTGAACCTTTGTGAAAGCAATTTTTTTACAGGACCAGCCGAGAAACAATGACCCATTCAACAGTTTTCAAATAATTCCATTGATACGTTAATTCCAAATAGTCTCTAAACGAGCACTAAAAGCAAAGTTGTAGATAAGTTCTCGAATAATGCTTTTGAACTTAAGCATTAACCAAAGAATCACTATCCATGAGAGAGAAAGCAATAGAAGGGAGAAAAAGGAGTTCAAGAAGAATTTCAAAAGTAAATTTATTGCTTGAAGCGCATGCTCAACTAGCAAGATGCTATTTGTCTCTCTCAAATGAATATATGCATCATCAGTATTTTGAAAAGCTCTCTGTCTCTTTCATATGGTTGCATTAACTTCTATTCATATGAAAATAAAGAAGGAATGATGACGTAGAGCAAAACACAGGCCCTGGTCAATATTTATTCTTGGTCACATAAAACATCCTTTCTGATGATGCTGCAGAAATCTCTCAATCTCGTTTCAAGAGCAGCAACCTAAGAGACTCATCACCATGGAGCATAACTTAGAGACTCGCCAACATTGAGCACAAATGAATACCACATGGAATTTCTCTATCTTTCCTATGTACATGAAAACACCGAATACAAACACCTAGATCAAAAACAGTAGCTTATTCACAATTCTCAATGAGTAGGATCAGCTAATTGACAAATGATACTGCCTATGGCTAATGCTCCAGCAACATGCCAAATATAAACCCATACATAGGCAAGATTGAACATATGAACTAGGATATGTAGTGGAAGCTTGATAACCAAGCTAAATGTCCTCCCTTTATATGCTAGCAGAACTAGAAGAATGCACCAAATTATGAACAACCTATTTCTAGTTCAATATAGCTAATTCTCAAGGCCCCAAAATCACGTAAAAGAAACAAGTCCATTCTTTTGAAGGTCTCACAAGAACCTTCTTATGTCTAGGGTTGCCCAAGCCATTTCTCCCGCCAAGCAAGGATACATAGGAATTAACCATGTAAACAAGATGCCACACCTTGTTTCTATCATTCCAAAATGTTCTAAAATAAGATATTGTTCGTCCACAAAAAGGAATCTCAATAAGAATTTTAAACTTGGGAAACTAAGAATGATACATTTGACAAACATAGTGCTTGCTTAGTATTGCTTAAAAGTCATTCTCAAAAATCAGATCATTTAAATTTTTAATTAAAAAATACATTTTGGAGTATTTAGTGTTTGGTAACATTGTAGAACTACTTGCTTTTTTGTATATTTTAATTTCTTATTTCAATTATTTTCTAATTTTATCTAAGATTTTATTTTTATACAATACAGTTTAATTCATGGTTTGCTGAACCGTCCCGAACCGAATGATTCAAGGCATTCCGAGCCTACCTGCTGCAAACCGGGACAGTCCGGCCTTCCCAATCGAAACATGAGATGAGGAAGAGGGAAAGAGAGGAAAAGAAAGAGATAAGAGGGGAGGCAAAGAGGGGATGATGCTGCCGGAGGGCCGATGGTGGCCCGCCGAGGCCTCCGCGACTCCATGTCATCTAATAAGATGTTTAATTAAGAGAAATAGAGAGAGAGTACCGAAGGAAGACGTAGTCGGCGGAGAGAGCACCGGATGACCACCATGGCCACCAGATGGCAGAAAAGGCGCGCACGGAGCCACGACCATAGAACAAAGGCAACCTCCCCTATTCATCGCAATTTTTGAAAAACAATGATGAATAGTAAAACCGACAAATCGATTGCCAGCTTTACTGTGATCATAGTTTTTTTTAAAAAAAAACTATGAAATAGGAGCAATTGCCCTTGTTTCGTGCCCGTGGAGCTGCAAACCATGATTTCGCCATTCGACAACTATGGTGGCCCACCAGAGGTCCTTTAACAATCTCTTCGCCGGCTTTCCCTCCCTCTTTTTCTTTCCCTCCCCCCTCTTTCTATCTCTCTCTCGACTACAATTTGGTGGAGGAAGCAAAGGCCTTAACAGCCCTCTAAGTGCACCAGCAGCCCACGTGTGACCACACCAGCGTCTCCTCCGGCCACCCTCTCCTTTCCTCTCCCTTCTCCCTCCCCCTCCCCTCTTTCTCTCTGTTCCTCCTCTCTGATTCTTTTCTTCGCTTCTGTGTCGATTCGCGCTGGTCCCATCTGATACAAATCCATAGTAACTTATACCATCGGTAAGCTAGCACGGGTTCTAATACCGATTCCGCGGATCTTGGTTTAATTATTTTTTACTTTAATACACATTAGATATTATTTCTTTGCTAGTATATAATAAATAGTACACCATTAAGTAACAATTGAAATAATATTACAATGCATGCTACTTGATATTTTCATTGTTTTCTCATAAAATATTTTTAGTAAAATATTAATTAAATTATCTCATATCAAGCAATATTATTTATTGCTATTTATATTATAAATAATTCTAATTAGTTAATTATCCAAAATATCATTCAGTCGCACACTCATAGGAATGACCATTCCTCCCATCTAGGAGTGGAATCACCATTCCTTCATTCTAGAGGAATCATGATTCCATTATTTATTGTCATACCAAACATTGGAATGAGGCCAAACACAGAATTCCCAAACCATTCCAATACTCATTCCAGCCGACCAAACATAGCATTATTTTTTTCATCAGAAAATACATTTTCTACTTTAAAAGATATACAAATACCATTTTTAAGCGTTACCAAGTGCACCATTAATCTGCCAACTTATAAAGTAGTTACAAGACATCCATAGAAAGGAAACCATCAAGAACTTGCAAGATTATTAAAAAATTATATGACCATGACTAGTTGAGTCCATATGTACGTGCTGCAACCCATCACAAACAACATAGTTGTTTACCTTTTCAAAGAGACACAATTTTTTATCAGCTACCAAAAAAGGATTGTTACTTGCACATACATCAACCTGTTATCTTCTATAAAATTCCTCAAAATTGTCAGGAGAGACAAATTGGTATGTCTCGTGTCACTGAATAGAGATGTTCCAGCATACATCAGCAAATTAACTTTTCTTCCACCAATTTTACCATGAAACTCTTGTTTAACAAAGCATACCATACAATGAATAAATAGATGACCCTACAACACAAAATCTAACTGCTCTCCAGTACTAGAAAACTTTTGATTTGATATTAGGATGGTCTGCCATTTTTGTTACATTGTCATTTTTCACCTAAGCTACATCTTCCAGTACAAAGACCAATTACACACACCTCAGCTTAACCATATCAAGCTTGACTTCCTCAAATTGCTGTAAAAAAGTACAAATGTTAAAAGATGTCTGATCTTAAAACTCTTCTTTTTTATGTGTGAGCGTGTTGTGAGTTTTTAAGATTTAGGAATTTCATTGAGACCTGGAACTTCAAGCATTTTGTTTGCTCATTCAGTACACTTTTCTTTTAAATTCCCACCACATTATCTTTTAGTACTATATCATAAGCTTTACCAAAATCAGTAACAAGTCTGACATCTTGGTCCTTACTCCTACACGCAATTTGTTATGAAATAACAAAGTGAGAAATCTACCTATATCTGCAGGTTCTTAAGTTATCCCCATAATGTTCACTTAAAAAATAATATTATTATTAATTTAATGTCCCTAGGCTGTGTTCACAATACTAACGGATCAAACATGCTCTGGAACAAACCATTCATTCCCTCTCCTGCTTGTACTTGTTAAGACTCAGTAAATTATAAGAGAACTAAGTAGTTTACTCCATGAAATCTCATATTTCCCTCTCCTAGACACTAAGCTCATGAATTTATTTAACTATGTATGTTCTACATAATGCATGATATGCAGGTATTTTCCACAACATTTAAGTGAATGGGTCAAGCATAACAAAAGCAAGTGATATTCCTCTATAAGGCATTTTTCACAATTTCATCGCACCTTGCAAATTTCAATAAACAAATACGGACAAAAGCACTATATATGCAACAAAATACCAATCATGATCTATTTCATCACAACATAATTATATACATGAGAAAAAACAACTCAAACTCATGTCAAGCTACGCTCAGCAGTGCACAAGAACAGCCTGCACAACCTTAGTCCTCGATTAGAACTGCCAAATCTAGGTTGTCAATCTTTTTGGTCAAAATCTACCAAGCCAAGAAAGGATCTTACCGTTTCCCAATACCTCCCCCACCCCACAAACCCCCAGAAGAAACGAGAAATAACAAAAAAAAAAAAAGTTCTGCCACTTTAATCAGCAAACAACCTACATAAACCACATAAAGCTATCATCTCTTTTTCACGATTAAACCCTAAGATCATGAAATTCGGAGATGGACCCTGGTCTCTATCAATCCCAACTCTGAATAACAAGTTCAGATGAAAATTCACTCAAACAATCCCCAAAACAACCGATTTCTTTGCAAATTAGAGAAAAAAAAAAAACATCACTGTCGGATCCATCCGATCAAAGGAAGCAAAAAAAGTAAGGAGAATTCGTATAATGGTCTTTTTCCACGCAGCAGGCGATCAAACCAGCAAGAACAGGAACTGGACATCTAAAAGCACTACCCAAAGAAGAATCGAAGCAAGAGATTTTACCTGTAGAGAAAACAACAAGACTAGGGTTTAGCCCCCCTAGCATTGGCGGAGAGGGAAGGGAAAGCACAGCTCCGCACCGCTGAAACGAGACAAGGGAGGACGGAGAGAGAAGGAGGGGAGAAGCGTTGGACTTGGTGGGGTGTCGCTGCGGCAACGCTATCTTACGTAGGAGCGTACAGAAGTTTATATGCGGATGGTCTATTAGCTGCTCGTGCTTCAGTATGATAAATCTAGACCGTTCATTTGTTGCGTTAGACCCTCTGGAACTGACGCGTAGAGACGGGACGGTGCATATGGGCTGTCGTAAGTCCTTTGAATGCAAGAAAAGAACGGTTGATAAGGGGACCTCAAACGCATCTTCACGATATACTAGCTTGTAACCCGTGCGTTATATAAGATGTAATTTTTTTTAATAATATTTATTTTATTATTTATTTTATATATATTTAAAAAATAATTAAAAAACTATCCACAACTCTGATTTCATGAAGATTTTTTTAGAGATAAATTAGTTTCAATGAAAATCTATTTTAGTAAAGATATTTGTAATAAAAAAAAAAATTTATATGAATTTTTAAATTATGCTGAGTATAGGATTAGACTCGGGTCAGGTTGGATTGGAGCTCCAATTTTATTGACCTAAATCAGGTCGGAAGAGTTTCTCCTGTGAAATATTCTTCCATTCTATAATATCTTTTCTAATCTGATTGTTATTATTAGGACTATTATTCTGCTACCGCATCATTAAATATTTTAAGTTTTTTGTATCAAATGAAAGAAATATTTAAGATGCACGAAGAATTGCATAAATGCCAAGGAGTCCATAAAAATTGGGTTGCATCTCAAGTGAAACCCCATCTAGTGGAATGAGCCATAACTTACTCCAAAACCACCACTCCATTTACTTTTTGATACCATTAAATAAAATACTAAAAAATTAGGAAACAAAAAAAGATGTTTATAGAAATCCTGCATACTCATCGGTCCAAAGTCTAGTAGAGTCATAATTTATGTCTCATTTAAACTTATCAACTCAGCAGACTTGTCAACCGAGTCCCATGATAACTCCATCACGACATTTCTTCCGTTCACCGCCACCCAGTGTCAGGTGCAAAATTGGATCAAGATTTTCATCTTTTCTTAATCAAGATGGGCCTATCACTTCGCTGATGGAGAGGAAAGCCCGTTTGTCACACCATCACCTCCTCATTCTTGTTGCCGCTGCAGCTCTCTTCCCCACCCTTCGCCACCGCACTACCATCCTCACCTTTTCTTCTTTTTTCCTCTAATCCTTCCCTCTTCGACCCATTCGCCCTCCACTGCTCCCTCGCCCTCCCTTTTCCCCAGCCGTGAACCTCCATCTGCCATCTCCGCTGTCCCCTTGGGCTTCCTCCTCATCGCCTCTCTTCCATCGAGCTCTAAGAGTCTTTTTCCCCCTGCCTCACATGCACAGGATGCGATGGTTGCGACGTGGATGCCGGAGGCCGCCAAGGTGGAGGAAGCCGAGAACGACGCACGATGTGGGAGGAAGACTCCCAAGCGGAGGCCCTCGAGGATGATGCAAAACATCGCACCGTGAGTTTTTGGGATCACAGGATGAAGACTACTTTCGCAAGTTTCGAGAGCCGCCGCCCTCTCGGGCTCCCTCATCGCCTCTCCTCCATCGAGCTCTGGGAGTCTTCCTCCCCCTGCCTCACGTGTTAGATGTGTGTTCTAGAAGCCACTTGTTGGCTAACACATATTATAATTCCAGGATATAAATTTGTACTTATAAATTTTATTCATTAATTATTTCAATCATATTTTATATGTGTCCATGATTCGTCTAAGGGATTAACAGATAATAATATATATTCTCAAAGTGTTGAGAATTTGAACATATATTATTGATGGTTAATTCCTAAAGACTCCTGATCGAAGGATCATCATGGATGATGGTGATCGATCTAATTAGATCGATGTACAGATCGCTTTCTTTTCAGACTGTTGCTCCTTGAATTGATTTTGATGATTACAAAGCATTTGAGGAGGTTACTAATGATTTTGGCTTGAAAAAAGATTTATTATTTTTCAGAGATAAAATTATAATTTCACCAATCCTAACTCGAAAGTCTCAGAAGCAAGAACAGAAGATTTGTGATCTAGTAGAGAAAATTTCATAATTTTTGGATGTATATTTTGAAAAAAAATAATATTTATAAAATTGAATCGATCCCATGAGTCGACTCATGTCAAATGAGGCTGAACGGCATGCTGTTTTTTGGCTGGCACACCCAATTGAGTCGACCCCATGAGTCGATTCTTGTGCATGAGTCGATCCTATGAGTCGACCTCTGTTGCTGTGCACGCCAAAATTACAGAATAATTATTTTATTTCTATGCCACAGAAGTCGACCCCATGAGTCGACTCATGTGTATGAGTTGACCCCTGCGATGAAAAAACTCCGTAACGACTAGTTTTTCAGCTCGTTTTAGTATATTTAATGCTCATTTAATGATCTCCAACAGCTCTAAAACTATCTAGATCACTTTTCACCATCATTTGAAGCTATAAATGGTACTTAAAGGAGGAAAGATTGAAGGTTTTTCAAGCATTCATTTCAGCCCTAAGCAAAGAGCCTTCTTAAAGTTAAAGAAGCTTTCATTTCAAGTTCACCAACCCCTCAAGAGCTCATTCAAGTCTTCAACAACCTTGAGGAGAATCAGAAAAGCTTCTTCATTGTTGTGTAAGATATATTTAAAGCTTTATTTGCTCATTAAAGGAGCTACATTTATATTTTCATGTGATTAACTGTTATACTCTATTTTTGAGTTGATCTTTAGTTTTGGAAGGGTTCCAAAATATGAAAGGTTGATCCGAACCTTGAATCGGATTATATTGGTTGGTTTATATCTGAAAAATAAGTGTTCTAGCTTGAGATAGCTAGAGTCGGAGGTACCGATGTTGTATTCTTGTTGAATACGGTTTAGTAGATTTGAATTCCCAAGTAGGAGCTTGGGGAGTGGATGTAGGTGCAAGGTTGGCACTGAACCACTATAAATCTTGGTTGTTTGTGGTGTGCTTACTTGTTCTCTATCTTATTTTTTTTTTCTTCTTGCACTCTTGCATCTAATATCTTCACTTTGCTTAAATCACTCACTTCAACTAACTTGCTTTTTATTACTTAATCCTTATGGTTCTAGATTAATTTTAAATTTTTAAAAATTCAATTCATCCCCCCTCTTGGGTTGCATAATTGGGCAACAAGTGGTATCAGAGTCCGGTGCTCTAGTCTACTTTGATTTAACCATCAAAAAGCTAAAAACTATGACAACTCAAGTTGGTGCTTCACTAGCCGAGGGGTAGTCTACAAACCGACCTTCACTTTTCAATGGGTCAAATTATACATATTGAAAAGCTCGGATGAAAATCTTTATTCAAGCACTTGACTATGATATGTGAGTATCATAGTAAATAGACCACATACACCCACTAAAATAATTGATGGTGTGGAATCAATCAAATCGAAAAAAAATAGGATGAGGTTGACAAGAAAATGGCTCAACTTAATGCAAAAGCTATGAATATTTTATATTGTGCTCTACATGCTAATGAATTTAATCGTATTTCAACATACATGTCAGCTAAGAAAATATGGATAGATTAGAAGTAACTCATGAAGGAACTAATCAAGTGAAGAAATCAAAAATTAACATGCTTGTGCATAAATATGAACTCTTTAAAATGGAGCATGATGAATCAATAACTGAAATATTTATTTATTTTACTAATATTATTAATGATCTAAAAAGTCTTTGTAAGTCTTATTCTAACAGTGATCTCATGAGAAAGATTCTTAGGTCTTTACCAAAGATTTGGGAGGCCAAAGTGACCGTAATTCAAGAAGCCAAAGATCTGAATATTTAATCCTTGGAGAGCTTCTAGGATCGCTAATAATACATGAGCTAAGTATGAAACAACATCAAGAAGAAGATGTCAAAAAGAAGAGGACAATCACTCTCAAATCCACTACTCAACTTGATGAGAAATCCGATGATACGAAAAATGAAAAGCAGAATGAAAAAATGGCCCTAATTACTAGAAAGTTTAAGAATTTTTGAAGAAAAGAATACAAAGAATAAGGAAGAGGCCACCTACAAAAGGAAAATATGGCAAAGAGAAGGATAACGAGCAACCCCTTATTTGTTATGAATGTAAGAAGTCGGAACACTTTAAGTCTGAATGTCCACAATTTAAGAAGGATCCCAAGAAGTACAAGAAAAAGGTTATGATGGTTACATGGAGTGAAAGTGATGAGTCAAGCTTCGAAGAAGAAGATTCAAATAAACAAGCCAACTTGTACCTTATGGTACATGAAAATGAGTAAACACTGAAACTTCTAATGACTTTACCTTTGAAGAACTTTATGTAGCATTTTATGATCTAATTGATGAACTAAAAAAATTAGGGATAAAAATAAAGAATTAAAATCAAAGAATCAATCTTTACTAAAAGAAAATGAGATTATTTCAAATGAAAAATCAATCTTGTCTCAAAAAAATCTGAACTTAAAAAATGAGATTGTCAAGTTAAAACCAATGGTTGAAAATTTATTTTAAGTTCAAATAAACTTCAAATGATACTTGATAATCAAAAGATCATTTATGATAAAGTCAGTCTTGGATATAACCTTTAAAGAAATAAAAAACTTCTAAAAAATATCTTTGTAAACTTATCATGCAACAAGTTTTCAAATATTATTTGCTTTAAATATGATAAAGTAGGACACAAATCCTATACATGTTTTTCTAATAATCTAAAAATTTAATATAAAGAAAATATGGGTTCCAAAAGGAACCACTGTAACTAACCAAAAAGGACCAAGAAAGCTTGGTACCTAAAGTGAAAACTTGATTTTTGTATGCAGGTGTGTCCTGCATCCCAAGGAACAAATCGAAAATGATATCTTGATAGTGGGTGCTCAAGATATATGACCGATGATGAATTCCAATTCATCACACTTGATGCAAAAAATAGAGAGATGGTCACCTTTGGAGATAATAGCAAAAGAAAAATCATCGGTATAGGTAACATTGGTATCACTCCCTCCAAATATATTGAAAATATTTTGTAAGTAGATGGTTTGAAACATAATCTATTAAGTATCAGTCAATTTTGTGATAAAAGATACAAAGTTATTTTTAAATCTTTATTTTGTATAGTAACTAATCCTATTGATGAAGGTATTAAATTTGTTGGGCATAGATATGGTAATATTTATATGGTAGATTTGAATGATCTTTTCAAAATAAACATGCAATGCTAGTAGTCTTGAATGTCAAGATTAATGAACTAGTTGGCTTTGGCATCGTAGGCTTGCACATATTAGCATGCATTCACTTTCAAAACTTATTAAAAAGGAATTGGTTACCAGCTTACCCAAATTGAATTTTAAAAAGGATAGAATTTATGATGCATGCCAACTGAGTAAACAAACAAAAGTCTTATTCAAATCTAAAAATATTGTTTCAACTTCTAGGCTCTTAGAACTATTGCACATGGATTTATTTGGACCCACTAGAACTACTAGTCTAGATGGAAAATGATATGGCTTTGTGATTATTGATGATTTCTCTCGTTTTACATGAGTCTTCTTTTTGGCACATAAGGATGAAACTTTTCATGTGTTCTCAAAATTTTATCGAAAAATCACTAATGAAAAAATTTTTCAATTCAAAATATTCGAAGTGATCATGGAACTAAATTTAAAAATCAAGATTTTGAAAAATTTTGTAATGAAAAAGATATTGACCATAATTTTTTAGTAACTAGGACACCCCAACAAAATAGGATAGTAGAAAGAAAAATAGAATCCTCGAAGAAATTATCCGTACCATGCTATGTGAAGCAACCTCCCAAGATATTTTTGGATGAAAGCAATTAACACGGCATATTATATATTAAACCGTGCTTTAATTAGATCAATTTTAAAGAAAACTCTCTATGAGATTTGGAAAGGAAGAAAACCAAACATTGCATATTTTCATATTTTTGGTTGTCGATGTTTTATTTTGAACAATGGTAAAGAAAGACTAGAAAAATTTGATGCAAAATCTGATAAAGCTATTTTTCTTGGTTACTTCTCTTCTAGCAAAGCTTTTAAAGTTTTCAACAAAAGAACTTTAGTAATAGAAGAGTCAATACATTTGTTTTTGATAAAACTAATGATTTTTCTTCAAAGAAGAATGAAGGTATTGATGATGCAGATCTTCTTATAGAAGGGATGAAGGAGATCATCCTAAAAGACTCAACAATTCAAAATAAAGAAGAACATGAAAACAAACAAGAGGATGAAGGTGAAGAACAATAAGAACAACCTCAAGACTCAAATGATCTACTTAAAGAATGGAGGTATGATCACAATCATCCCAAAAATTGATCATTAGTGATCCTACACATTGAGTAAGAACTCGTTCCTCTCTTAGAGATGCATAAATCATTTTGTATTTGTTTCTCATTTTGAACCTAAAATCATAGATGAAGCTGAAAAAGATTATAATTGGATAAATGCAATGCAAGAAGAACTTAATCAATTCGAAAAAAATAATATATAGACTTTAGTATCAAGACCTAAAAATTATCCAGTAATTGGCACAAAATGGGTATATAGGAATAAATTAGATGAACATGGAAATGTGATAAGAAATAAAGTAAGATTGGTTGCAAAAGGTTATAATCAAAAAGAGAGAATTGATTTTGATGAGAACTTTGCACCTATTGCTAGATTAGAAGTAATTAGATTTTTACTTGTATATGCTTGCTTTATGAATTTTAAGTTATTGCAAATGGATGTCAAAAATATTTTTCTAAATGGATATATTGCTGAAGAAGTTTATGTAGAACAATCTCAATTTTGAAAATCAAGTTTTTCTAATTATATTTTTAAATTAAACAAGCATTATATGGTTTGAAACAAGCACCTAGGGCTTAGTATAAAAGGCTAAGTAAATTTTTGCTTAATAATAATTTTTCAAGAAGAAATGTAGACACAACCCTTTTCATTAAAAGAAATCAAGATGATATCTTAGTTATACAAATATACGTTGATGACATTATTTTTGGGTCTACTAATGAAACTCTTTGTCAAGATTTTACTAAGCTCATGCAGGGGGAGTTCGAGATGAGCATGATGGGAGAACTTACATTCTTCTTCGGACTCCAAATCAAATAAACAAAGGAAGGAATCTCCATCACCCAAAGCAAATATACAAGAAAACTACTCAAAAGATTTGGAATGGAGGGTTCCAAAGTAATTGGTACACCTATGAGCCTATCATGTAAGCTTGACAAGGATGAAGGAGGTAAAAATATAGACTTAAAATTTTATAGAGGCATGATTGATTCTCTATTGTATTTAACTGCTAGTAGACCAGATATTATGTTTAGTGTATATCTTTGTGCTCGTTTTCAATCAAATCCAAAAGAATCACACTTGAATGCAGTTAAAAGAATCTTTAGATATTTAAATGATACACAAACTCTAGGATTATGATATTTTAAGGACTCATCCATTGACTTAATAGGATATTTAGATGCCGATTTTGCTGGATATAGATTAGATAGAAAATGTACTAGTGAAACTTGTCAATTTTTTAGAGTTAATTTAATCTGTTGGTTTAGCAAGAAGCAAAATTCATGGCACTGTCTACGGTCGAAGCTGAATACATTACAGCTGAAAGTTGTTGTGCTCAAATCTTGTGGATTAAGCAACAACTTGAGGACTTTGACATCAAACTTAATAAAACTTTCATAAGATGTGATAACACTAGTGCTATCAATCTAACTAAAAATCAATTCAGCACTCTAGATCAAAACATATTGAAATTAGATATTATTTCATAAGAGAATATGTTCAAAATAATAATATAATTCTTGACTATGTATGTACTAAGAAATAATTGGCTGATATTTTTACCAAAGCCTTAAGTGAATATAGATTTTATGAAATTAGAAGAGAACTAGGAATCCTTGATCCATCAGCTTAAGTATCTCTCTAATTCTAAGTTCTTAATGCCAAAAAAATTTATTGAACCAAATGTGTTGAGCTCAATTCTCATCTCTTCTTTTCTTTTAAAAGCTCAAAATTGTACTTCACATGATCAATCTTTAGGTAGAATACTTTTTCCTCAAAGTTTCAGATTTTTTTAAATTTTTTCATCATTCTTATGAATTTTTCTGTACCATGAGTCGACCCCCAGGGTCGACCTTAGGATAAACTTGTAATTCTGTCAAAACCCTTCGGACGCTCTTTTTTTATTGAGAAATTTTTTTTGAGCTAACTCAGCCCTTCTTCTTCTTCCTCCCACCAAACCAAAAGCTCTCCTCTCTTCTCCCTCAAACTGAAGATTTTTCTCAAATCTCTCTTCTCACCGATTTTCATCCTTCAAATCGCCCGTTTAGGAACAACTTCCTCTCCTCTTTCTTCTTCATTTGGACGTTCGAGCTTGCCCTAGATTCTACCTCTCTTCTCCAAATTGGTGCTTCACCTCTCCAAAATCTTTGCTTTTTCTTCTAAAATCTTTTCCTCTCTACCTCTCATTTAGTCTCCTAAGCTCCTTGCAAGTCTTTTTTGTCCAAATGACTCTCAAAATGAAGCTCCCATAGAGAAAAAAATCTGTTCGCGGGTTGGAAGAGACTGAGCACAGAAAAAAATAGCAGCTGAGCCCTCTCCCACTCCAATCTCAACTCCAGATCCTACTTCAGCTTCTACACAGTCCCTAATCAGTCCAAACAAAGTACTTCTCTCTGATCGAAAAGTAAAATTCGAGAAAAATATAGATTTCAAGTTTTTTGAAAAAGAAAGGTTCTTTATTGGATCAAAGATTAAAAATCAAGGATGAAAGTTTTACTATTTATTAAAGAAAAATACTTATATTGATTTGGTTAGAAAATTTTACTTAAATTTGAGTTATTGCAATGGAACAGTAAAGTTTACAGTGAAAGGTGTTGATATTATTCTTGATCCAATGCATTTGGGATAAATCATGCACTTGCCTTGTGAAGGCTATGCTAATATGGAGCTCCCAATCAAAGAAGAAGGAATTAATGTTATCTTAGGGAGAACTTTTATTGGAAGTTTGAATAAATTAGAAGCAAAAATTCTTTCTGTTGAGATGAGGCTGTTACATCACATGGTAACCAAACTATTTGTCCCTAGGAGTAGCAAACATGACCTCCTATCTGGTAGGGATATTTGCATCATGTATCATGTGATCATGAGACTCCCTTGAACCTTCCTATTCTGATGATTGAGGCCATGAAAGAGACCCTAAATAGATCTAAGGCTCACTTGCCTTTTGGTATGGCACTCACTCTGGTCTTTAGGAGGTTCGAAGTCAGTTTTAGGTGGAGGTAGTTACTAGGTTATCTCATTCTGACACCATCAACCGTCACACACAGTACCGCATGGGTTTTTCAAATACTGATGGTGGTTGGTCAAAGGGTGTCGAGAAAAGAGCAGAGGAACCAGCTGAGGAGAGAGCAGAGGAGGAGAGACTGTCTTCATCTCCTCGTGATCACAGAGCATCTCCAGATATTCAGTTCATGTCTGATTACGAGACTGATCCTTCAAGTTTGCGAGGAGGTATGTTTCTATATCGCAGTCTGGGAGCATGGTAGATCATTCAGAGATCAGACTGGCAGATGATCAGATTGAGATGATGTCCCAGCATGTTGTTGCATTTTATCTCAGTAGTTTACCACCTCAGGTTTTGCTCAGGGGATGACTTCTCAGGCTGTTTCAGATCAGACTATGATCCCTCATATCTCTATTATTTTTCAAATACTTATTGCTCAGTCCGTATGTATTAAGCAGCTTGAGGGATATATTTTGAGACTGACAGGCAGAGTTTTAAGATTTGTAGAGACAAGTTTTAGCTTTAGCCCATCCCAAGCCGTATGAGGACATCACAGAGGTCTCCAATCTATCTACAGAGGCAGCTAGACTTCGAGAAATTTTAGAGAGTGGATTTGACTTTTTGAGGAGAGAGATCAGGGGCTCCAGTGAGACTGCCTCTACTCAGTTTAGTACCCTGATGCAGTCTGTGTCGAGAGTCTTAAAATAATTGGACACCATCAGACTTTCTCTCTTTGCACAGTTCATAGCTTCTCAGGCTCCAGGATCTTCTCGCCCTTCTGCTTGTGCCGGTACTTCTACCCATGGTCGAGGCAGACGTGGTCAAGGTCATGCCCATGATTTGATCCTACATCTCCTCATCATATCTCTAACTCTTCAGATTTTGATCCCTCTAGCCATGATATCTATTAGATCCAGCATAGTTAGTCTTTTATATCTAGGATCTATCTTATGGCCTTTGTATTTTATTGGCTGATTGACTCTTGAATAGTTGTTATCCATAATTTTTGTATGATCTATGTATTTTGACTTAATGTATTGAGTCACATTTTGATATATACATTTTTTATGCTTTGAATTTCAATGAATGTCTTTGGATTAATGTTTATGAATGGGATCAATTAAAATATTTTAATTATAAGATATAAAAAATGACTCATATATGTGTGATAAATATCATGAATAGCAATATCTTCTATATGAGCAAATTGATATGTCCTTTATAATGGCTATAATGAGGGGAGTAGAGAAATAAATAATAAAAGAGGGGGAGTAAAGAAATAAAATATGGTATCAAAAAGGGAGAGTAGAGAAATAAAATATGCTATCAAAAAGGAGCAAAGAAAATATGTCCTTTATGTTATCCTTTTTTTTTCTCTCTTCAAAATCTCTTAAGATCTTAATTGATGCTGTCAAAAAAGGAGAGTAGAGAATCAAAAATTGAGATCGAGCAATAAGCAATAGAGAAATAGAATCGAGAGCAATAAGCAAAATTGTCAAAGCAAATGAGCAAATTGTCAAAGCAAATGTGTCAAAGAATCAAAATTGTCAGTAATTTTCAAAGCAAATGATCTAATAAGTAAATTTTAATTTGATCTTCAAACTACTCATGATGCATTTCATTCAAATAACTGGCTATGATGTTTAAGTGATGCATCTTCATAAATTTGAAATTCATATTCAATGCCTTATATATGTTATACTCTGCTTTTGCTCAAGTATTTTATCATTATTAAAAAGGAAAGATTATTGCTCCTTGAATTGATTTTGATGATTACAAAGCATTTGAGGGGGTTACTAATGATTTTGGCTTGGAAAAAAATTTATTATTTTTCAAGAACAAAATTATAATTTCATCAAGTCCTAACTTGAAAGCCTCAAGAGCAAGAACAGAAGATTTGTGATCTATTAGAGAAAATTTCATAATTTTTGGATGTATATTTTGAAAAAAAATAATATTTATAAAATTTAGTCGATCCCATGAGTCAACTCATGTCAAATGGGGCTGAACGGCATACTGTTTTTTAGCTGGCACACTCAATTGAGTCGACCCTATGAGTCGATCCCTATGCATGAGTCGACCTCTATTGCTGTGCATGCCAAAATTACAGAACAATCATTTTTGTTCTATGCCACAGAAGTCAACCCCATAAGTCGACTCATGTGTATGAGTCGACCCCTGTGATGGAAAAACTTCGTAACGGCTAGTTTTTAGCTCATTTTGGCATATTTAATGCTCATTTAATGATCTTTAACGGCTTTAAAACTATCCAGATCACTCTCCACCATCATTTGAAGCTATAAAAGGCACTTAAAGGAGGAAAGATTGAAGATTTTTCAAGCATTCATTTCAGCCTTAAACAAAAAGCCTTCTTGAAGTTAAAGAAACTTTCATTTCAAGCTCATCAACCCCTCAAAAGCTCATTCAAGTCTTCAACAACTTTGAGGAGAATCAGAAAAGCTTTTTCATTATTGTGTAAAGTATATTTAAAGCTTTATTTGCTCGTTAAAGGAGCTACATTTATATTTTCGTGTGATTAACTATTATACTCTATTTTTGAGTTGATCTTTAGTTTTGGAAGGGTTCCAAAATGTGGAAAGATTGATCCGAACCTTGAATCGGATTGTATTGGATTGACTTGTACCCGAAAAATAAGTGTTCTAGCTTGGGATAGCTAGAATCGGAGGTACCAATATTGTATTCTTGTTGAATACGGTTTAGTGGATTTGAATTTTCAAGTAGGAGCTTGGAGAGTAGATGTAGGTACAAGGTTGGCACCGAACCACTATAAATCTTGGTTGTTTGTGGTGTGCTTACTTATTCTCTATCTTATTTTCTTTTTTTCTTACACTCTTGCATCTAATATCTTCACTTTGCTTAAATCACTTACTTCAGTTAACTTGCCTTTTATTACTTAAACCTTGTAGTTCTAGATTAATTTTAAATTTTTAAAAATCCAATTCACCCCCCCATCTTGGATTGCATAGTTGAGAAACACAGACAGACATATCTCGAGTTTGTAGTGTGGAGGTATTGGAGTGAGAGTATAGGTGGTTGTTAAAGAACAACTTGCACTGAGTGTGACTAACATGAGAAACTACTTGGATGTCTACTCACTCATCGATAGTTTACTTGATACCGTAGTGGTGTGAGTGATCCTTTGATTTATGGTGCCTCAGCTATTCACAGTGATGTTACTATAGTTTGACTGCATATATACTTGATCTCTTAGCCATTTAGATTCTTACGATGTATGTTAGCTACAATAAGTTCAGGTTCATTGTTAGGAGTAGGATGCATTTAGATAGAATCTATCAATCTTGGTAGCAACAAAGAAGTTCTATGCAATTCACAAGATTGAGTTCAAAAAATTTTCAGTCGAAACAAGTGTGAATATCGAAAAAAAATTTAAAAAAATTTATAAATAAATTCGAGTCAAGCCAATCTTATATATGACTGATGTTAAGATTTGATAAATTTTTCATGACCTCCATCTAGTTGGGACTCATGATAGAAGGACTAAATCACATGATAACTGCACCTGGAGGTCAGTAATTTTATTCTACTAGATTGCCACTACATACTGCTAGGTGTTATTGATGGATTGTGAGATTCATCAAGTGTCATCTTGATGATTGATGATCCTTGATGGGAAGAGTTAAATTATTTTAATCTATTGAAAAAAATTTTAATGATATTGTGATAGGAATCACCGTATATTTTACTATCAGATAAAATAGAACCTATGGGGTCATACACAATAGAGATTTTTAACTGATCAGATGGTTGAGTTACGATTATGAATAGTAGTTGGATCTAATTATCAATGTGATTAATGATTAATCAATGTAAAAGTTGCAATAAAGTAATTCTCTAAGAGTTAGAAGTTATAGAAAGATTAATTAGTAATTAGATTATAATTTGGCTCAATTTGATTGAGCAATGGGGTTAAGATCAAGTCTAATTAAATTGGATTCAATTTGGCTTGGTTTGAGTTTGATTAGATTAAGCCTGATTGAAATATGAGATAATCCAATTGTAAGAGAGACTAATTCCTGATTTGATTAAGACTTGATGTAACTAATTTTTTAATTGAATTAGGATCTGATTGAGTCCCTAATTGGACTAGGATTTTTTTCTCTTTGGGTGCAACCAATTCCTAATAGTTAGGGATTAATTAAAGCACCAAGAGAGTCCCAGTCAAATTGAGAGACTGGGACTCTCTCTCCCTAGCACCGCCCCATGATGCCACCCTTAATTTCTTATGCTCCCTTGTGTTTTGCATGAGAGATCTCATGCCCAAGCCTTCTCCATACCTCCCTTCTCCACCTCTTAGAGATAAGGATGAATTCAAGTCCTTATCTAATTAGGTTTGACCTAATATATCTCTTGGATGCCAAAATAAAAGAGGAGAGAAAGGGGCATGTGGTATGAGAGAAATTTGATTTTTACTATGAAAAATTAGATAGAGGGGGCGTGGGTTCTTTCTCTTGGGCGTCTCCTCTCTTTAGGCATGAGGTTTTGAGAAGAGAGAGAAAAAGAGAAAAAGGTTTCCTCCTCATCTTCCTCCTCTTTTTCCTCCTATTATTATTCTTCTTCTCTGAGAGGGTCTGAGAGAAATGAAGGAGGATCCTGTTTAACTATCAGAAAGTGATCTCTGTAAAAAAGCTAGCACCTCGGAGAGATTAAGAAGCTTCTGATCAGATTAAGACCTTGTGTAGATACTTATAGAGATCGGACGCTTGTGTGGCTCGAAAAACTCATACATCCACGATCATCAGCTTCAGTGTAGATCAATCCACGATGAGGTATGGAGATCTGATCTCTTCATTCATTATGTTATTAAAATAGATTTCAGATGCATGATCCATGTTCATATGATAGATCCTTTTAGGTGGTTTAGTAGATCAGATCTAATGTATGTTTAGATTAAAAATATTTTAATCTATATTTGTTTTTGTTGCTAAATAAAATTTTAAAATTACATGCATAAAACCATCTATTTTCAATAGTGGTATCAGAGTGAGATTCTGATATGAACATAAATTATGTTGATCTACAATTTGATTTATAGAAATTAGATTTTAACTTAATTAATTGATTAGACATCATTTTGATATAAGGTTGCGCTGACATAATTCAGCTATACTGAAAGATTATCCTAGAATGATGTAGGATATTAAAATTTATAAGATCTAAAATTTCTGCATGATATATGATATTATTAGGAGTTTGTTTCAGATCTGAAATTTATTTTAGATCTAAAATAAATTTATTTTCTCTTAAATCTGAAATTAGTTTCATATCTGAAGATGTTATGTATTGTTTCATCCGAATCTGAAATCCATTTCAGATTTGAATTCAGATCTAAAATTTTATGTTAAGATCTAAAATTTTTGTGCATTGGGTTCATGGGTAGACCAATTTGGATCTCTAATTTGATTAGAATCTTAAGATTCTTGATTGGCACATGATGGGCTCAATCGAGACTGGCAATTAATCTAATAGAATTAAGAAGTTGATTGCGATTAAGTCAAATCTACTCGAGATCAAAACAATAGTTATAGGATCAAATCGATTAAGTTGCATGTGTTCTAAAATCTTGACCCATAATCTAGTCTTGGCTCAGTGGCTGAAGCCTCGATCACTTAGATTAACCCAATTTGAAATTGATCAAGATTAATTGGTGTCTAAAGCAAGTAATTGAGCAGTGGTTATTTAATTAGAACCATTACCTATGGCAGTAGGGAGCCTCTCATCAATCTCTCACTTATCTGGCCAACTGTGATTTGTTTTGAATTTGGGTGCCTGGTGATTTGAGCTGTGCCCATGCCCTAATTAATTAAAGATTTACATGAGATGTAAATGTTAAAAGAGACCTAAATAAATCTCCTCACATATATTAAGTCTAACGATCTTCCACTATTGTAGAGATACAGACATCTTCTAGTGTTGATTGTTCTCGACTAATCACAGTAGTTCAGTTACATCAGAAAAGTACAACCACTCTATTAGCATTAGTTGCTTCAGGATAAAGATGGAGTTGGGCTTAATAACTGTTAGGTGAGAGATTCAGTGACAGCTTTGCACCCACTGATAAATGGTGGAACTAACTTAACTAAGAAATATGATCAATAACTGTTAAGTGAGATCATAGGACTTAGAGATTGATGTAGCTGTTGTTAGATGTATGTCCTAGAAGCTAATATGACAGACATATTGTAATAGTTTTAGGATATATATTTGTACTTAAACTATTGATTCATCAATAAAATGAGCTTTTTCTATCCATTCTTATCTTATATGTTTAAGAATCATTCTAAAAATTAATAATATAATTTAAAGATATATATTCTCAAGAGTTAAGATTTAGAGACATGTATGATTAAAACCTAAATTGCTCTCAATCGATGGATCATCATAGGGATGGTGATTGATCCAATTAGATCAACATGCAGATCGCTTCCTTCAGAATAGATGAGTCTCGAGTCTATAGTGTAGAGATACTGAGTGAGAGTATGAGTAGTTATTAGAGAATATTGATACTGAATGTGATCAAATAAGAGATTACATAAATATCTACTCACTCATCAGTGATCTTCTCGATGTTGTAGTGATGTGAATAGTTCTTTGATCTGTGGTGCCTCGGTTGCTCACAATGAGATTGTTATAGTTTGACTGTACATAAATATGGTCTCCTAACTATTTAGATCTTTGTAGTGTATGTTAACTACAGTAGGTTCATTATAGAAGTAAGGTGCGTGCCTAGATGGATCTATCGACCTTAATAGATAAGGAGTAGTCTTATAGGATTTGAGAAGTTAGGTCCTTAAGTCTGTGGTCATAGTAAGGTGACTGATGAAAAGAAATTTTCATCAGCATCATGATTTGGACTTGAGCTAATCAAATCATTCATATGATAGATGTTGGAGTTTGACAAGTTTTCATAACTTCCATCTTATTAGGACTCACGATAGAGAAATTGAATCACATGATAACTGCACCTAGAGATTTATTTATTCTATTCTGTTAGATTGTCACAACATATTGTTAGGTATCACTAGTAAATTTTGAGAGCTCATTAGGATCATTCTAGATCAATAATTTTTGTTAGATGAGAGTTGAAATTATTCCAATCCATTGAAAGGTGTTTCGATGATACTATGATAGAGATCATGGTATGTCTCACTACCAAATAGAACAAAACCTATGGAATCACATATAAAAGAGGTTTGATCAGATCAAACGGTTGGATTGTGATCCAATTATCAATATGATTGATGATTTGGATCAATTTATAAAAGTTACAAGTATAGGATCAGCTAACAATTAGCAAGGAGGACTTAATTGCAATTGTTACAATACAATTTGATGAGATCAAATTATGGATCAAGTTTTAATTAATTAAATCAAATTTAATTTGATTAGACTTAGTCTAATTGGGCATTTGGATTTTAGATTTGGATCCTAATTAGATTAAGATTAAGTCTGGAATGAATAGAGTTCGAATCGGGATCAAATTAGATTCGAATTGAAATCGAATTGATTTATATGCCAGAGTCTCAAATTTACTAAGACTCTCTTTCCTCTCTCATGGTAGAAAGGAGGGGTGCACATGGAGATGCACGCCCCCTTCTTTGGTGTGCATGAATGAGAAGAGAGGGTGCCAAAAGTGGGCACCCCTCTTTCCTGATCTTCTCTCTCGATCAACTCTTATCTTTATCCATTAATTTAAGTTTGAATTTGATTTAAACTTAAATTTAAATTATTGATAGATAGGATAAGGAGGTTAGGGTATTGGATTTAAATAAGGAAGCATTTTGGGGCACCAGATAGAAGTGGTACCAAAATTCTATGAGAGTTTCATCGAAGAAATTTGTGAGTGGTGCCCTGCTTCCTTCTTTTGTGCCCTTATTTTTGGTGCCCACCTAGGTGCACTAAGAGAGAGAGGAGAAAAAATAAAGATGTGTGTCCTAGAAGTCAATTATTGGCTAATGCATATTATAATTTCAAGACATAAATTTGTACTTATAAATTTTATTCATTAATAAAAAGATAGTTTTTATTCCAATTATGTTTTATATGTGTCCATGATTTATCCAAGAGATTAACAGATGATAATATATATTCTCAAAGTGTTGAGAACTTGGGACATATATTATTGATATTATTCCTAAAGGCTCTCAATCGAGAGATCATCATAGAAGATGGTGCTCGATCTAATTAGATCAATGCATGAATCACTTTTCTTTCAGATAGATGTATTTTGAGTCTGTAGTGTAGAGACACTAAAGTGAAAGTACAGATGGTTGTTAGAGAATAATTTATATTGAACAGGATCAACATGAGAAACTACTTGGATGTCTACTCACTCGTCAGTGATTTATTTGATATCACAGTGGTGTGAGTGGTCCTTTGATCTGCGGTGCTTTGGCTATTCGCTGTGAGGTTACTATAGTTTGAGTGCACATATACTTGATTTTCTAGTCATTTGAATTCTTACAACGTATGTTGGCTAGAGTAGGTTCAGGTTCACTGTTAGGAGTAAGATGTACCTAGACAAAATCTATCAATCTGGATAAAAAAAGAGAAGTCCTATGCGTTTCACAAGACTAAGTTTAAAAAATCTTCGATCAAAGTAAGTGTGAATACTATAGTAGATCCTACTGTAGTTTAGTAGATCAGATCTAATGCATGCTTAGATTAAAAATTTTTAATTTATATTTATTTTTACTATTAAATAAAATTTTAAAACTACATACATGAAACCACTCGTTTTCAACATCACATGCACAGGATGCAAGTCGCCAAAGTGGAGGATGCCGATGTTAGTTGTATGCTCTAGAAGCCAATCGAACTGACATATTAATTCTTTTTAGGATATAATTTTGTATTTGATCCAATTAATTAGGATAGTTAATTTTATTCATATAATGTATGTGTCTATAATCATCCAAAAAATTAATAGATGATGACACATATTCTCAAGAATTGAGAATTTGAGACATGTGTCATTGATGGTTAATTCTTAAATTACTCTTGATCAAAGAATCATCATAGAAATGATGATTGATCTGAAAAGATTAGTATTTGGATCATTTTTCTTAGGACAGATAAGTCTCAAGTCTACAATGTGGAGACACTGGAGCGAGAGTGTAGGCGATTGTTAGAGAATAATGGTACTGAGTGTGATTAATACGAGAAGTCATTTAGATGTCTACTAACTCGTTAGTGACTTTCTCAATGCTGTAGTAGTATGATTAATTCTTAGATCTGCGGTACCTTGGCTGTTCATAATGAGGTTACTATAGTTTAACTGCACCATAACTCGATCTTTTAGCCGTACGAAATCTTGAGATGTATGTTGACTGTAGTAGGCTCATTGTAGGAATAAGGTATACACCTAAATTGGATCTATCAATCTTAATAGTAAAAGAGCAGTCCTATATGATTTATAAGATTGAGTTCAGAAGATTTTGGTTAGGCAATATGAATGATGGAAAAGAGTTTCCATTAGATTTCATAAATGAACTCAAATCGAATAAATCTTATATATGACACACGATGGGATTTGATAAATTTTTTATGACCTCCATCTAGTCGAAACTCACGATAGAAGAATTGAATCACATGATAACTGTATCTAAAGGTTCAACTTTCTGTTTTACTAGGTTGCCACTACATGCTACTAGGTATCATTGGTAGATTGTGGGACCAACAAAAATTATTTTGATGGTTAATGATTCTCGATTAGTGAGTTGGAATCATTCCAATCCATTGAAAGAGTTTCAATAATATTTTGATAGAGGTCAAAATATGTCTTACTACCAGACAGAATAGAATCTATGGGGTCACACATAAAAAAAATCTTGACTGATCAAAAAAAATCTTATAGACTGGGACTCTATCAAATCACAAATGATCTTAATTATAAATTTGATTGATGATTGGATTTAAATATAAAAGTTACATTGAGGACTTACTAAGAGTTAGTAAGTTATAGGAGGACTTAATTATAAATATTGCTAGATTATTTGATTTAATTAAATAATTGATTTGAATCCTAATCAAATTAAATATAAATTTAATTTGATTGGATTTGGTTCGAGTTTGAATCAGATTAGATTTCATAAATCCAAAATAGTTTTGGATTCAATTGAGTCATGACTTATTTGGAAATCCAAATCATATTGGATTGAAACCAAACCAAATAGGTATTTCACTCATAGAAGGACTCTTCCTAGTCCCACGCTCCATATGATGTTCACGCCCAAAGAAATCATCGTGACATATTTGTTGGCATGGAGGAATTTAGGGAAAGAGGTGGGCGGCACAACATGGGAGTCCTTATCCTTATCTAACTAACAACCCTAGGTTTGAAGGTTTAAATAGATGGGATAACATTGTGGGATGCCTAACAACCAGATTAGATTAAGTTTTGGATGCCTAAAAGAGTGGAGATCGGCATGGAGAAGCAAGGCACACTCAAGGTGGGCATTGGGAGTTTTTCAATGTAAAGAAGTTTGGACGCCATCTCTCCTATCCCTTCTTTCTTACAATCAAGTTGTTGGTTATTGAAGGTAACACTTTTTCTCTCTCTTTTATCCAAGAGTTGGACATGTCTCCCTCTTCTTCTCTCCTAAAGATGTCTCAGAGTTGGATATGAATAAAATTAGATTTGATTTAATTTTTTCTCTCTTTTTTGGTCTATGAGATGGATGGTTCTCCTCTATCTTTCCTAGATCTAGTCTAAGAGTTGGACAAAAAGAAAAAAAAAGAGATTTAATCTCTTATCTTTCTCTGTTGATCTTGATTTGCTCTTGAGAAGAGAAAAGTAAAAAAAAAAATCAGATGTGATTTGATTTCAACATCCTCCTATAGATTTGATTGATTCTCTTGAGAAGAGCATTAAAAGATCAAGCCGACTCGACAATCCAGAGAGTGATCTTTGCAAGAGAGCTAGCACCCCGATGAGATCGAGTCCTCCTGATCAGATCAGTCTTAGTGGATATCCATAGAGGTTGGATGTATATGTGGCTATGCAGGATCCTCACCAAATATCATGGACTATCGGATCGCGGTGAAGATTTACCCGTGCAAAGGTAAAGGTCTAAATTTAAATTTGATTTTATTTTTTAGCATCTTAATTTCAGCATGTGAATGTTTCTGACATGTGTAGATTAGACTTATATTTTATGCATGTTAGATTTAAAATTACTTAATTCTAGGTTAGTTTTAATTTTCACTGTATTTATGATTTTCAAAAGTTAAAAATCTACATGTTCTGATCTCCGCATGCATATCAAGAAAATCGGACTTCCTTCAGTCAAGGATGACGTGCGATGTGGCACCATAAGGTTTTAGGAGCATAGGGCAAAGACTACTTCCACGAGGTTCAGAATGCTTCCACAAGTACTGCAATGTAGCCGACGGAAGCTTTTCGTTACTGCATGTGTCAAATGGAGGGCCTGCCAATGCAGAGGCCTCCATTTTAATATAGATATATTAGATATGCAAAATATTGTATCATCCATGCGATCGAGCTTTTATCCCATTTACTAGTTTTTATATTGAGAAAATTACATTAGGCCTTCTCAAATGTCACCATATTGCAATGCATTCCTTTTCTTTAAAATATTTCAACTAAACCTAAAGACAACAGTGGATTAGATATGAGTCGGCCCATACTCATATCTACCTTATAATTAAAATCTCTATATCCATACCTATCCACACCTCCCTCGAATCGGATTGAATCAGGTCAAATCGATGTACGAGTCAAGTTGAGTAGATAAGAGAGCTGGATTGGACTAGAAATTTATTATATAAATATTAGAAAATAATTATAATTTTTGAAAGAAGGATTTAAATAATGATTATATCGAATCAGATTTGGAGTGGGATATATCATTACCTATATCTGACATAAATCTATTTTAGGTACTTTTCTAGAATCCATATCTACCCCGAATTCTGATCAAGTAAGATACCCAATAGATCGACTAAAATTGCTATCCCTATCTTTTAATTTTTTATTTGAGTCAGTGCAGCTCTTCCTTTCTAAAGTTGTTAACGATCATTCATCAAAATGCCTACATATGGTATCCCCTACCCCATCCATCATCAACCCTTGTCTGATGATATCTTTGTTCCATGACTCTAATGAGATCCTTCTTCGGTGACCCTCAAATGAGCATCCACTCCTCTTCAAATTTCTCTCTTGATTTTAAACATTGTTGATATTCTTGCAACCATCATCAATGCCATTGGATGCTAGGGTAAAAGGTCAAAAATGGTAAGGAAACAATTGCAACAAAGTATCCACATTATATTAAAAAGTTTAGTGGCTAAGAGACAAAATAAGTGCATAGTAAAAACACTTGCATTATGCGATTCCTTTTATTTTCATGCAAACAAGTGCTCTCTTTTGGGTTTTTTATCAAACAATTGGTGTTCAAGGTGTTGGAATTTCATATACTAAAATTGAACACATGCTGAATTTTATACTGAAATTAAATATGTGATCGAATTATATATCTGTTTCATAATTTCTTTCTTCAAATTTGGATCTGAAAGAAAGTAGGTTCTTTCTTAGCCGTGCAAGTGCTTGACCTCTATGGATATCAACTTAGGATCAGCCTAGAATAATACTCTATATTGTTGATCTTTTTTCTCCAAGAACGATTATCCTGTGAATCTGAACGAAGCTTGGATTACGATCAACTCTTTGATCCTTTTTTTGATCTTTTTTTTTTTTTTTTTATTTCTCTCCTTTTCTTGATTATAAAGCAACCAAGATCTGAAAACCAGCAAGCAAGGAGGATGGCCAAACTCCTTTTGGGCATGGAGATGGAGGATGCCCAACACCTTGGGCATTGGAACTAGAAGGGAGAAGAGAGGGAGAGGTGTGGGGACATTGTGGAAGGTGTGGGGCTACTGAAAATTTGATATTTAGAGCTTTAGAGAAGGCCTGTTTAAATAGACAAAAGGTTTGAATTCCATTCAAAACTAAATAGCTCCTTAATACAAGTTCTACTTGCATTAGAAATTCTTGTAGCCTTAGATATTTGACCCCCTTTAGGAGATCTATAAGGCCCAACTATTGGAGCCTTTTTATCCATTTTTTTACATGCCACATGGGCTTAGGGGATACCCCATGCTGGTCCCACATGCCCTCTATCATGTGGGCATGCCCAACTTAATCAAATCAAGTGGCACCCCAATGCAAACAATCAAAAAATTTGATTAAGGTATTTGAACCCTTGATGTATATGATCCAAAACCCTAGGTACCCAACAATTAGAGCCCATTGAATCTAATTCATTTAGGTTATTAGTAGGTATTTAACTTAAGTTAATATTATCAAATAAAAAATTCAAGTGCAAAGAAAAAATTGGGTTCAACCATGTGCTAGCAAGATTATCCTGAACCCAATAGATTTCTCTAAATCCAATTAAGACTTCATAAGTCCAATTACTTATTTCAAGTCTAATCCCTTTGTTGTGTGACCCCATAGTTTCATTCTATCTAGTAGTAAGATATACCATGATCTCTATCATAGTATCATTGAAACTTTTTCAATGGATCAGAATGATTCCACTCTAACTCATTAAAGATTGTCGATCCTGAGCAATCCTAGTGAGCTCTCATTATCCATCAGTGACACCTAGCAGTATGTCGTGACAACCCAGTAGAACTGAAAAAGAACCTCAAGATATAGTTTACATATAATTCAGTCCTTCTATCGTGAGTCTCAATTATATAATAGGTCATGGATAAATCGTCAAACCTCATCATCAGTCATATGATAGATTCGATTAGTTCAAGTCCAATTGTGATCCTCATGAAACTCTTTTTCATCAATCACACTGCTGTGGCTACAGACTCTCAAACTAAGCTTTACAAATCTCATAGGACTACTCCTCTCTATCAAGATTGATAGATTCCATCTAGATGTACATCTTATTCCTACAGTGGACCAACTATCGCCAACATCCACTACAAGGTCTCATCGAGATGATATTTATGTGTCTGTCAAACTCCAACAGCTTCACTACGAATAATTATGTCATCATAGATTAAAAGATATTCACACAACTACAGCATCGAGATGATCACTGACAATTGAATAAAAATCCAAATGATCTCTCGTATGATCATACTCAGTACTAGTTGTTCTCTAACAACTATCCATACTTGTCGCTTAGTGTCTCTATACTATAAATCAGAGACTTATCTATCCTAAAAAAAGATATCTGTGTGCCAATCTATCTGGATTGATCACCATCCTCATGATGATACTATGACCGAAAGCATTTAAAAATTTTATATATGCCTCTAATTCTTAACACTTTAAGAATATGTATCGAAGTATTAATTCTATGGATGATTCAAAGACACATCACTATTGAATGAAAATTAAACTTTCTTTTTATTGATCAAATTAATAGTTTAAGTACATAATTGTGTCCTATATTTATTACAATATATCAGCTATAATGATTTGTAGGACATACATCTAACAATCTCTCAATTGGACTAAAGTGAATTGGCCATTAATCTAAGTTTTATCTTCTCAAGGTGGACTTTCATCTTTGTCTGGCTTAATTGCTTTGTCAGTGGATCGGCCACATTATCCACAGAGTCTACTCTTGCTCCTCTATATATTTCTTTTCGAGGTAGTCGCGTATACTGCTACTCTATGTGCTTGGACTTTTGGTAAGATGTTGGCTCAGCGAGGGCTATGGCACCATTGTCTTTGCAGTACATTATCATAGCATTTAATGGTATGATATCCAGTTTTGTAACCAACATTAAAATTAGATTTCATTCTACACATCCATAGCATACTTAGCTTCCATTATCAATTGTTTGGAATGTTTCCAACATATCGAACTAATATTGCATAAGAATACATCCTGATATAGATATTCTATCATCAACATCTATGTATCCTCTCACTCTTAGCTCTGACTCTTCTTCAAAGATCAGGAATAACTCCTTAATCCTTTTCAAGTACTTAAGAATATTTTCATAGCAATCCAGCACTTCAGTCTGGATTCGATTGACATCTGCTCGTAACACTCATAGCAATAGCTATTTCAAATTGAGTACATAGCAATGGTTTCTTTTCAGGATTTTCTGTGCTGAACTCTTTCACATCTTCTCTTTATATTTTTCTGTAAAAATCCAAGCATCCACTTGGATCTATCTTTATAGACCTTAATTTTAAAAATATAGGATGCTTCTCTTAGATCTTTCATGGAGAATTTCTTAGATAATCATCTTTTGACTGAAGTCAATATGGAAATATCATTCCTAATGAGAAAAATATCATCCACATACAATACGAAGAATGTTATTGTGCTCTCACTGACCCTCTTGTATACACAAGATTTCTCTTTATTCTTGATGAAATCAAATGATTTGATCACTTCATCAAAATGAAGATTTCAACTCCGAGAAGCTTGCTTTAATCCATATATGGACCTTTGCATCTTGCAAATTCGGTGATCACTATCACCAGATATGAAACCCAAAGGTTACTCCATATAGATATCTTTCTCAAGATATCTATTCAGGAAGATAGTTTTTACATCCATCGATCAGATTTCATAATCATAATAAGCTGCAATAGCAAGCAGAGTGCGGATGGATTTTAGCATGACTACGGATAAAAGATTTTTGATAGTCAATACCTTCACGCTGACTATAACCTTTTATCACGAGCTTAACTTTATAGATCCCTACCTTACCATCTGCACCTATTTTTTTTTGTAGATCCATTTATACCCAATGGTACTATACCCTCGGATGGATCCACTAAGATCCATACTTGGTTCAAGTGCATTGAATCAATTTCTAACTTCAATATATCTAACCATTTTTCGAAATCGATGTCAGACATCATCTCATCAAATATATTAGAATCATCACCATGACTCTTATCTTCTATAAAAAATATTTCTTTTACTTTCTCTATAAGCATACCCATATACCTTTCAGGAGGATGAGAGATCCTGCTAGATCTATGAGGTAGTAGAGGAACATCAACTATTGGCTCATGAATAATGGATTCCTAAGAATCCATAGCTTTTTGCTCTTCAAAGACCTTCTCTTCAAGCTTAACTAACCTCCCACTACCACCATCCTAGATAAATTGTATTTCTAGGAATATAGCTTCCAACTCATAATTACATTGTGATCTTGTGGAAAGTAGAAGTCATATCCTATTGATTCTTTTGGATACCTAATAAAATAAGCTATTACAGATCTATCATCTAATTTATTAACCATCTGTCTCTTGACATAGGTCAGACATCTTGAAGTCTTAAGATAACTTAGATACTTCTTACCATGCCATATCTCATATGGTGTGGTAGGAACGGATTTTGATAGAACCCTTTTCAATAAGTGAATTGGAGTTAATAAGGCATATCCCTAAAGATCTAAGAATAAATTAGTGAAGCTCATTATGGATCTGATCATATCTAATAGGATCCTATTCCTCCTTTTAGATACTCCGTTAAGCTGAGGTGTTCTAGAAAGAGTCCATTGAGAGATTATGCCATTGTCCTTAAGATATCTCAAAAATTTTTGATTAAGATATTTACCTCCTTGATCAGATCGAAGAACCTTAATAGATTTATCTATTTATTTTTTTACTTTATTTTTTAATTTTTTAATTTTTTAAAGGTTCCAGACTTGTATTTCATCAGATACACATACCGTACCATGATAGATCATCAATAAAGGTGATGAAGTAGCTATAACTATCTTTGGTATACACATCAAATCACCCATATACATCGGTGTGTACCAAGACAAGTACCTCGGTGGCCCTTTCTCCATATCCTATAAAGGATAACTTGACCATTTTTTTTTAAGACAAGATTCACAAGTTGGGTATAATTCTAAATCAAAAGAGCCAAGGATTCCATCCTTTTTCAATTTGTTTATCTTGTCCTCTTCAATATAGCCTAATTTATGATGCCACAAGTACTTTTGATTAATTTCATCTCTAGATCTCTTTTGACCTATGATACTCACTACTTGCTCGTTTAAATTCATATTTACATCAATATGTAAGTGATAAAAATTGTCAATTAAAGATCACGTACAATCAATTTATTTTATAAATAAATAGAATAAAAATTTTAATTAAAATTAAAATCAAAACCATCCTGTGCTAGCACAGATATGAAAATCAAATTCTGACTAGCTACAAGAATAAAATAACAGTCTTTTAAATCTAATCTAAATTCTGACGGTAATCGAAGAAGATAAGTGGCAATGGCTTCTGCAGTAACTTTTGCTCCATTGTTGATCCGAAGGATCATGTCACTTTTTCTTAATCTTCTACTTTTTATTAGATCTTACATTGAAGTACATATATGAGCACTCGAACTAGAGTCCAATATCCAACTAAAAGTAGAAGAAATTGTAAGATTAGATTCAATTACGAGCATATCTTCTGAAGGTTTGTCACATTTTTTGATCTTTAGATTCTTCAAATAGAGTAGACAATTTCTCCTCCAATGGCTTTCAGCATCATAGTGGAAATACTTTTTCTTTGCTTTAGCCTTCTTCGGAATATCCTTCTTTGGCTTGTTCTCTTTCTTCTACTTCTTCATAGATTTACTCTTCTTCTTCCAACCAAATATTTTCTTGGATGAAGAAGTCTGCTCTATAGCAAGAATGGTGCCCCTTGAACTCTTCAAAATTTTCTCAACAGTGACTAACATGTTGACCAGTTTGAATATAGTGCAATCTAGTTTGTTCATATAAAAATTTATAATAAGTTGACATATAAACTTGTAAAGGATTAAAGGATCAAATCCATTGGTAATTTCTTTTGCATATCAAGTTCGAGCTTTTCAAGCTCCTTAATGTCTTTAATCACTATCATATAGTACTCATGGACTGATTGCCTTTTGCGCATCTTCAGATTGAAGAGTCTCTTGGATACTTTGAAGTATGCAGTTCAGCTCTGCTCACCATACAACTCTTATAGGTAAGTGATCATAGCTCTGACAGTAGGCATATGCTCATGCTGGTTCTACAACTCGTTTGATATAGAAGCTAGCACATAACACTTAATCCAACTGTCTTCATCCGTCCACTTTTCATATATTATTCTTTGCTCAGCAGTAGAATGGTTTGGTAATACTAGGGATTCCTGATCGAGTATATGACCTAATTTTTTAGAAGTCAGGATAATCTTGAGGTTTCTTAGCCAGTCTTTAAAATTAGTTCCAATCAAATAATTGGACTCAAGGATGTGGGCTAAAGGGTTTGAAGCTGACATGATTTAACTGTGAGAGTAAAGATTCAAATTAGACTTTTATACTTTAAATTTATATTTACTCTAAGGACCTTAAGAAGCAAACAATAACTCTCACTAATTTTTTGGATCCCTCCATTTTTTGATGGGAAGCGAAAATCCTAATGTGATAACTGAATTTCTAATAGATGCTGCAGTCCCATCAATGCCATGCACCTCACCTAACAGTTATTGGTAACATGCACACTGATGCGTGGATAACTCTTTGTCCAGATGCTTCTCTAAGTATGTTACAGTGACTTAATCTCTAAGTTATGTGGGCTTACCTAATAGTTATTGACCATACTCCTTAGTTTAATCTGATCCACCATTCATAAGTAGGTGTAAAGCCATCATTGGGTCTCTCACCTAACAGTTATTGGATCCAACTCCATCCTTATCCTGGAGCAACTCTTTACTAATAGAGTGGTTGTGTGTTTTCAATGCAACTGAACCATGTGACCAATCGAGAACAATCAACACCAATACCATGCCCGCATATCTACAATAGTGGAAGACCTATAGACTCAATATTTATGAAAATATTTATATTTAGATCTCATCTAATCAGTCATCATATGATCGATCTAATTAACATAGGCCAAACCAAATCGTCAAGCAACTTTATTCAAGACAATCTTTCAAATTAGTCAGATAAGTGGAGATTGGTAGAGATTCCCCCATTGCTTTCCTTAGACACCAATAAATTGATTAAGTAAGCAAACAGAACCAATTAAATAACCATCTATCAATTACTTATTTTAGACAATAATAGATTAATTGGTCCAAATAGGTCAGCTTAAGTGAATCAGGCTCAAGCTATCGAGCCGAATTAGGTCTTTTGATTAACTGATTTTATATATGAAATTTAATTGATTTGATCAACAATAATTGTATGGTCTTAAAATTTAATTGATCTATCCTAATCAATACTTGACTCGATTTGATTAATTATTTAATCAAATTAGATCTATTATGTTTAAATCAAAAATCTTAGATGCTATCTAATTACATGACCTAATTTTTGATTCACCCATGGCCAAAACCCTCATGCACAAATATAAATTTCAGATTCTAAAATCAAATTTTATATCTAAATTTTTTGCATGAAAGGTAAGTTTTAAATCATGAAACTAACTTTCAGATTTAACATACAAGCATATATCTCATATATGTATGTAAAATTTAGATCTAAATAAAATTCAAATCATAAAATGATATCATATATCTCATATATAAATTATGAATCATATTAAAATTAATTTTTAAACCTAAATATATAATTATACATCTCATATATGAATGATAAATCAAGTCAAAATAATTTTCAAATTTATACATGCATCTATATATCATATATATATGAACTAGAATGCTATCTAGAATAAATTTTAAATCTATGCATACCTTCACATATCGAATATATGAACTAAAAATTAAATCTAAAATAAATTTTAAATTCAAAGCAATCATCTATACATCTCATGTATCAAGAAAAATCAAAATTTAAATTTTTTTTCAAAATATGTATGCCAATTTTATATATATGAAATCCGTGGCTCTGATACCACTGTTGGAATTTCGTGTCGGAAGATATATGAGAGTTTTAATTTTTTTTTCTAAATAATATAGTAAAATAGAAGATTAAAATATCTTTTAATCTATATTATGTATGTATAAAATATAGAATATAAAGATCTACTTCATATGCTGAAATTGAATACATACTGAATTTTATACTGAAATTAAATATGTAACTGAATCACATAGCTGTTTCATAATTTCTTTCTTCGAATCTAGATCTAGAAGAATGTAGGTTCTTTCTTAGCTATACAAGTACCTGACCTCTATAGGTATCCACTCAGGATCAGTTTAAAACAGTCTTCTATGGTGTTGATCTTTTTCCTTCAAGAATGATCACCCTGCGAATCTGAGCGAATCCTGGATGGCGATCAACTCTTTAATCTTTTTCTTGATATTTTTTTTTTCTCTTCTTTTCTTGCTCTCTTTTTTTTAATTATGAAGTAATTAAGGTCTGAAAACTAGCAAGCAAGGAGGACCCCCAAACTCCTTTTAGGCATGGAGATAGAGGATGCCCAACACCTTGAGCGTTGGAACTAAAAGGGAGGAGAGGGGGAGAGGCATGGGAACTTTGTGGGAGGTGTGGGGCTACTGAAAATCTGATGCTTAGAGCTTTAGAGAAGGTCCCTTTAAATAGGTAAAAAGTTTAAATCATATTCAAAACTAAATAGCCCCTTAATATAAGTCTTACTTGCATTAGAAATCTTTGTAGTCTTAGATATTTGACCCTTTTTAGGAGATCCATGAGGTGCTAACTATTAGAGCATTTTCATCCATTTTTTCACATACCACATGGATCTTAAGGGATGCCCCATGCTGGTCCCACATACTCTCTATCATGTGGGCACATCCAACTTGATCAAATCAAGTGGCGCCCCAATACAAACAATCAAGAAATTTGATTAAGGGTTTGAACCCTTAATGCATATGATCCAAAATCCTAGGCATCCAACAATTGGAGTCCATGAATCAAATTCATTTAGATTATTAGTTGATAATTAATTTGAATTAATTTTATCAAATAAGAAATTCAAATGCAAAGAGAAAATTAGATTCAATCATGTGCTAGCAAGGTTACTCTAAATCCAATAGAATTTTTTTAAATCCAATTAGAACTTCATAAGCCCAATTACTTCTTCCAGATCTAATTCTTTTATTGTGTGATCTTATAGGTTCAATTTTATCTGATAGTGAGATATACTATGATCTATATTATAGTATTATTGAAACTCTTTTCAATTGATCAGAGCAATTATACTCTAACTTATCAAAGATTGTCGATCCTGAGCAATCCTAATATGCTCTCACAATCCACTAATGACATCTAGTAGTATGTAGTGGCAACCTAGTAGAATCGAAAAAGAACCTCAAGATGTAGTTTATATATGATTTAGTCCCTCTATTGTGAGTTCGGACTAGATGGCAGGTCATAGATAAATTGTCAAATCTTATCATCAGTCATATGATAGATTTGATTAGCTCAAGTCCAATTATGATTCTCATAAAAAATTTTTCCATCAATTATACTGCTGTGGTCGTAGACTCTTGGACTAAGCCTTTCAAATCCTATAGGACTATTCCTCTCTATCAAGATCAATAGATTCTATCTAGATATGCATCCTACTCCTATAGTAGACCAACTATCACAAACATCCACTAAAAGATCTCATCGAAACAATGTTTATGTGTCAGTCAAACTTCAACAGTCTCACTGCGAGCAATCGTACCATCATAGGTTAAAAGATCATTCACATAACTACAGCATCGAGATGATCACTAATGATTGAATAGAAATCTAAGTGATCTCTCATATGGTCATACTTAGTACTAGTTATTCTCTAACAACTATTCATACTCATCGCTTAGTATCTCTACACTATAGACCAGAGACTCATTTATCCTGAAAAAAGTGATTTGTATGTCAGTCTATTCATATCGATCGCCGTCCTCAAAATGATACTATGATCGGGAGTATTTAGAAATTTTATACATATCTCTAATTCTCAACACTTTAAGAATATATATCGAAGTATTAATTCCATGAATGATTCGGATACATCACTCTTAAATGAAAATTAAACTTATCTTTTTATTGATCAAATCAATATTTTAAGTATAAAATTATACTCTAGATTTATTATAGTGTATCAGCCATATTGGCTTTTAGGACATACATCTAACACAAAGTATAAATGGGAGATCAAAGCGATGAGACATCTGGTGGCTCCTCTGGTGATGGAGGGTGAGGGTGTTCAAGACCTAGAGGAGATGAACACACTTAGGCTAAGGTGGCCTAAGGCCGTCCGAGGCTAGCACAGTGGACAAGCCATAAAATCATGAAGAAGGAACTAGAAAACCTCTCAAGGCATTTCATGGAGGTGTTGGACTTGTCGTCGGAGACAATCTCAACTTCCCATCGGGCTTGGAAGTGGCTAGTTGTAATCACATGGAGTTTAGGGAGAAGGTTCCTTCGGACTAGGTGGCTCATGAGGTGAAAGTTTAAGGGAATTTGAACTATGATGTGGAGTCCTTCCCAATCTTAGATGATCATTGCATGTTTCGATTCCAATTGGAGCAAGATCAAGACGTGATGTTGGAGCTTGGTCTGTGGATAATCATTGGCCAAGTCTAGGCACTGGAGGCTTGGGTTCCTAATTTCACTCTAGGAACAAACACAATAAGGACTTTGGTGTGGATCTAGTTATTGGGAATAGTATCCCAAAGCCAATCGTCAGCCTGTTGACGGTTGTGCTCTTTCTTGTATTAGTATATAAATTATAAATAAATAAAAATTATTTTGATATTTTTCATCACAAATTGTTTCATCTTCTAATGAACTCCTGTGTTGTGGTGAAGTCCTTAGGACTATTTATACTCGACAAAGAAGGATTTGTCGTTTAGTCCTTAAACCTATTCGCGATCAAATGATACGTTGTTACCAAGGACAACAATATTTATCAAGCATAGGTCGTTGTGCGCCATATGAGTTGGTAGTCCTCTTAACCAAGGAGTGTGGAGATACTAGTATGGCATATAGGTGAGATGTAAGGGTATATCTGCACTGAACGTGACCGACTCCGAAGTTTTGTTTGCTGTCAAGATTTGCTCCGATGGGATATGGGTATAACTGTCCCTCCGATCTGAGACCGCTATGGTGACTTACAAGCAACTCACTGCACTTAGGCACTGGACTACCTGAATTTCTAATTCAGTGACGGAAGGCTGTTGGGTGTAGTCAAGTACTTGACTTGTCGGTGCGTGTGTCAAGATGGGATTGACCACTCCAGTTCAAGAGCTGTATACAGTCGTGTTTCAATTTAGCAAAACCTTGGCCAGGATAGCCCTAATGAGGAGTCACAGGACTGTTTGAGTTGAGCACGATTCGGATAATCTGATCAGGGTTGACAGTTTAACCCTGAGTCGTCCTATACACAGAGGTCAAAAGGGATGAATTATACAGTAACCATATTCGTGTAGGTTCTGAATGTTACGATTGTGACTATTCGACCTATCCGGACGTCGGATACCATTGCTAAATGTCACTTCGATTAGTACAAAATTGGTTCCTGTGCTACCGCTTAGGTTCGAACCTGCAGGGTCACACACATTAGAGGTTCCTATCTGATCTGATGGCTGGTGAAGAGTCTCACTGGACTGGGACTCTTCAATCAAGAGTTCTACGTGTCTGAGACTCTGAGTCCTATGTATCTGGAACTCTGTGATTGAGAATCAGGATTCTTTGATCACGAATTTCATACATTTTGGGTACTGGGGTCAAGAGTTCCACTGGTTTGGGACTCTTCGATCAAGGTTTCATATCGATGGACTTTGATATCCGATTGCCCATCGGATTTAGACTCAGTATTTATGAGGAGTTTAATTAGTGATTTGATCACTAATTAACTCAATTTGATTGAGTAATTATTTTTGAATCAAGTCAAATTGAATTGGATTCAGTTGGGTTTGACCCGATTAGGTTAAGAGTTGACCTAATTGTCGAGGTGGTTTGGTCCCTGATTTGATTAGAGGTTGGGCTTAGTCAATTTTTGATTTGATTAAGATTTTATTGAGCCTAATTAAGTCTAATTGTGTTGGGTTTAACTTAGTCTAATTGTGCCTAACCTATTTTAATAAGGTTGGTTCAATTAGGTTGATTTAATATTTGAAACCACCTTGACTTATCTCCCTGCGCCACCTCACCTCACCTGCGCCTATTTGAATTCACGAGAAACGAGTTCTCGTGAATTTTCTCCTACACAGAAGCCTTCCCACGCCCTCCCTTGTGCGCCACTTGTGTGGATAATGATAAGGTTGGTTGGTCATTCAAATTCAAATAACATTTGAATTTGAATGGGCAACTAATCCATGCGCCACCTTATCCTTTTATGTGCCCCATTCTCTACACGAGAAAAAGTTTCTTATGTAAATTCTCCATGCACAAAGAACCCATGCCCCCTTCTTCTCACATCAAGAGTGGATAAAGATTGGTTGGTTGGCATTTGAATTAAAATTCAATTTGAATTCAAGTGAGCAACCACCTAGCTTTATCCTCTCACGCAGTGAAAATGCTGTAAAGACGCGGTCTTGCACCATTTTAAAAAGAAAGAGAAGGTGGGGCATGTGTAGATCTGATCCGAGAGAGAAAGGGTGGTGTGAGAAAGGCTCTGTGCATCAGAAAAGAAAAGAAAAGAAAAGAGGAGAAAAGAAAAGAAACAGAAAGGGCGCAGGGTTTTTTTGAGAGTACCCTAGGATTTTTGCCTAGGGTTCGGAAAGTGAGAAGATGAGCTACGAGTGTTGTGAGCCCACCAAACTTCAGAGAGAGCTTCATCAACCTCTCAAGTATCTTTGTTGATGATCCAGAGCATTCGAGGAGTCGGCAGACACCGATCGAATGAGTTTGATCAGCATCGACCGTCGAAAGGATTCTGCAATGAACTAGCATTCGTGAGGAGCCGATCAGACCAAGAGCTTTGTGTGGATGATCTGCAGAGGCCAGACATACTGTGTAACTATATTATAACGATCAGACCTTTCCGACAATGATCAGACTGCAACGATCGACTACCTGTACGAAGGTAATATATTCTGAACACATAACAGTAAAATGTTTACTGTAGAATTCAAAATTTCAAATTTAAATGCATGCTATATATATCATATTTAGATCTTTGTATAGGATTAATACATATTAATTAATTAAATTAATTAATAATTTCTGTTTTAAAATTATAATTTTAAAAAAGTTTTAAATTATCGTTTTACCCTGCACTGAAATTCTCCCATAATTGGTATCAGAGCAAGGTTCTAAAATATGATATACATTTGCATGCATAGATTAAGTAGTAATCTAAAAGTTTAAATTTAAAATTTGAATTTATAATTTAAAATTCAAAATTTGAATTTTAAATTTTAAAATTTGAAATTCAAAATTCAAAATTTAAAAATTTAAAATTTGAAATTTATTTGAAATTTGAAATTTAAAATTTAAAATTTGAAATTCAAAATTTAAAATTTGAAATTTGTTTGAAATTTGAAATTCAAAATTTGAAATTTAAAATTTAAAATTTAAATTTTAAAATTGGTATATTTAGATATACTTGATCCAAGGAGCAAGTAGTCTAATTGGGTTGGTTGCCATGGTCATTCGATCATAGGAGAAAAGTAGGGTTTAAAGGCCTCTCCTCCCATTCGATGGGGTTCTCTTATGGCGGTAGGAGTGTCGAGCAATTATATCCCATACAGACGAAGCAGTGAAAGGACTTAATTGTAAAGGTTCAATTGTAAATTTATCACGAATGTGTTAGATTAGATCTAAAGAAATATTCATAATTTATTTTGATTGAGTTATTTTCTGTTATATAATTAGCAATAGGATTGTTGTTTATGAAATATACTGATCTGTTTGTGAAATGAGTCAACACATTTGGTGAACAGAAAATAAAACCTTTCAAATTTGAAAATTATTTTTGAAATGCCAAATCCTGACCCATCAGCCCTAATACTTAATTAAAAGAATTAAGTATTGTCTAGTTGGTCTAGAATTATGAATTAAGACTTAAGACAATTGCATAAACTTGTGGGTCAATGGGTTAGATAGATTAGGTCCATAATTGGGTTAGACCTAAGGTTAGCTTAAAGAAATGGACTAAATTAGAGTAATTAATCAAATCTAATCAAAAGTTGAATTAGATTAGGTCAAGGACACTCTAGACTCAACTCCAATAGTTGTAGTTGAATGGGTCCATGTCTTTAACTAGACCAAGATGGACTTAATTCATGGCTACGCGGTGGAACCCTATTTACTAAGTTGATCAAATTAAAACTAATGAATTGGTTGGTGTCTAAGGTAAGTTCGACAGTCTGACAAGTGGTTTTTAACTGGGAGCTACTTGCATTGATTCGATCTCTGATGAGTTAATGGCACATCCCTTCCACTGATCTCACTTTTCTGGCCAACCTGGTGAGTTAGGTTTTGATTAGATCACTTAGTGATTAGGGCTCACCCATGTCATTAGGTAAATCAGTGTGACTGATTTAGGTGCTCCTAATGCCGACTTTAATTAAATTTTTTTAATTTGACTTGATGAAGTAGTAGGAGGATTGAAATTAGCTGGTTAATTTCTTCTCTTCTATCTTTTAATAAAATCTTCAAAAATTATTAGGTCCCTAAAAATGATTATGTTATATGATAACTAAGTCATAGCCTCCCATTAAGTGAGTGATAATGAGTCCATTAGTTTAATAATCACTGGAGGCCCAAAGGCCTGGTGCTTATTGACTAATTGAATTATCATTCATAATATGATAATTTGGTTGAGTCTTTCTGATGGTGGTCAGGTTGGCCGGCCAAAGTCGGGCCTGATCATTTATTGGTCCGATTCACCAAATCAAGTCATGTTAATGGTTGGACCTATCCAGATCTTTTCAGTGGAGACCAAAGCCTACTGATTAGGTTCTGGGCAAAATTAATTACTAAAAGTTGTTTAGAGAAACAACTGGTTATGAACCTACCCATAGATGCACATGGGTTGACCAACCAAAGTTGGGCTCATGTGTGGTCTGTGTGGATTCTAGTACCCACTAAGGAATTAAAGTAATTTTTGAATTGGAGGTTGAGGCTACCAGTTCGTAAAAATACTGGGAGAAACTTTAGACTAAAGTCCAAATCTTTAGTATTAATAATTTATATACTAATAAAGGTCTGATTTTTCTTTATGTACCTATGGCCACTACCCTATCACTCCGATCATTATTAGATAATGACAAGCTCATGAGACATAATTTCGATAGTTGGTATCAAAAATTAAAAATCGTCCTTGAGCATGAACGGATCCTTTATGTTGTAACGGATCCAGCACCTGAGGAGCTAGTCTCGAACGCTAGAGGGGTGGTCCGTGACACTTACCAGAAGTGGCTCAATGACCGCACCACCATTTGGTGCATAATACTGGTGGTAATGAATGATGAGTTCAGCCGTAGGTTCGAAAATGTCTAGCCGCAGGAGATGCTTCAAATGTTGAACAACTCCTTTGGCACGCCTGACGATGTTGAAAGGCACAAAACTAGTTGTGCCATTTTCAATGCTCAGATGAGGGATGGGCCTCAGTCACTAATCATGTACTGTACATGATCGAAATGATTGAGTACCTAAGTAAACTAGGCTTTCCCTTGCATGAGCAACTCGGTAAGGATGCGATCCTTAATTCTTTGCCCAAGTACTTCCTCCCCTTCCTTACTCATTTTCGGATGACAAAGCCTACAGTGAACTACCACGGTTGTTGGGATTGCTGCAGAACTTTGAGAAGGACCATCAGCTCCATAAAAAGTCAGTGAATATTTTGGGAGGGTCTTCTTCTAGTCGTCGACCCTTTAAGAAAGGGAAGAAGAACAAGAAGAAGAAGAATAAGAAGGTGCGGCCGCATGTTGGGACGTCTACACAGGGTTAGACCATGAAGTGCAAGCCCGACTTGAACCAGGCGGAGTGCTTCTTTTGTAAGAAGCAGGGGCACTGGAAGAGGAACTATCCTCTACACATTGCCTCCCTGGACTCGAACAGCCGAAGAAGAAGCAAGATAATTATATGATAACACCTTGCAACTTTTTATTTGTGATACTACTGCTGGGTATTGGATACCAGAAGCCCTTATCATATCTGTAATTCGATACAGGGTCTGTAGGTCAGTAGGAGATTTGATGAAGGCGAGAGGTTCCTGAACGTTGGAGATGGAAGCAAAGTTCCACTTCTAGCTTTAGGAATCATGAACCTTGTAATCAACTCTCGTAATGTAATTCTGAGTGAATGTCACTATTGTCCAAGTTTTTTATTAAATATTATTTCTGTAGGCCTTTTGACTATGGACAGTTATGAATTTTTAATAAAAAGAAATGTTTGCAATATCATTTTGAATGGTGTTACAATGTTTATTGGACAACTAATAATAGAATTTACTTACTATCAAGCCTGTTAATATGGTTCAAACCTTCGGTAAACGCCCTAGAATGGATAATATGTCAGAAGTCTACCTTTGGCACTATAGGCTAGGTCAATAAGAACAGGATAAACAGGTTGTCTCAAGAAGAAATTCTTGAAGTTGGTGATTGTGAATCACTTCCAACCAGTGAGTCCTGTCTTCTTGGGAAGATGACCAAGTCACCTTTTACTGAAAAAGGTGAGTGAGCCAGTGAACTCTTGGGTCTGATACATTCTGATGTATGTGGACCCATGAGCTCAAGTGCAAGAGGTAGATATTTCTACTTCATAACCTTCACAGACGATCTATCAGATATGGGTATGTCTACTTAATGAAGCATAAGTCGGAGTCGTTTGAAATATTCAAACTATTCTGAAATGAGGTAGAAAAATAAACTGAAAAGTGTATTAAAACTCTTCGATCTGATCGAGGAAGTGAATACCTTTCCAATGGTTTCTGACATATCTTGGAGAGAATGGGATTCTCTCTCAGTGACTCCTCCTGGAACACCACAGCATAATGGTGTGTCTGAAAGGAGAAATCGGACCTTATTGGATATGGTTCGATCCATGATGGGGTTTGCTGGTCTACTGATCTCTCTTTGGGGATATACGCTTGAATCGGCTTGTTACCTTCTAAAAAGGGTTCCGAGTAAGTCTGTAACCAAAATCCATATGAGATATGGATAGGACGTAAACCAGTACTCTCGCACCTTAGGATTTGGGGGTGTCCGGCTTATGTTAAACGTTTAATTACGGACAAGTTGGACCTAGGTTTGACAAGTGTTATTTCATAGGATACCCAAAAGAGACGAAAGGGTATTATTTCTACCTAGCTGATGAGTAAAAGGTGTTTGTTAGCCTTAAGGCAATCTTTTTGGAAAAGGAGTTCCTTGGTGAAGGGACTGTTGCCTCTAAGGTCGAACTTGAGGAAGTTCAACAGGTGAAAAATCGACACAAGTTGCTGAACCTGAACCGAATTTGGTTAGATCAAATTCGGAGCCCATTGTTCCTGCACCCTTAAGGCAGTCTGGTAGAGTACCACATCAACCGGACAGATACTATGGTTTCTTGGTCCGGACGGTGATCCTGTCGAACTTGATGAAAATGATGAGGATCCGATCACCTACATGGATGCAATGTAGAGATCTGACTCTGAGAAATGGCTAGAGGCTATGCAATCCGAAATGGAGTCCGTGAAGGTCAACGATGTGTGGACATTGGTTGACCCACCCGAAGGAGTAAAACCCATAGGATGTAAGTGGGTCTTCAAAAGGAAGAGGGGTACAGACGAAAGGTGGAGACCTATAAAGCTCGTCTGGTTGTCAAGGGATATCATCAACATTATGGTATAGACTATGACGAGACATTTTCTCCTGTGGCAATGCTCAAATCGATTCGGATTATGCTTGCGATAGCTGCCCATCTGGACTATGAAATCTGGCAGATGGATATGAAGACAGCTTTCCTAAACGAAGAGCTGGACGAAGAGGTGTATATGATACAACCTGAAGGGTTCACATCCACAGATGAGTCTAAGGTGTGCAGGCTACAGAGATCCATTTATGGACTTAAGCAGGCATCCCGGAGTTGGAACAAATATTTTGATAGGACGATCAAAACGTATGGCTTTGTTAAGAAGGAGAAGAGTCCTGCATTTATAAGTGGGCTAATGGTCCAGTAGTGGTATTTCTTGTATTGTATGTGGATGACATTCTCTTAATCGGGAATGATGTCCCTACATTACAAGAAATAAAGATTTGGCTGTCGTCACAATTCTCCATGAAGGATCTGGGAGAAGCTTCCTACATCCTAGGAATGAGGATCTATAGGGATAGATCTAAAAGGTTGCTTGGCTTATTCCAGTCCAGGTACATTGATACTATGCTGAAAAGGTTCAGCATGGAGAATTCCAAGAAAGGCTATCTATCGATAGGCCATGGAATTTCTCTCTCGAAGAGGGATTGTTCAACAACACCTCAAGAGAGAGAGCGTATGGGTAGAATTCCATATGCTTCGGTAGTGGGATCTATCATGTACGCCATGACATATACACGATCAGATGTGGTATACTCACTAGGGATAGTGAGTAGATACCAATCTGATCCAGGAGAGAATCACTGGAAGGTTGTTAAAACTATCCTGAAGTATTTGAGAAATACTAAGGACCAGTGGCTTGTTTATGGTGAATCGGACTTGAGACTTATGGGGTTTATAGACTTCAGTTTCCAGTCTGATCACGATGACAGCAGAGTATATTGGGATTTATTTTTACCCTTAATGGTGGGGCTGTCTGCTGGAAGAGTTCCAAGCAGCACACTGTGGCTGATTCAGTTTGCGAAGCAGAATATATCGCTGCATCAGATGCTGCCAAAGAAGCGGTGTGGCTGAGAAAATTTATCACTGAGCTCAGAGTAGCACCCTCCCTTGTTAGTCCAGTTCTGCTCTATTGTGACAGCTCTGGAGCCATTGCTCAGGTGAAGGAACCGAAGGCACACCAGCGGACGAAGCATATTCTGTGCCGTTCCATCTCATCCGAAAAATCATGGATAGAGATGACGTCGACCTTTAGAAGATCGATGGAAAGGAGAACCTGGCCGACCCATTCACTAAAGCCATTGCAGTGAAGGAGTTCGACGACTTCAAGTCGAAGATGGGTATTAGATACTGCACCGATTGGCTTTAGGCCAAGTGGGAGATTGTTTAGAATAGTATCCCCAAGCCAATCGTCATCCTGTTGACGGTTGTGCTCTTTCTTGTATTAATATATGAATTATAAATAAATAAAAATTATTTTGATATTTTTCATCACAAATTGTTTCATCTTCTAATGAACTCCTGTATTGTGGTGAAGTCCTTAGGACTATTTAGACTCGACAAAGGAGGATTTGTCGTTTAGTCCTTAAACCTGTTCACAACCAAATAATACATTATTACCAAGGACAACAATGTTTATCAAGCATAGGTCATTGTGTGCCATATGGGTTGGTTGTCCTCTTAACCAAAGAGTGTGGAGATACTAGTATGGCATACAGATGAGATGTAAGGGTATATTTGCACTGAAAGTGACCGACTTCGGAGCTTTTTCTGCTGTCAAGATTTGCTCCGATGGATATGGGTATAACTGTCCCTCCGACTTGAGACCGCCATGGTGACTTGCAAGCAACTCACTGCACTTAGGCACTAAACTACCTAAATTTCTAATTCAGTAATGGAAGGCTGCTGGGTGTAGTCAAGTACTTGACTTGTCAGTGCGTGTGTCAAGATGGGATTGACCACTCCAGTTCAGGAGCTGTATACAGTCGTGTTTCAATTTAGCAAAATCTTGGCTAGGATAGTCCTAGTGAGGAGTCACAGGACTGTTTGAGTTGAGCATGATTCGAATGATCTGATCAGGATTGATAGTTTAACCCTGAGTCGTCCTATACACAGGGGTCAAAAGGGATGAATTATATAGTAATCATATTCGCGTAGGTTCTGAATGTTGCGATTGTGACTATTCGACCTATTCGAACGTCAGATACCATTGCTAGATGGTCACTTCGATTAGTACAGAAATTGGTTCCTGTGCTACCAGCTTAGGTTCGAACCTGTGGGGTCACACACATTAGAGGTTCCTATCTGATCTGATGGCTGGTGAAGAGTCCCACTGGACTGGAACTCTTCGACCAAGAGTCCTAATGCTCGAAAACTCTAAGTTCTATATGTCTGAGACTTTGTGATTGAGAATCAGGTTTCTCTGATCATGAATTCCACACATTTTGGGTACCGGGGTCAAGAGTCCCACTGGTTTGGGACTCTTCGATCACGGTTTCATATCGATGGACTTTGATGCCCGATTGCCCATCGAATTTGGATTCAATATTTATGAGAGATTTATTTAGTGATTTGATCACTAATTAACTCAATTTGATGGAGTAATTATTTTTGGATCAAGTCAAATTGAATTGGATTCAGTTGGGTTTGATCCGATTAGGTTAAGAGTTGACCTAATCGCCGAGGTGGTTTGATCCCTGATTTGATCAGGGGTTGAGCTTAGTCAATTTCTGATTTGATTAAGATTTTATTAAGCCTAATTAAGTCTAATTGTGTTGGGTTTAACTTAGTCTAATTGTGTCTAATCTATTTTAATAAGGTTGGTTCCATTAGGTTGATTTAATATTTGAAACCACCTTGACTTATCTCCATGCGCCACCTCACCTCACCTGCGCCTATTTGAATTCACGAGAAACGAGTTCTCATGAATTTTCTCCCATATAGAAGCCTTCCCACGCCCTCCCTTGTGGGCCACTTGTGTGGATAATGATAAGGTTGGTTGGCCATTCAAATTCAAATAACATTTGAATTTGAATGGGCAACTAATCCATGCGCCACCTTATCCTTTTATGCGCCCCATTCTCTACACGAGAAAAAGTTTCTCGTATAAATTCTCCATGCACAAAGAACCCACGCCCCCTTCTTCTCATGCCAAGAGTGGATAAAGATTGGTTGGTTGGCATTTGAATTAAAATTTGATTTGAATTCAAGTGAGCAACCACCTAGCTTTATCCTCTCACACGGTGAAAACACTGCAAAGATGCGGTCTTGCACCATTTTAAAAAGAAAGAGAAGGTGGGCCATGCGTAGATCTGATCTAAGAGAGAAAGGGTGGTGTGAGAAAGGCTCTGTGCATGAGAAAAGAAAAGAAAAGAAGAGAAAAGAAAAGAAACAGAAAGGGCACAGGATTTTTCTGAGAGTATCCTAGGGTTTTTTCCTAGGGTTCGGGAAGTGAGAAGGTGAGCTACGAGTGTCGTGAGCCCATCAGACTTCAGAGAGAGCTTCATCAACCTCTCAAGTACCTTTCTGATGATCCAGAGTGTCTGAAGAGTTGACAGACACCGATCGAATGAGTTCGATCAGCATCAGCCGTCGAAAGGCTTCTACAACGAATTTGCATTCATGAGGAACCAATCAGACCGGGAGCTTTGTGTGGACGATCCACAGAGGCCAGACATACTGTGTGGCTGTATTGCAATGATTAGACCTTCTCGATGATGATCAGACTACTATAATCGACTACCTGCATGAAGGTAATGTGTTCTGAACACATAATAGTAAAATATTTACTGTAGAATTCGAAATTTTAAATTTAAATGCATGCTATATATATCATATTTAGATCCTTGTATAGGGTTAATATATGTTAATTAATTAGATTAATTAATAATTTTTACTGTAAAATAATAATTTTGAAAAATTTCAAATTACCGTTTTACCCCTACACTGAAATTCTCCAACACTAGTTGCCCAACCTACCTCTTGAATATTAGGACAAGGAGTTGATCCTTTGGATTGTTGGTGTGGTGGGCTACCCCATCTTTATGGATAGCTTTATCGACCACCTCTAGAAGCTTGGTTATGCCAAATGAAGGTTGAGATCGATGCTGCGAAGCCATTGAAGCCAGGTATCCATTTTAAAGGGAAAATTAGGGCTTTTTGGTAGCCAATTATATATGAGAATATCACAACATTCTATTTCATTTGTGATCAAATTGGCCATACAGTGTTGCCTAGCTATGCAACCCAAGAAGGGGAGAATGAATTGGGTTTTTAAAAAAATTTAAGTGATGTATGTGTCACAAAAAATATACCTTTGAAGATATATGTGATATAAAGTGGCAAGAATAGATAATGTGCAAGATAAGGAAGTAAGTAATTAAAATAAGGCAACCTCCGATTGTAACATATTTAGCCTCGATCGTAAATAATGCTATCGAATTTTACTTTTTGTTAAACTTTGAGATTAAGTTCACCTCTATGAATTGACAAGTTTTACTAGTATTTTTTCTATCTAATTTACAATCAGTAAAGTCTATATCTGAATAGCCTATTCAATTTTTTAAAGATTATTTAGAAAATCATAAACCTAAATTTTGAGTGCCTTTTAGAGCCTTAAAATTCTTTGAACAGTAATTAAGTATGATTGCTTAGGATTAGCCTGAAATCTAGCATATATACACACACTAAACGTGATACTGGTCTACTGGCAATAAGATGTAATAAAGAACCAATCATATTTCTATAAAGCTTTAAATCAATATTTTTACCATTCTCATCCTTGTCTAGTTTGCACGAAGGGCTTATAGGGATGTCGATATTCTTAGCACTCTCCATCCCTTCTTTAGTAATTTTCTCATATTTTTGCTTTGACTGATGGCGATCCTTTCCTTTATTTGTTTGATTTGGAGTCCAAAAAAGAATATAAGTTTTTCCGTCATACTCATCTCGAACTTCTCCTCAATGAGCTTGGTAAAGTCTTGACATAAAGCTTTATTAGTAGCACCAAATATAATATCATCAATATATATTTAAATAATTAAGATATCATTAATATTTTTTTTTTATGAAAAGAGTAGTATCTATATTTTTTCTTAAAAAATATTTTCTAGTAAAAATTTACTTAATCTTTCATAACATGCTATAGGTGCTTATTTTAAACCATATAAGACTTTGTTTAATATAAAGACATGGTTTAAAAAAGTATGATTTTCAAAATCAAAAGGTTGCACTATAAAGACTTCTCAATAATCTAACCATTTAGAAAAGCACTTTTAATATCTATTTGAAAAAAAAATAAAGTTCATGTAACAAGTATAGGCAAGCAAAAGTCTACTGATCTCTAATCTAGCTACTGGTATAAAAATCTCATCAATCAATTTTTTCTTCTTAGTTATATTTTTTTCATGATAAATCTTGCTTTATTTTTAATTATACTTTTATTTTCATCCAACTTATTCCTAAATACTCATTTTATTCCAATTATAGGATGATCTTTAAGTCTTCTTATGAGGGTCTATATATTATTTTTTTAAATTGATTAAGTTCTTCTTACATGGTATTAATCTAATTATGATCTTTTTTAGCTTTATCTATAGTTTTTGATTCAATTTGATAAATAAAAGCAAGATGATTGCATGTATCTCTAAGTGAAGAATGAGTTCTTATCCTATGTACTGTCACGCCTCCGACCCGAGATTGTGAATCGAGGGTCATGGCAACCGCCGCATACTCATAGAAAACTTTTCCCATAAGTATGCAAGGCATTTCATCATGATATCTTACACATAAAGTTAAATAATTTTTTAATTTTTAATAATCAAACCTCGGTTCAAATAACAAATCAAAACTCAGTATCCAAAAGAAAAATAATTGTCTGACAAAGTCAACACTTAAAATAAAAGTCTTGAATCAATTCTAAAAAATCTCCTAAATCAAATGAGCTAACTTCATCTCTAATCGCTCTCCCAACCGAAATCCCGCATCATGCTAATTTTCTGGATCTATAAAAAAAAAATATAAAACTCATCATGAGCTAAATAGTCCAGTAAGCAGTGTATACCTTTAACTGAATGAATCAGGCAATAATACTATACATATCGATTTACTGATAATAACAAAAATAATATGTAATTTCATGAAATCATAATCATACTATCAATCATATATAAAATTCAATTCATCATAATTTTAAATTATGCTTATCATCTTAAATTCATCAATTTCTTAAGTTCTTCTTACCAACCATGACTATGACCACATTTTCTCTGTGGCAGGGTCATAATACCGCGTATCTGCTTGCGGTAGGCTGCGAATCATCTGGCAGCCAAGTCCTTTGGAACTGCTAGTCTTGCTGGCAGTTTGTCGCTGGTCTCTCTGGCGATATGTCGCTGGTCTCGCTGGCGACATAAACCCTCAGGACAATCAATTACCAACGTATATACCCCCATTGGCGGGGTCCTTTACATAGTCAGGTTGTCAAATTCATATCATCTTCCAATTCATATATTATTTTTAAAAATAATATAGATAAATGATATTCGAGTCAAAACAATCATATCATTCTTTATGATCATACATCATAATAATTTTTCAACAAATAACCTCAATAATAAATAATTTCTATAATTAACTTCAATCATAAATAATTTCAACAATTATTTTCAATAAATATTTTCAAGCACAAGCATACCATGAATTTATTTCATTCAAATTTATAATTTATCAGATAAATTCAATAAAATAAATACTACTTACCTCAAAAAAAAATCCAAACTAAGAATTCTAGAAATCTTGAAAATCCTTCTCTGGATCTGATACATCAAATATCATATTTTTTTTTTGATCAAAATTTCATTGAATTAAAAATTAAAATATGTTAAAATCTAATGTCCTTACATGGATCAACTTGATGACAGAATCCAGGATTTTTAGATTGATCCATGTAAACTCCTCTTATATTTCTTATTATTATTATATTATTATTATATTATTTTTTTAATTTTTTTAATTCCATAAATCCTAAAAAAATCTAAGAGAGAGAGCAGAGAGAGAAAGTTTCTCTCTCCCTTTTCTTTTTCTCTCTCTTTTTTTTCTCTTTTTCTTCTTTTCTTCTTTTTCTTTTCTTTTTTTCTTTTTCTTCTTTTTTTCTCTTTTTCTTCTTTTTTCTCTTTTTCTTCTTTTTCCTCTTTTTTTCTCGGGCTTCTTCCTGGCCGAAACAGGGGACCGGCAGGTCCCCTCCCTTGCCGGCCGTTCAGGCCACGGCTGACACGATGAAGGTCGGTGGCAGAGGGGGAACACTCTCCCGGGTTCGGAGAGGCAAGGCCGGCGGTCGGTTGTGATCGTCGGTGCCGGAAAACCCAAGGGAAGAAGAGACCAAATAGGGGTCTCTTCTCTGACCAAAAATCGACGACATCCATCGTTGGCAGTCGTGCACAGAGGCACGGAAAGAAGGGGAAAGAAGAGAGGAAGAGGAGGAAAACTTACTTCGACCTCCGGTGACCACGTCGGTGAGCAATCACGGTGAGAACGAAACAAGTATCCACGGCTCCAAATCGGGAAATCAGGGAGGAAGAGAGGAAAATAGGACCGATGATCGGCTTCTAAGGAAGGAGAGGGTCTTTTTATAGAGAGCCCTAGGACTCCTGATGGTCCTAGGACTCCCGATCGTCGGGGTTTAATCAGAGAAGAAGACTCCTACTGGGAGTCTTCTTCCCGGTTCTCCTATTTTTTTTTTTTTTTTTTTGGGCTTGGATCTTGCTAGTTGGGCTTGGGCTTGGGCTATAACATTCTTCACCCCTAAAAAAAATTTCATCCTCAAAATTTTTCATACCTGTGGTCTCGAAGACCTTGGGATATTTTTGCTTCATTTCTTCCTCTAGTTCCCAAGTAGCTTCTCTTTCCGAATGTCGACTCCACTGTACCTTGACGTAAGGAATATTGCGACATCTCAGTACTTATTCTTTACGGTCCACGATCCATATCGGATATTCTTCATATGATAGATCCTTTCTGGCTTGCAATGGTTCAAGTTCCACGATGTGACTTGGGTCTGGTAAATATTTCTTTAACATAGAAACATGAAAAATATTATGTACTCTTGCAAGTGAAGGTGGTAAGGCAAGTCTATAAGCTACCTCACCAATTCTTTTGAAAACCTCAAACAGACCCACATATCTAGGATTCAATTTGCCACGAATGCCAAATCTTGAGATTCCTTTTGAAGGAGATACTTTGAGAAATACGTGGTCATCAATTTGAAATTCTAATTTTCGTCTCCTATTATCTGCATAACTTTTCTGTCTGCTTTGTGCTGTCCGAAGTCGTTCTTTAATTAATTGAATCTTCTCGACTACTTGTTGAACAAATTTGGGACCCAATATTCTTTGCTCACCAACATCATCCCAGTGAATCGGTGATCAACATCTTCTACCATATAATGCTTCATAAGGTGCCATACCAATGCTGGCCTGATAACTGTTATTGTAAGCAAACTCAATCAAAGGTAGATGCTCATCCCATGAACTTTTCATATCCAAAATACAAGTTCTCAACATATCTTCTAAGATCTGAATAGTTCTCTTTGACTGACCATCAGTCTGTGGATGAAAAGCTGTACTAAGTTCAATTTTATTCCTAATGCCTTGTGTAAGCTCTTCCAAAACTGAGATACAAATCTGATATCTCGATCCGATACGATGGTCACTGAAATTCCATGTAGCCTTACAATTTCTTTCATATATAATTTTGCTAGTCTTTCTAAAGTAAATCCAACTCTAATTGGTAGAAAGTGTGCAGACTTTGTCAATCGATCCACAATCACCCAGGCTGTATCATTTTTACTTGGAGTCTTTGATAGTCTAGTTACAAAATCCATAGTGATATGTTCCCACTTCCATACTGAAATATCAAGAGGTTGAAGTAGTCCCGCAGGTCTCTAATGTTCAGCTTTAACTTGTTGACACACCAAACATTGAGCCATGAATTGAGCGATCTCTCTCTTCATATTATTCCACCAGTACATTTTCTTTAAGTCTCTATACATCTTAGTGCCTCCCGGATGAACTGTATAACCGGTCTGATGTGCTTCTTGAAGTATTTCATGCTTGAGTACTGAATCATTGGGTACGCAAATTTTATTTTTGAACCTCAACGAACCATCATCATGTATCTTGAATTCAGATTGAACACCAGCTTCCACTGAATTTCTTATTTTCATTAGTTGTGGATCATCATTTTGGGCAACTGTAATTCTTTCAATGAGTGTTGGCTGAACCCTCATATTGGCTAATCGTACTATTGAGTCATATATTCGGATGTCTAATTCCAGTTTTCTTATATGGATTTTCTACTAAGAGCATCAGCAACGATATTAGCTTTTCTGGGATGATAATGGATTGTTAAATCATAATCTTTCAACAGTTCTAACCACCTTCTCTATCTCATGTTTAATTTCTCTGCGTAAAAATATACTTCAAACTCTTATGATCAGTAAACACTTCACATTGTGTACCGTATAAGTGATGTCTTCAAATTTTTAGGACAAAAATCACTGCAGTTAATTCCAAATCATGTGTCGGATAATTCTGTTCATATGGTTTCAATTGTCTTGAGGCATAGGCCACTACCTTACCATGTTGCATCAATACACAGTCGAGTTCCTTTTTAGATGCATCACCATATATTGTGAATCTTTCATCTCCTGTTGGTACAGTAAGGATAGGGGCTGAAACTAATCGTTATTTTAACTCTTAAAAACTCTGTTCACAATCTTTGATCCACTCGAATTTAACCCCTTTTTGAGTAAGACGAGTCAAAGGTACAACTATGCGAGAGAATCCTTCTACAAATCGTCTGTAATATCCTACCATTCTCAAAAGCTTCGAATCTCAAAATATTTGTAGGTTTGTTCCACTGCATCACAGCTTCCACTTTTGTAGGATCCACAGAAATTCCATCTTTAGACACTATGTGTCCTAAAAGACTATTTTGTCCAACCAAAATTCATACTTCTTAAATTTGGCATAAAGCTTTTCTTTCCTCAATATTTGTAGTACACACCGTAAATATTTTCATACTCCAATTTGCTCCTTGAATATATCAAGATATCGTCAATAAATACGACAACAAACTTATCGAGATAGGATTTGAATATTCTGTTCATTAAATCCATAATGACCGCTGGAGCATTGGTTAACCCAAATGGCATCACTAGAAATTCATAATATCCATAACGAGTTCTAAATGCAGTCTTTGGTATGTCCTCTGTTTTGATTTTTAACTGATGATATCTTGAACGAAGATCAATTTTTGAAAAGACTTGTGCACTTTGCAGCTGATCAAACAAATCATCGATTCGAGGTAGAGGATACTTATTTCTGATAGTATTCTTATTCAACTCTCTATAGTCGATACAAAGCCTCATACTACCATCTTTCTTCTTCACAAATAAACTGGAGCTCCCCAAGGAGATACACTAGGCCTTATAAAACCCTTATCCAACAAATCCTGTAATTGATCTTTTAACTCCTTCAACTCCATAGGGGCCATTCGGTAAGGAGCTGTAGAAATCGGACCAATATTGGGTGCCAACTCAATGGTAAATTCAATTTCTCTGTCTGGTGGTAGTCCGGTTAAATCATCAATGAATACATCCAAAAATTCATTTACGATGAGAATATCCTGTAACTTCAATTCATCATGTTCTTTATTCTTTATTGATACTAGGTAACCTCTACATCCCTTTCTTAGCATCTGTCTAGCTTGCATAAATAAAATAATACGTGGAGGGGTGGTTCCTGTACTTCCATCAAAACTGAATGTCAATTCTTCTGGTATTTGAAAGTTCACTCTCTTTCCATGATAATCCATAGAGGCATGATAAGTAGCAAGCCAATCTATTCCTAGAATGACATCGAAATCATGCATATCTAGGACCACCAAATCTGTCGGTAATTCTCTTTCTCCTATTCTGATACTACATGACTTGCACATACTTTCGGTACTCAAAATACCACCTACTGGTGTCTCAACATATAATTTGGTTTTCATAGATTCACATACTATATCATGTTGTCTAATAAAAGTAGTAGATATAAAGGAGTGTATAGCACCAGAATCAAACAAAACTGAAGCAGAAATACCAGATACAGAAATGATACCTGTCACTACAGCATTAGAGGCCTGAGCATCCTGTTGTGTGAGTGCATAGATCCTTCCTTGAGTTTTCAGCCTTTGACCTCCATCCTTTGTTTGTGTGGATCTATTCTCATTCCTCTGGGGGCAATCTGCAATTTTGTGTCCTTTCTGTCCACAGCTAAAACAAGAACCAGTATTCCATGGGCAATTAGAAGACTCATGCTCTCTTCGGCCACATCTCGAATATCTAGCTATCTCATTCTCACGATTCTTATCATTTGCTGGCTTCTTTGCTGGACCCTTATTGTTCTGATTTCATCCTTGAGTTCCACCAAACCTATTTCTCTTCTTCTGATTCCGTTCTCTCTCTGCATGTGCTTCATTAATTTTTTCTCAATTATTAGAGCTTTATTCACAACTGAGGCATAAGTAGTTAACTCATAGGGTACAACTTATTTTCTAATTTCTGTCTTCAGTCTCATTTCAATTTATGCACTCTGTCTTGCTCAATCTCAACTAATCTTGGAACAAACTTGGCTAACTCCATGAATTTAGCTTCATATTCTGCAACGGATCTGTTCTCCTATTTCAGATGAATGAACCCCTGCTCTTTCTGTATTCTGACACTTTGAGGGAAGTATTTGTCAAAGAATTCATCTTGAAATCTCTCCCAAGTGAGTGGTATCCTATCGTGTTCATATTTTTGTTCAAGTATACGCCACCAGTTGTATGCCTCATTTTATAACAGATATGCTGTATAGCGGATCTTCTCTTCATCGTGGCATTCTTGCACGGCGAATGCCTTCTCCATTTCCATAATCCAGTTATCTGCTTCCAATGGCTCGATGGTCCCTTTGAAGGCTGGAAGGGCTAGCTTCTTAAACTCGACAATATTGTTTCTCTGCATCGGATGTTCTCCATGTCCAGGTATCGATGGAGGATGTTGACGTGGCTGTGCATGTTATTGTTGAAGTAACTGTTGTTGTGTTTGAACTACTCCGATCAGAGTTTGTATTAGTTGAGTCATGTTCGGCTCCTCCTGTACTATCGGAGTATTTTCGGTAGGATCAAGAATTCCTCCTGTTGAGATGTGCCGCTATTCAATTGGGGAGTGTTATCACCAAGTGGATTTGATGTCCCTCTGATCGCTCCTTGAGTATTCTTCGTTCGTCGTGGAGGCATTTTGACCTATGATAAATTTGAGATAATAACTTATCCTTAATAAGGTTATAAACTTAATTGAGACAGGTCAGATCATAATCATCATAACTAACCTCTCAAATTTTCTAATATCTACCCATGACTCGCCCATTCTATTTTACATATCTTTATCTATCTACTTATGCTCTGATACCATATTAATTGTCACACCTCCGATCTGAGATTGTGAATCGAGGGTCATGGCAACCGCCGCATACTCATAGAAAACTTTTTCCATAAGCATGCAAGGTATTTCATCATGATATCTTACACATAAAGTTAAATAATTTTTAAATTTTTAGTAATCAAACCTTGGTTCAAATAACAAATTAAAACTCAGTGTCCAAAAGAAAAATAATTATCTGACAAAGTCAACACTTAAAATAAAAGTCTTGAATCAATTTTAAAAAATCTCCTAAATCAAATGAGCTAACTCCATCTCTAATGCTCTCCCAACCGAAATCCCGCATCATGCTAATTTTCTGGATCTATAAAGAAAAAAACATAAAACTCATCATGAACTAAATAGCCCAGTAAGCAGTGTATACCTTTAACTGAATGAATCAGGCAATAATACTATACATATCGATTTACTAATAATAACAAAAATAATATGTAATTTCATGAAATCATAATCATACTATCAATCATATATAAAATTCAATTTATCATAATTTCAAATTATGCTTATCATCTTAAATTCATTAATTTCTTAAGTTCTTCTTACCAACCATGATGATGACCATATTTTTCTTGTGGCAGGGTCATAATACCGCGTATCTGCTTGCGGTAGGCTGCGAATCATCTGGCAGCCAAGTCCTTTGGAACCGCTGGTCTCGCTGGCAATTTATCACTGGTCTCTCTGGCGACATATCGCTGGTCTTGCTAGCGATATAAACCTTAGGACAATCAATTGCCACGTATATGCCCCATTGGCGGGGTCCTTTACATAGTCAGGTTGTCAAATTCATATCATCTTCCAATTCATATATTATTTTCAAAAATAATATAGATAAATGATATTTGAGTCAAAACAATCATATCATTCTTTATGATCATACATCATAATAATTTTTCAACAAATAACCTCAATAATAAATAATTTCTACAATTAACTTCAATCATAAATAATTTCAATAATTATTTTCAATAAATATTTTCAAGCAAAGCATACCATGAATTTATTTCATTCAGAATTTATAATTTATCAGATAAATTCAATAAAAGTAAACACTACTTACCTCAAAAGAAAATTCAAACTAAGAATTCTAGAAATCTTGAAAATCCTTCTCTGGACCTGATACATCAAATATCATATTTTTTTTGATCAAAATTTCATCGAATTAAAAATTAAAATTTGTTAAAATCTAATATCCTTACATGGATCAACCTGATGACAGCATCCAGAATTTTTGGATTGATCCATGGAAACTCCTCTTATATTTCTTATTATTATTATATTATTATTATATTATTTTTTTTAATTCCATAAATCTTAAAAAATCTAAGAGAGAGAGCAGAGAGAGAAAGTTTCTCTCTCCCTTTTCTTTTTCTCTCTCTCTTTTTTTCTCTTTTTCTTCTTTTTCTTCTTTTCTTTTTTTTTTTTCTTCTTTTTTCTCTTTTTCTTCTTTTTCTTCTTTTTTTCTCGGGCTTCTTCTTGGCCGAAACAGGGGACCGGCAGGTCCCCTCCCTTGCCCGACCATTCAGGCCACGGCCGACACGGTGAAGGCCGGTGGCAGAGGGGGGCCACTCTCCCGAGTTAGGAGAGGCAAGGCCGGCAGTCGGTTGTGATCGCCGGTGCCAGAAAACCCAAGGGAAGAAGAGACCAAACAGGGGTCTCTTCTTCAACCAAAAATCGGCGACACCCATCACCGACAGTCGCGCACAGAGGCACGGGAAGAAGGGGAAAGAAGAGAGGAAGAGGAGAAAAACTTACTTCGGCCTCCGGTGACCATGCCGGTGAGCAATCACGACGAGAACGAAACAAGTATCCGCGGCTCCAAATCGAAAAAATCAGGGAGGAAGAGAGGGAAATAGGACGATGATCGGCTTCTAAGGAAGGGGAAGGTCTTTTTATAGAGAGCCCTAGGACTCCTGGTGGTCCTAGGACTCCGATCGTCAGGGTTTAATCGGAGAAGAAGACTCCTACCGGGAGTCTTCTTCCCGGTTCCCCTGTTTCTTTTTTTTTTTTTTTTTTGGGCTTGGGTCTTGCTAGTTGGGCTTGGGCTATAACAATGTACAGTGATATTGCGCGATGTTGTTATTAGGACATCATGATTATTAATTTAAATCTAATTTTTAAAAATATTAAGAATATGTAGAAAGCAATGAATCGGATCAATTCCATAGAGAAGGCTGTGCTGATTTAAAAATTTTGATTTTATAAATAAAAAAAAGAAAGTAATTTAAGTTGAAAAATAGAAATTTAAAAGTATGAAAAAAGAGACTTAGTACTAAGATCTATTAACTAGATCTTAGCTTCTACTGACAATAAAAATAAAAAATAAAAATTTGAAGAGAATGAAAATAAAGAACAAAAATTTAAAGGGCATAAAAATAAAGAATAAAAATTTAAGAAGCATGAAAATAACTTTTGCATTAATTTAAATTCAAAATTTAATTACAAAAAATTTAAAAGAACAAGTAAAGAAAATAAAAAAATTATAATAAAAAATTAAAAGAATAAGTAAACAAAATAAAAACAGTAACAAAGATTCAGAGTAGATTGGCATAGCCTCATCAAAAAGATGGTTGATGAATTCTTTTTCTTTCAAACTCCTCAGAGTATGCTGAGCTTCCTCTTTTTTTTTTTCTTTTAGATTTGATTTTTAAGATGATGTAGGCATAGAGATAGCGCAGGAACAAAGCTCTCTTCTAAGTACCTCTTTCTTAGAAGCCAACCCAAAACTTTAAGATTGCTTGCTGCCCTATGCCTCCCCCTCTATCAGATGATTTTTTTCTTATGTGCCTGCGGTCCTTTTTATAGCTTTCCTGACCCCTTTGTCCTGGATATGTTCAATCTTTGAGCCTCCGATGATTTAGGATTCCTTGCCACATTCTATTTTCATGTTGCATCACATGTCAGCACACCACATGAGTCCTTGCTGCGAACCTGCACCCCACGCACTCGCTCGCTCCTATCCCAGTGCTCAAACCCACATGCATGAAGCTTGCTCGCTTGAACCATGCACCAGCTGCTTTTTATTTTGAATCAGCTCACAACGCCTTGCACCCTCCAATTACTTCATTAATCCCATGGGTCCCCTTCATAACTCTCCTCTTCGTAACAACACCTCTCTCTCTCTTTTAAGAGCCATGGGTCCCACTTCCTTTCTTTCTTTCTATTTTTTTCGTGTATCTTCACATGTCATTCACCTAACAGGTCTGAATTTGAACTCGAGCTTCATCTGTACGTATTGGATGGCCGTTGCTTGTTGGTTTGCGATGAAGTCTTCATAATTAATTATTCTTAAAAAAATAATAAATAATAAATAATAAATATTTTAATATCTTTTATGTCGCATTTAATACACTGATCACACCTCCGAACTTGAACTTTGCTCGTCCTCAAGTAAAGAAAAGATTTAGGACTAAGTACCATTTAGCTTAGAGTTTCGAATGTCATCAATAATTTTCAAAAGGCCATCGATGTTCAGTAGAACACGAGTGAGGTATATTATTGGCATATTAGTACTTAATCAATATGAAAATTAAGTGAAGAATATTGAATTTTTTTTGAATTTTTTCTAAATTGTCTCTACTTTTATCTCTAAATCATCTAACTTTCACATGGGTAAGTGTAGTGTTACTTCCATCCTCTATTTATTGATTTTTTTTTATATTTTTTAACATTGTGCTGCTATTGAGTTTTTTAATTTCTTAAGCTTTTTGTCTGATCTATGTAGCGAGTTTTCAACCAATGACTTTCGAACCAGATGGCTTTAGGGCATTAGATATAAAATATCTCTCAGACTTATTAACTCGAATCAAACAGACTACGAGTTAAGACTAGCTTTACAATAGAGTTTCTTTATCTTCATACTTTTTGATGCAAAACTCAATGCTTGCTTATGTTATTCAGCATGAAGTTCTTGAAATTTTTTTTATAAAATAATTTATTTTATAAAAAAATATATAGTTATCCTATATAAGCTTATAAAAAGTAAACTTTTCTTTGATGCTAATAGGAGAAATTAAAAATACTCAAGAAAAAAATATTTATATTCAAAACTTAACTATTTATTAGATTTTTTTAATATTTGATCTCTTGATATCTCACAAACTCTCGGGTCTATGCATCAATTTACTTTAAAAAAAAATACTTGATTCAACTCAATTTTTAAGCGCAATTAGGTGCCTAAACACTAAATACTAACTTATTCAAGAACTTAAATTTTTATTATTATTATTATTCTTCCCTCCAACTTAATCAATATTGTCCTCAATGGAGTAAAAAAATAAAGTATGACAGATAAAGAGAAAGAAAAGGAGAGATATCATTTGATTTAGATGTGTACTTGGTTCAACGTGGCCTTTATGATTTCACTCGAAGTCTTTTCAATTGGTTCTCCCTTTAACTTAGTCCTAAACTTAAAAAGAAGGTAAGCTAAAAATAAAAAAAAATTTTAAATATAAAAACTGGGTTACCTCCTAACAAACGCTAAATTTATCATTTTCAGCCAGACACAATACAGATTCTCTCACCTATCTAAGATCAAATACTGGATTGAAAAATTTTAGTAGCATAATTCTCATTGACCAAGGCAGTGGGTGAGGTAAATCAAGTAGGGCATTCACCTCCTAGACTTGGATTTCTTCAATGGACTTATCTAAAATATCATCCTTCATCAAATCTAAGGAGGAAGTGAACTCAACTATCTCATCTATCAAATCAGAATAGTTTTTCTCCTTTTAAACATCCTTTGAGGCATTGAAAATGTTGATTCTCACCTTTTGATCCCCAAAAAAAATATCCATAGCTCTTGTTTTACAATTATCATTGGCATTGGCAGTGGCTAGGAATGGATGACCTAGAATTATGGATTTTGATTCAGCACTTGGGATAGTTTTTTATCAAGTATGAAAAGTCTATTGGAAAATTATATTTATTCACTCTAACTAGGACATTCTCAATTAGACCATATGATGTCTTTACAGATGTATCAGCTAGTTGCAAAATAGCCGACATGGGTTGTAGTTCTTTTATCCTAAATTTTTCATAGACCGAGGTTGGAAGTAGGTTCATACTAGCTACTAAATCTAACAGGATCTAGTTCAAGGTGATGCCTCCTATAACACATGAAATCAAAAAAGTACTAGGATCTTTCATTTTCTGAGGTAATGGGTTCAACAGAACTACACTTACATTCTTAGATAGCATAATTCTCTTTGTAGTTCATGACTCATGTTTTAGATACAAAGTTTCTTGAGAAATTTAGCATAAGTCGAAACGTACTAAATCGCATCGAGAAGGGATAGATTAATATGAACTTACTTAAATAATCTCATTAGTTTCTTGTTACGTGCTCCTTACTTTTTGTAGGAAGAACCGACTTCTAGGACTGAAGAAAATGGGTCTCTAGGTTTATATGTCTTGGCTAACTCATCTCTCTCTTCTTCTCTTTATCTCTCTCACTCAAATTGGAACCAGCATTAGTATCAGTTTTGGACTCAGATTCTTCTGTGGTTAGTCTTAGTACTAACCTCTTCTTCTAAGTTCATATTTTGGCTAGCATCAATACTAGCCTTTCTTACCTGATCTTGGTATGGATCCTTAAGAATCATACCACTTTTAAGCTCAAAAATTACTTTGACATTTTCAAATTAGAGATTCTTAGGTGGGATATTAGATTGATGACTAAATCCAGATGGTTGGTGGATATTGGATGGGTTGTTCCTGGGATTCACTATCGGTTGGCTCGATAATTGACCTGATTCTCTCCTCATGGTGGACTCAGCTAACTATCCTATTTATACTTCTAGCCTAGTGATGGATTACTGTTTGGTTATAATCATTTGTTAAAATTGAGTAAACCTATCGTCGGCTAGATTGATCTGTTGAGAAAGTGAGTATGATGGCTGATTGTGATACGGTGACTGAATAGACAGATTAGACTGACTCTATTATAGACATAACTCTGGTATTGGGGCCTATTTTGAAAGTTTTGCACAGCAAAAATTTGGGTCTGAGCCTGAGTCTATTAAGATTTCTAAAAAAAATTGGGGTATTCCTCCAACCTGAGTTATATGTGTTTGTGAATGGATCATTAACCGACTTGAAGTAGCCTTGTGCAGCTTGAATTTATTCTTGGATAAAAGGTGGAAACTGTATAGTTGTGGAACATCCACTCACATGATGGGCTGAGCTAGCATAGATAGAATAAATCTTCTGATAATTAGAAGGTGATGCATATTATGCAGGAGATTATTGACCTAGGATTATGACTTGATCTAACTTCTGGATAAGAAGGTTGATTTCATCTAATTTATGAGCTATCAAGTTCGAGTCAGCCTTAGGACTAGAGTCTGAATGCTTGATCTCATAGATTGTCCACTTTTGATGAGGAATCGACCCTTCATAGGAAGATAATGAAGCTTAGTTGATCAAGTTTTCACTCAAGATTTCAAACAAGACATAGGCTTCATTCTCACTCTTGCTTATAAATGTAGCTCCACAAGATGCATTCTCCATCTATCTATATTGGTCTCCTAAACCCTCATAGAAAGTTTGAACAATTTGCCATTTAGATAGATCATGGTGTGGGTATTTTCTAAGAAGTTTCTTAAGTCTCTCCCATGACTCATGAATTTATTCTTCTAGAAGCTGAGCAAATCTAGTGATGGCTCACCTCATATATTAGTTTGACTAATGTGATAGAATTTCTTAAGAAACTCGTATAGCATTTCAGCCCAAGTTCGGATTGGTCTCCCTATTGTGCCAAGCTAGTGCTTGGCTTTGTCCTTTAGTGAAAAAGGGAGCAAGGTCAGTCTAAGTGCATCACCAGTAAAATTTTAGATCTATACTATGAAATAGATTTTTAAAAATTTATCTAAATGCTTGTAAGGATCTTCATTGGTATTCCCATAGAAAGATGAGAGCATCTGGATTTTGGTTGACTTGATCTTATAATAGCTTACAAAAATATCAGGTAAGTAAATACAAGTCAATGGATTATAGGTGGAAGGAATAAAGTATTCCTTCATCTGCCTAGGTGGTTCTTCAAAATTTCAGCTATTTAATATTCAGATTTAATATGGATCAGCCGTTCAATTTCAGGATTGAGTTCAATTAGGTCAGAAAAAAAGATTTCCTACCGTGCATGTACCAGTGCAAACCTTACTATGTGTGGTTTATATTTTTTTTAAAGGAAGAGGGAGAGAGGAAGAAGAAAAGAAGAGAAAGAAAGAGAGAAGTTCTAAAGATGAGAATCCTAAGAGAGTCTTAAACCTAAAGATGATAGATGAGAAGAATTAGTTGTGGCTAGATGTTAATTACAATCAAGTTAGCACAAAGTAGACTCTCTATCTTGAGGTTACCCTAAATATAGATAGATCCTAACCATTCTAAGTGCACTATCAAACACTACAAGTGCAAACCTAACTAACCAACTGGCTAGATAAGTGTATGATTGGTGGGGGTCCCCCATTGCTTTTCTTAGACATTAACTAAGTTGGCTAAGTCAGCGACTAGAACTAATTAAATAATTATCTTTCTTTGAGACGTAGTCTCTGAACCACTTTCTTAGACACCAATTGATCAACTAAGCCCAGCTCGGTTCAACTTGGTTTAACTTTTGGAGTCACTTGTCCTATTGAGCTCGAGTTTCTTAGGGACTGACGTCTAGTTAATTTTAATTTAGAGGCTTGGGTTAATGAGGGATGCTGGTTGGTTATTTTTGGACTAGAGAAGAATGATGAAATTCCTACCTTATCTTGTTAATAGGTATGGTCCTTAAATTGATTTGAGATGAATATGCACAATCAATTTCAAACAAGAAGTTCTATGCAACTAAATTAGATGCATGAAACTAATTAAACTTGAGAGGCTCATCTTGTCTCCAACAATCATCAAAAAGTAAATCTAAAAGATGGATGCTCTAAGCAATTAGGATTTCTATTCTTGTCATGAAGTTTTGATTAGATTTAAGTGGGTTATTTTTAAATTAATTTAAAAGAAAGCAACTAATGCTAAAAAAAGAAAAAAAAACTAAGGTTAGGATTGATCTCACTAAGCAAAATTGAAGGCTTTCTTTCTTCTTATTTTTTTTTGACAAAAACAACAAGAAAAATTAGTAAGCTGTATTCACAAGAAATCAAAAATCTTAGCATTTGTGCCTTCCCCGACAATGATGCTAAAAATTTGATATCTCGCGATATTGTCGTTAGGATACCATGATTATCAGTTTAAATCTAACTTTTAAATATATTAAAAATATATAAAAAGTAATGAGTTGGATTGATTCCATAGAGAAGACAGTGCTAATTTGAAAATTTTGATTTTATAAAAAAAAAATCAAGAAAATAATTTAAGTCAAAAAATAAAAATTAAAAGTATAAAAAAAAATTGATACTAAGATCTACTATCTAGATTTTAGTTTTTACTTGTAATAAAAATAAAGAACAAAAATTTAAAGAGCATGAAAATAAAGAACAGAAATTTAAAGAGCATGAAAATAAAGAACAAAAATTTAAAGAGCATGAAAATAACTTTTGCATTAATTTAAATTTAGAATTTAATTACAAAAAAATTAAAAAAATAAGTAAAAAAAATAAAAAAAATTATAATAAAAATTTGAAAGAATAAATAAATAAAATAAAAATGTAATAAAGATTTGAAGTAGATTGGCGCAGTCTCATCGAAAAGATGGTTGATGAACTATTTTTTTTCAAACTCCTTAGAGCATGCTGGGCTTTCTTTTCTTCTTGCTCTTTGGATCAAAACTTCAAGATGGTGTAGGCGTAAAGATAGCATAGGAACAAAGCTCTCTTCTAAGTACCTTTTTGTTATAAGCCAATCCAAAACCCTAAGCTTGCTTGCCACCTTATGCCTCCCCCTCTCCCAGATGATTTTTTTCTTATGTGCCTGAGGTCCTTTTTATAGTTTTTCTAGCCCCCTAAGTCTTGGACATGTTCAATCTTTGGGTCTCTCACGATTTAGGATTTCTTGCCACATTTTGTTTCTGTGTTGCATCATGCATCAGTGATAGATCATGATGTTTTCATTAAGACATCATGTTTATCAGTTTAAATATCTTACAAAAAAAATTAAAAATAAGTAGAGAGTAGTGAGTTTGGTTGAATCTATGGAGAAGATAGTACGTTGATTTGATAACTTTAAATTTTATAAAAAAGAAAAGAAAGATTTTGAAAATAAATTATAAATAGAAGATAGGAATTAAACGGTGTAGAAAGATAAACTCGATACTAAGATCTACTATTAAGATCTTAGCATCTATTTGCAATACAAATAAATTTCAAAAATTTAAATATTGCATTAATAAAAATCTAAATCCTATTGCAAGAATTTTAAAAGAAATATAGCAATCAAAAGCAAAAATTAAAAGTGCATAAAGAAAAGTTTGGTACTAAGATCCACTAACTAGATCTTAGCATCTACATGCAATAAAAATAAAGCATGCAATTAAAAGACAAGAATTTAAAGAATAAGAAATTAACTTTTCATTGATTAAAACCAGAATTTAATTATAAGAAAATTAAAGAAACATAATAGCAAAGAATAGGAAATAAATAGAAAGCTTGTAAATAAAGATTCTTGAAGCAGATTCTGCTGCCTCATCTGAAAGATAGTGGATGACCTCCTTCTTCCTTCAAACTCTTTGGAGCATGCTGGTTTTCTCTCTCTTCTTCCTTTTTAGATCTTGATCTCAGATTGGTGTTGGCATGGAGATGGCATAGGAGATAGAACTCTTCTTCTCATCACCTCTTGCTTCAAAGCAGCCTTCAACCCAAGCTTGTCGCCCACCCTCTCTTTCTTTATGCCACCCCCTCTCTAGATGATTTTTAGGAGAAGGCTTGGGCTCCTTTAAATAGAGCTAGGGCTAGGATTTCTATGGTAAGAAAGGAAAGAGAAGGAGAATTATGGGGCAATAGATGAATGTGTGCGTGAGGGAATATGAGGCATCCTAGGGTTTTTGTATTTAAGTTGGGGTGTTGAAATAAATGGGTGTTGGAATTTTGAGGCATGAAATATGGGGACCGTGGGATTTAAAAGGGCTAAGGAGAAGGGAGTGGAATTCTTAGATGGCGTGAAGAGAAAGGTTTAGGGTGTGCATGAGAAAGTTGAGGGCTAGGGCAAGAGAGTTTTAGCATGAAACCACATTGGGGCGTGGGATGACTTTTTAGATGGCGTTGGGAATTAATTTGAGAAAGTTTTTAAGAGATAAAGATGCTATAAGATTTGAGTTTGAATAGGTTTGAGATTTGAAATAAGGAAAGGAATCAAGAAGGATGGGACCACACGGTGGAAAGAGGGAAAGAAGAAAGGGGCATGTGTTGTGGGATTTAAGGCATGGAGAGGTTTAATGTGAAGAGGGGTGGAAGCAGCCTTATTTCTCATGAATAGGGGGTGGCTGATTTAAGAGAGATTTTCAGATTTTATGAGAGGTGGGAGCATGAATAAGGACCTTTAGATCTTCATATTGCTTCTCCTCCATTGATCAATAGTCACGTTCACACTGAATTTTCATGAAGAATGATCTTTTAATCTAGGTCCTTAAGATTTAAGTCGTGTTCATATTGTAATAGAAGCTGGTTGCTTGGTTCACTCAAATCTAATCTAATTTGAGTTCAATTTGAAGCGTATGAACCCAAACTCTCAATTATCTACAAAATAGATTAAAGAGCATTAAATTTTTAATAAATAATATTAATTATTATAATATTTAATACCTCTAGTGATTTAATTCAAGTATTCATTACATCTCCTAACTTACTCATTGCTAGTTCTTAGCAAAACAATAAAAATAATTTTTTTTATCACCATATTTTATTAAGATCCTCCTTTACAAAAGTAGATCTAAGATTGAAAGTCAAAAAGTTTAGCAAGTATCACTAAGTATTAAGTTTCAGAAGCAAATTTTATAGTCAGTACAATCAGAGACTTTCTTAGAATACATCAAAGATTTACAGCACTTGTATTTGTGATGACTAATTTAGCATTTGGGTGCTGGTTTGTAAAGGATAAATATATCTTCTCTTATCACTTTATTTCGATTAATTTTTTATATACCTCAAATTAAGTTCATGAACTAAGGTAGCTTTCACACTGCCTTCTTTTTTTTTTTTTTTTTAAATTATGCTGAGTATCATGGCCTTTCTTTCACTGTTTGATGCGAACCTCTACACTTGACTCAGATGCAGACATCCAGTTACTAAGCTTAGGACAATTCTTATATATTTTGTGTTTTACACTTTTATTTTAGACAGAAAGCTTTTTCCTCAAATTTAAATTTTTAATTGGTTATATATTAATTATTAATTTTAAATGATAATTAAATCTTCAGTTAGTCTTATAATCAACACCTACTCTGCCTCATCAGTATGCATGTACAATTAAAAGTGCTAATAGCCTTTAGGTGATCTAAGCAGGTTACCAGAAGTCTGACCAACTAATTTACTCGTTAACTTGCTACAGTCATTAGCAAATATTTTTAACTATTATTATTATTTTTAGACTATTTTGCTTAAGATTTTCTTTTTGGATATATGGTTTATACAAACTTTTATTTTAAAAAATTTTTAAAAAATTTTTCAAAAATTTTAAAAATTTTTAAAAGATATATTTTTTAAAAATATTTTTTAAAAATTTCAAAAGATTTTTTTACTCTCCAACTAAAATATCATTATCCCTAATGGTATAAATAAGTTAAAGAAATAAATTTAAACCATAAGAACAAAAAAAAATGTATGGGGAGAGAAACAACCTGAGAGGAGGAGGTCATCATCAATATAAAGACTGTAATTTTTTTTTTTATTTTTTATTTTTTTATATAAATTTTTTTATTTTATTTTACATATTGGGTTGTCTCCTAACAAGCATTAAATTTTAAGTCTTCAGCTAGACTATGTCGATTCTCTCACCTACCCAGGATCAATACTAGATTGAAAAATTCTAATGGGTGAGGTGAATCAAGCAGGGCATTCACCTTTAAGGAGGAATCAAATTCAACTATTTCATCTATTAATTCAACTACCAAATAATTTTTTCTCCTTTTGAGTGTACTTTGAGGTATTAAAAATATCAATTCTTACCTTTTAATTTCCAAAAAAAATATCCATGACTCCTATTTTTTAATTGATATTTGTCAGGAATGGACGATCTAAAATTATGGGATATTGATTTAGCTTTTGGGATGGTTCTATATCAAGTATGAGAAAGTCCACTGAGAAATAATATTTATTTACTCTGATTAGGATATTCTCAATCAAACCACATGGAGTCTTTACAGATCTATCAGCTTGTTGCAAAATAACCGACATGGGTTTCAGTTCTCCTATTCTAAATTTTTCATAGATCGAGGTTGGAAGTAGGTTCACACTAGCTTCTAAATCTATACTCAGTCAAAGATGATGCCTTCTATAATATATGAAATCAAAGGAGCACCAAGATTTTTTATTTTCTAAAGCAATGGGTTCAACAGGATTGCACTTACATCCTTAGACAGCATAATTCTCTTTGTGATTCGTGACTCATGTTTTTGGATGCAAAGTTTCTTAAAAAATTTAACATAAGCCAGAATGTGTTGAAGCGCATCGAGTAGGGGTAGATTAATATGTACTTGCTTAAATAATTTTATTAGCTCCTCGTTGTGTGCTCCTTGCTTTTTTGCGAAAAGAACCGACTTCTAGGGCTGAAAGAAATGGGACTTTAGGTTTATATGTTTCAGCTAACTCATCCACTCTCTTCTTTCTTTTATCTTTCTTACTCAGATTGAAACCAGTATCAGTACTAGTTTCAGGCTTAGGTTCTTCTATCTCAGTACTAATCTCTTTTTCTATGTTCTTATTTTGGCTAGTATCAATACTAACCTCTCTCACCTAGTCTTGATATGGGTCTTTAAGAATTCTACCACTTCTAAGCTTAGTAATTACATTGGCATTCTCCAATTGAGGATTCTTAGGTGGGACATTAAATTAATGACTAGATCCAGATGGTTAGTAGACAGTGGATGGGTTGTTCCTCAGATTTATGATAGATTGGCTTGGTAATTGACCTAGTTTTTTCCTCATGCTGGACTCAGCTATCTATTCTATTTGTACTTCTAGTCTAGTGATAGATTGCTGTTGGATGATAATCATTTATTGGAGTTGATTAAATCTATCATCGGCTAAATTGGTCTATTAAGGAGATGGCTATGATGGCTGATTATAGTATGGTGGCTGGATAGGCTGACTAGGCTGATCTCTATTATAGACATAGTTCTGATATTGGGGCCTATTTTGAAAATTTTATGCTGGTGGAATTTGGGTCTGAGTCTGAGTTGGTTGGGGTCTCCAAGAAAAATTAGGATGATTCCTCTAATCTGGATTATATATGTTTGAAAATAGATCATTAATAGGCTTGGAGTAACCTTGGGTAGCCTGAACTTGTTCTTGGATGAAAGGTAAAAACTATGCAGTCATGGGATATTCACTCACATGGTGGGTTGGGCTAGTACAAATAGAATAAATTTTTTGATAATTGGGAGGTGGTGTATATTACGTAGGATTTTATTGATCTAGGGCTATGACTTGATCTAACTTCTGGACAAGAAGGTTGATTTTATCTAGTTGAGCTATTAGGTTTAAGTCAGCCTTAGGACTAAGTTTGCATATTTAATTTTATAGATTTTTGCCTGCTTATGATGAGGAATCGACCTTTCATAAGAAGATAGTGAAGCATGATTGATCGAGTTCTCACTCAAAATCTCAAACAAGGCATGGGCTTCATCCTCACTCTTACTCATGAATGCACCTCCATAAGATGCATCTACCATTTGTCCATACTGATCACCTAAACCCTCATACAAGGCTTGAATAATTTGTCACTTAGATAGACCATGATGTGGGCATTTTCTAAGAAATTCCTTAAGTCTCTCCCATGACTCATGAATTTATTCTCCTAGAAGTTGAGTAAATCCAGTGATGGCTCACCTCATGGTGTTGGTTCTACCTATGGGATAAAATTTTTTAAGAAACTCATGCTGCATTTCAGCTCAAGTTCGGATTAGTCTCCCTATTATGCCAAGCCAGTACTTGGCTTTGTCCTTAAGTAAGAAAGGGAGTAGGGTCAGTCTAAGTGTATCATTAGTAAAGTTCTAGATTTTTACAGTAAACATATCTCTAAGAACTCATCCAGATGTTTATAAGGATCTTCATTGGTATTTCTATAGAAAGATAGGAGCATCTGGATTGTGGTCGACTTGATCTTATATTGACTCGTTGGGATTTCAGATAAGTGGATACAAATCGATGGGTTATAGGTGAAAGAAATAAAATATTCTTTCATCTGCCTAGGTAGTTCTTCAGGATTTTCAGTTATTTGGTTATCGAATTTAATATGTATCAGTCGTTCAATTTTAAGATTAAATTTAACTAGATCAGAAAAAAGAGATCTCTTAACGTGCATGTATCAGTGCAACCCTAATGTGTGGTTTAGATTTTTTTTATTAGTTTTTTTTTATATTTTTTAGTTACAATCAAGTTAGCAAATAATTAAACCTAACACTTAAGGGTTACTTAGACCTAACAGTTCGATGTAATGTGAATCAGTCTAGATGCGAGTTAAGTCTAATCCACTTCCTTCAACTAGCCAAGTAAGAGATGGGGTCATGGGAGGCTCTCCATGCTAATCACAATGATCCTAATTAAATAATCACAATCCCACTTAGGCTTAACCTTTTTAACCTCTTATCTTAGACATCATTTTAGGGGTGAGTCCAAATTTACTATGTACTTGACTTCATCATAATACTCAAACTGAACTCAATTGATCTTAAAGATCAATGTATACTGAATTTTAATTGGACTTGGGTTAATGCAGGATGCTGGTTGGTTATTTTTGGACTAAGAAAGTGTGATAAAATTTTCATCTTATTTTGTTAATGGGTGTTGCCCTTAAATCAATTTAGAATGAAGGTGCACAACCAAGTTCAAACAAGGGGTTCTATACAACTGAACTAGATGCATGAAACTAATCAAACTTGAAAGCTTATCTTATCTCCAAAGATCACCAAAAATAAATTTAAGATGATGAATGCTCTAAATAATTAAGTTTCTACTCTTATTATGTAATTTTTATTAGGTTTATGTGGATAACTTTTGAGTTAATTTGAAAATAAAGCAACTAATACTAAAAAGGAAAGCAGTTTAGGATTAGGATTGATCTTACCAAACAAGATTGGCAACTTTTTCTTCTCCTTTTTTTTTTCTTTTTTTCTATATGAAAAACAAGAAAAAGTTAGTAAGTTGTATACAAAAAAAAATCAAAAAAATAAAAAAATAATTTAGCATTCATGCCTTTCCTGACAACGATGCCAAAAACTTGATAGATCGCGATGTTGTCCTTAAGACATCATGTTTATCAGTTTAAATATCTATTTTTTTATTAAAAAAATTAAAAACATGTAGAGAATAGTGAGTTGGATTGAATCCATGGAGAAGAAAATGCTTTGATTTGATATCTTTAATTTTTATAATAAAAAAGAAAGATTTTGAAAACAGAATTATAAATAGAAGACAAAAATTAAATGGTGTAGAAAGATAAACTCGGTACTAAGATCTATTATTTAAATCTTAGTATCTATTTACAATAAAAATAAATTTAAAAATTTAAATCTTATATTAATTAAAATATAAATCCTATCGTAAGAATTTTAAAAGAAATATAGCAATCAAAAGAAAAAATTAAAAGTACATAAAGAAAAGTTTGGTACTAAGATCTACTAACTAATCTTAGCATCTACATGCAATAAAAATAAAGCATGTAATTAAAAGATAAGAATTTAAAGAACATGAAATTAACTTTTCATTGATTAAAATCAAAATTTAATTACGAGAAAATTAAAGGAACATAAAAGTAAAGAATAGGAAATAAACAGAAAGTTTGTAAATAAAGATTCTTGAAGCAAATTTCGTAACCTCGTCGGGGAGATGATCGATGACCTCCTTCTTCCTTCAAACTCCTTGGAGCATGCTAGTTTCCTCTCTCTTTTTTCTCTTTGGATCTTGATCTCAAATTGGTATTGGTGTAGAGATGACGTAGGAGACAAAATCTTCTTCTCAGCACCTCTTGCCTCGAAGCAGTCTTTAACCCAAGCTTGCCGCCCACCCTCTCTTTCTTTGTGCTGCCCCCTTTCTAGATGATTTTTAGGAGAAGGCCTGGGTTCTTTAAATAGAGTTAGGGCTAGGGTTTCTTTGGTAAGAAAGGAAAGAGAAGGGAGAGAAATTGTGGGGTGTTAGATGAATGTGTGCGTGAGGGAATATGAGGTGTCCTAGGGTTTTTATATTGGAGTTGGGGCATTGAAATAAGTGGGCATTGAAATTTGTGAGGCGTGAAATATGTGGACCATGGGATTTAAAATGGCTAAGGAGAAGGGCGTGGAATCCTTAGATGGCATGGAGAGAAAGGTTTAGGGTGTGTGTGAGAAAGTTGAGGGCTAGGGCGAGAAAGTTTTAGCATGAAACCACATTGGGGTGTGGGATGACTTTTTAGATGATGTTGATAATTAATTTGAGGAAGTTTTTAAGAGATAAAGATGCTATAAGATTTGAGTTTGAATAGGTTTGAGATTTGGAATAAGGAAAGGAATCAAGAAGGATGGGACCACATGGTGGAAAGAGGGAAAGAAGGAAGGGGCGTGTGTTGTGGGATTTAAGGCATGGAGAGGTTTAATGTGAAGAGGGGTGGGAGCAGCCTTATTTCTCATGAATAGGGGGTGGCTGATTTAAGAGAGATTTTTGGGTTTTATGAGAAGTGGGAGCATGAATAAGAATCTTTAGATCTTCATATTACTTCTCCTCTATTGATCAATAAGTCGTGTTCACACTGGATTTTCATGAAGAGTAATCTTTTAATCTGGACCCTTGAGATTTAAGTCATGTTCATACTATAATAGGAGCTAATTGCCTGATTCACTCAAATTTAATCTGATTTGAGTTCAATTTGGAGCATATAAATCCAAACTCCCAAGTATCTGTAAAATAGACTAGAGAACATCAAATTCTTAATAAATAACATAAATTATTATAATATTTAATGCCTCTAGTATTGTGTAGATTTGGTACCACTCATTACAGTAGGAAGAAAGAAGAAATAAAATAAAAAAATAATCAAATATGTAGATCAGTCAAAAGGCTCGCTTTTATGGGGCATGCAACCTTCATTATGAGAAAAAAAAATTTACAAGAGGAGATCACACTCTCAACCCTCGTACACCAATCTCTCTCTTTGTCTCTCTCTCAATAAGAAGCTCTCTCTCATAAAAACTCTCTCTTAAGGAGATACTTCTGAAATAACCGTTGTTCGCTGTCTGATAGTTTGCTTGAAGTCCCTGCTTCTGCTCTCTATCGGTACCTCTCTAGGGTCTGCTACTGCTGCCTGTCGAACTCTCTCTCTCGATTGTAGGTATCTCTCAAGTTTTTGCTAAACACCTCTGCTCTATCTCTGTTCCATCCACATGGCTATTTATAGCCCTAAAACTCAGACTGTATTAGAATCAGACTCCTGATCGGACTCCAAAAGCATCTGAACCATCCGATCCATGCTGCAAGCTTTCTCAGCCAATTGATCGCACTCGATCAAGCTTCTCAGATCATTGCTAGCTTCCTCAGCCATTAGACCAAGATCGAGAATCACCCAGAGCTATCGGATCGTGTTGTCGGTCCATAAAATTTCCCATGGACCATGAGAAATGGCTAGAGAAACTACGTTGATCCATCATGGACCGCACAAAATGCCTAAAAAATGGGTACTCGATCCACAGCCTTCCCATGGACCGTCGATCCACGATGGACCATCAGTCCACTGAGTCTGTTGGCTGGCTAGGTTGGCCCACATGCATCTACACTAGTCTGAGCTCCCGCACTCACCCACTGGGCTAGCCCATACCGTCGCTGGCCTGCATAGGCCTGTGGGCCCCTTCGACGGTTGTGGGCTATACCAACTCCTTTTCGAACTTTCTTTATGCATATCTTTGCTGTCTGGACTCTGTTTGGACTGTTCTTGGACTCGTTGGACTTTGTTCATCATCCTGGATGTCATTATGGGTTTATTATGGATCGAATCTCGAGATATTTTCTCAACAATCTCTACCTCGACTTGATATTCGGTCTCCTCCTAACTCTGAGAGCTTTTGGATCTTCTCGTCCCCATGCCATGGGGCAAACACTTGTTGATCATGGATGGACAAACATGAGAGTCGAGATAGGCTACTTTATCCCATCTCTATCGTATGCTGTGCTCCTCCTGATCTGAGACCTACTTGAAATGGCCTCTTACGATAATAAAATTTTACCTAGCGATATCACCTGTCATCCTCTCGAGTCTCACATCTCGTGCCCAATCTACCTCCACCTAGAGTTCTACCTTACTCTAAGCTTCTTCTGGCTCTTGAAGCTCCACCTCACACTAGGCTCCCTATCAGATAGTAATATCATTTTATCCTATTCTTTCCCTCCAATATCATCCTATAGCTATGCAAAACCTTCAAGATTCCTCCATCAGCTCTCCACCTATAGCTGGTCGAATCCAGTTTACTCAATGAGATAAGATTTCTTCTAAAATTAAATATATATTGGATCTTCCTCAATCTCCTCACTGTACCATCATATGTCCTCTAACTGACCGTCCCAATATCCCTAATTGCACAGCTCGATCCATTCGGCAGATGAACAGTGCTCTCATTGCTTTTCAAAGAGTTAAATAGGTTCTCTCTGTAACATACATGATAGGTGCATATAGAATCTAAAATTTACTACTGAAAAGAAATAGATACCTCGTCAAATATCATCAGGACATCATCCTCTGACTCGCTACTGGCCATCGCTGTAGTAGTCCTCGTCCGATCTCTTCATTGTGGGTAATCTCTAGCTAGATACTCCAACTCATCGCATCGGTAATATCTGATCTTGCTTAAGTCCCTCATCTTAGATTTGGACCATCCTCATCATGATCTCCTACCACTTCATTTGTCGCCATCTGCTTCTCTAAAAACTGTCAAAGTTGAGCTACTGCCGGCTGAGCTTGAAGCTGGGTTCTCCCTCCTGAGAACCTCATTCTGAAGAATCACTGCGGTGATCTTATCCATCTTGATGGTGCTCTTTCCTAATAGAAGAGTAGTCACCAAGGACTCATACAAAGGGGTAAGCGACGCTAACAAGACCAATGCCCTGGTCTTCTTCTCAACTTTCTCGTCATTGCCAAAGAGGTTAGCAAGGATCTTTTAAAAGTGGCTAAGATGCTTCTGCATGCTATATCTTTTGATTATCCATAGTTGGTAGAACTACCTCCAAAGGAAGGAAGTGTTAGTGAGGGACTTCACTATATATAACTCCTCGAGCTTCGACACATCACCATCAAAAAAGTCTCATCAAGTACATGGATCACTATATCATCCATTAGGTACCAACAAATCATACTCACCGTCTGCATCTGGAGCTGCCTCTAATCTTGCACCTCCATTATAGTCGGCTTCTCCTTGCATAAGAGAGCATCGATCAACCCTTGTTGGATGAGCATGTCTTTCACCCTTGCTTGCCACAAAGAAAAATTACTCTTTTCATCAAACCTGTTGATCTCCACCTTGATTGAGTCTATCTTCTCTATCTTCAATCTTGATCACCACTACTGCAACCTGCATTTTGGTACCACCTAGCTCTGATATCACTTATTGTGTAGGATCTGGTACCACTCATTGTATTAGAAAGAAAGAAAAAATAAAATAAAAAAATAATCAAGCACGTGGATCAGCCAAAAGGCTCACCTTTATGGGGCATGCAAGCTTCACTATGAGAAAAAAAATTACAAGAAGAGATCACACCCTCAATCCTCATGCACCAATCTTTCTCTCAATAAGAAGCTTTCTAACACAAAAACTCTTTCTTGAGAAGATCCTCCTGAAATGATCGCTGTCCACTGCCTGATAGTCTGCCTGAAGCCCCTGCTTCTACTCTCTATCGATGCCTCTCCAAGGTTTGCTGCTACTACCTCCCGAACTCTCTCTCTCGACTGTAGGTCCCTACTATGAACCAGCATCCCACACACTCGCTTGCTCCCATCCTAAGTGCTCGGACCCATACGCATGAAGTCTGCTCGCTTGAACCATGCGCTAGCTGCTTTTTATTTTGAATCAGCTCATAGTGTCGAGACCCTCCAATTACTTCATTAATCCCATGGGTCCCCTTCATAACTCTCCTCTTCATGACAACCCCTCTCTCTCTCTCTCTTAAGAGCCATGGATCCCACTCCCTTTCTTTCTTTCTATTTTTTTCTTTTTTTTTTTTCATTTTCTTTTATTCATTGGATTTCTACCATGCGTCCGTGTATCTTCATATGTCGTATACGTAACAGGTCTAAATTTGGACTCGAGCTTCATCTATACGTGTTGGAGGACTGTTGCTTGTTGATTTATAATTAAGTCTTCATAATTAATTATTCTTAAAAAAATAAAATATATCAAATACTAAATAATAAAGATTATATAATAAATATTTTAATATTTTTTATGTCACATTAACACACTGATCGTACAGGATCATGAATAATAAGTTTCTTGGGATGATTAGGAACATAGCTCCATTCCCTTGGAAGAGCATGCATATTTTGAAGTTGTTCTTGTTGATCTTGTTGTTCTTCACCTTTATCTTTATCATTTTCTTTATATTCCTTCTCATGATGTATGATAGAGTACTTTAGGGTGAGCTCCTTCATTCTTTTTTTAGTTGGATCTATATCATCAATAATCTCTCTCTTTCTTGATGGAAGATTATTAGTCTCATCAAAAACTACATGTATCGATTCTTCTACAATTAAGGTCATTTTATTGAAAACTCTATATGTCTTGCTAGAAGTGGAGTAACCAAGAAAGATGCATTCATCAAATTGTGCATCAAATTTTTTTAATTTATTTTTATTATTATTTAAAATAAAACATCGATAACCAAAAATATAAAAATATCCAGCATTTGGTTTTCTATCTTTCCAAAGCTTATAGGGTATTTTTGTCAAGATTGGTTTGATTAAAGCATGGTTTAAAATATAGCATGCCATGTTAATTACTTCGGTCTAAAAGTATTTTAAGAGGTTACTTTTATATAATATGGTATGAGCCATTTCTTCTAATATCCTATCCTTTTTCTTTACTATTCCATTTTATTGGGATATCTTAAGTACAAAAAAATTATTGTTGGGTATAAAATACCCTCAGCCGAAGTTCTCAATGGGATTAACCCTCGCGAGTCTCCTCCGACTCCGGCTGCAGACAGACCTCGTCCGGACTCCTACGGGAGTCGGACTCCGCCCACAACTCCAACTGCAAAGCAGACTCCGCCCGGACTCCTACGGGAGCCGGGCTCCGTCACCAACTTCAACTGCTGGTAAGCTTCGTCCGGACTCCTACGGGAGCCGAATTTTGCCCCTGACTTTAATTGCAGGAAGACTCCGCCCGGACCCCTACGGGAGCCGGGCCTTGTCCCCGACTCCAGCTGCAGACAGACCTCGTCAGGACTCCTACGGGAGTCGGACTCCGCCCACAACTCCAACTGCCAAGCAGACTCCGCCTGGACTCCTACGGGAGCCGGGCTCCGTCACCAACTTCAACTGCTGGTAAGCTTCGTCCGGACTCCTATGGGAGCCAAATTTCACCCCTGACTTTAATTGCAGGAAGACTCCGCCCGGACCCCTACGGGAGCCGGGCCTCGTCCCCGACTCCGGCTGCAGACAGACCTCGTCAGGACTCCTACGGGAGTCGGACTCCGCCCACAACTCCAACTGCCAAGTAGACTCCGCCCGAACTCCTACGGGAGCCGGGCTCCATCACCAACTTCAACTGCTGGTAAGCTTCGTCCGGACTCCTACGGGAGCCAGACTTCGCCCCTGACTTTAATTGCAAGAAGACTCCGCCCGGACCCCTACGGGAGCTGGGCCTCATCCCTGACTCTGGCTGCAGACAGACCTCGTCTGGACTCCTACGGGAGCCGGACTCCGCCCACAACTCCAACTGCCAAGTAGACTCCGCCCGGACTCCTACGGGAGCCGGGCTCTGTCACCAACTTCAACTGCTGGTAAGCTTCGTCCGGACTCCTACGGGAGCCAGATTTTGCCCCTGACTTTAATTGCAGGAAGACTCCGCCCGGACCCCTACGGGAGTCGGGCCTCATCCCCGACTCTGGCTGCAGACAGACCTCGTCCGGACTCCTACGGGAGCCGGACTCCGCCCACAACTCCAACTACCAAGCAGACTCTGCCCGGACTCCTACGGGAGCCGGGCTCCGTCACCAACTTCAACTGCTGGTAAGCTTCGTCCGGACTCCTACGGGAGTCGGATTTCGCCCCTGACTTTAATTGCAGGAAGACTCCACCCGGACCTCTACGGGAGCCGGGCCTCATCCCTGACTCCGGCTGCAGACAGACCTCGTCCGGACTCCTACGGGAGCCGGACTCCGTCCACAACTCCAACTGCCAAGTAGACTCCGCCCGGACTCCTACGGGAGCCGGGCTCCGTCACCAACTTCAACTGCTGGTAAGCTTCGTCCGGACTCCTACGGGAGCCGAACTTCACCCCTGACTTTAATTGCAGGAAGACTCCGCCCGGACCCCTACGGGAGTCGGGCCTCGTCCCGACTCCGGCTGCAGACAGACCTTGTCCGGACTCCTACGGGAGCCAGACTCTGCCCACAACTTCGACTGCAAGCAGACTCCGCCTGGACTCCTACGGGAGCCGGGCTCCGTCCCCGACATCAACTGCTGGAAGGATTCGCCCGGACTCCTATGAGAGCCAGACTCCTACCTCGACTTTCACTGCTGGTAAACTCCGTCCGAACTCCTAAGGGAGCCGAACTTCGCCCCTGACTTTGAGTGCAGGGAGACCTCGCCCCGGCTCTTACGGGAGCCAGACCTCGTCTCCGACTCTGGCTGCGGGAAGACTCCGTCCGGACTCTCACGGGAGCCAGACCTCATCCCCAACTTCGACTGAAGGAAGACTTCGTTCAGACTCTTACGGGAGTCGAACTCCGGGCTCCTCTCAAAAGGATAGCTAACCACCCCTCTCCGCCAGACACTCCAGTCGAACTTCAGCCGACAGGTCTGCACTCCCTGGCGGGCCGCAGTAACGGCCACGACTCTGCTCCACTTCCTGTGACGAATTTCATGTGGCTCCATTACTCCCTGGCAGACCGCTATGATGCCCACGATCCTGCTCCACTTCCTGCGATGGATACCGCGCGATTCTTCCATCCTCTGGCAAGTCGCGATAATGGACGCCGCTCCACTCCCCGTGACAGACTCCACGTGGCGTGTCCCGGTGATGGCCACGATTCCACCCCACTACTCTTCGCAATAAACTCCTCCTGACTCTGGGCAGCCCACTGCCAGACGGTTACAGACATCGCTATCAGTCTGCTGCTCCTCTGCCTATAAAAGGGGGACCCCAGATACGTTATTCTCTAAGCTCTCATTTTTACCTAAAAATTCTGCTAAAATTTTCGTTCGAGCACTCCATTCCCGTTGAGGCAGAGAACTGACTTGAGCGTCAGAGGGTCTTATCGGAGCAACCCCACCTCCGGTTTAGACTTCTTTTGCAGGTCCCGATGGCGACCGCGACTCCAGCTTCTCTGACGTAAGCAGATTTTTGCACCAATAATTATGTTTAATATTTTTTTTATTATAAAATTTTTCAAAATCTTGATTTTCAAACTCGATTTCATAATCACTAAGAATATTAAGAATTAATAAATTCTTTTCATTTGAAATCTTTCAAAAAATATTAGAAAAAGATGAAAATACTTCATCTCTATGTGTTAAAAATAAAATCTAAATAAAACATGAGAAATATCGATAATCACAAAACCATATTGTTTAGCCGCTAGGCTAGAGTCCTAGTTAGTCTAAATAAGTCCATATGCAATAACTTTAAGACTTAGAAGCTGAAACAATATTTTTAGATTTGAAGGATACTTTAGTTTGCTTTTCTAGTTGGCATGTATCATAAACTCTATCTTTTTCAAAACTTAATTTTAGCGAACCAACAATTATATCTTTTTTAATAAATTTTGAAAATAAATCTATATTACATGAGCAAATCAATGGTGCCAAAACCAACTAGTCTCATTGATTTTGCTATTTATTGCTACTAAGTATTGCATATTTTATACGAAAAGATTATTCAAATCTATCATGTAAATATTACCATGTCTATGTCCAATAAATCTTATACCATCATCATTAGGACTAGTCATAATATATATAGAAGATTTAAAAATAACTTTGAAATTCTTATTATAAAGTTGACTAATGCTGAGAAGATTATGCTTAAGACCATCAATCAATAAATATTTTTAATAAATATGGAAGGAGTGATATCAATGTTACCTAAGACGATGATCTTTTCTTTATCATTATCTCCAAAGATAACCATCCCTCTATCTTTTGCCTTAAGAGTGATTAATTGAGATTCATAATCTGTCATGTATTTTTAACACCTACTATCAAGATATCATTTTTTTTTGATCCTTAGGTTTCAAGATACCATACAAAATTTAAGCTTTAATTTGAAGTATCCAAAATTTTTTGAATCCTTTTCGATTAGTCACTATGATTTTCTTTAGAATCCATACCTTTTTTACATTTAAGCTACCAAATCTACTAAAAAAATATGTATATGATTTATATCCTACTTTACTACAACTAAAACATAAAACATTTGACAATCTAATATGAGAGGAGTTGACAAAAATATTTTTCAAAAATTTTTGCATTTTTAATAGGTTATAACCAAGACTGGCTTTATTATACACCATCTTTCAATTATCAAGCATCATATAAAATTTTTCTAAACTTAAAGTATACTTTTTCATAATTAATTTTATTCTATCTACTTCTCTCTTTAAGTTCTAATTTTTTTGTGTTAAAGTCATATTTTTTTCTTTAACAAGCATTGATGTTTTATTTTTAGTTCTTTATTCTTTAGCCCTAACTTCTTTAGATTATCTAGTAAATCATAAAAAGTCTCATGAAACTCATCAAAAGTAAATTCATTTGGAAATTCAGAGGTTACTTCATTTTCATATGCCATGAGATACAAGTTGGCTTCTTTATGGGTGTCTTCATCAAAACTCAATCTGTCGCTATCACTTCATGGAGCCACCATTGCCTTCTTCTTTAGCTTCTTAGGAGACTTCTTAAATTATGGACAATCCATATTGAAGTGGCTCAATTTCTTGCATTCGTAGCATATAAGCAACTGCTTCTTGTCCTTTTCTTTGCTAGACTTCCTCTTAGTTAGTGGCTTTTTTCTCATCCCTTATCTTCTTTTCTTCATAAATCTTTCAAATTTTTGAGTGATGAGGATTATTTCTTCATTTTCATAACCATCTTCCAATCGCTCAACTCTTCTTCTTCTTGTGCGGTGGACTTGAGCATAATTATTTTCTTCTTGTTGGTCTCCTCTTTATTGTGTTGTCTCATTGCCAATTCAGATGTCATGAGCAATCTGAGAAGCTCCTCCAAGATAGAACATTAAGATCCTTCATCTCTTAAATCATGGTGATTTTTGCTTCTCATGTCCTTGGCAAAGACCTAAGAATTTTTCTTATAAGATCACTATTAAAGTAAGACTTTCCAAAATTTTTGCGATCATTAATCATATTGATAAAGTGGATAAATATTTGGTAATAGACTCATTAGGCTCCATTTTAAAAAGTTTATATCTATATATAAGTATATTAATTTTTGATTCTTTAACTTGATTTGTGCCTTCATGAGTTATCTTAAGTCTATCCCAATTTTTTACTGAGTTACAAGTTAAAATAAGGTTAAAATTATTGGCATCTAATAAATAATATAATATATTTATGACTTTATCATTGAACTGAGCTATTTTCTTATCAAACTCATCCTACTCACTTTCAAGCTTGGGAGAGTGCACACCATTAAACAATTAGGTGGGTGTGTGAGATTTATTGACTATGATAACACATATATCATAATCGAGTGCTTGGATAAAAATCTTCATATATGCTTTTCAATAGGTATAGTTAGTACCGTTGAAAAGTGGAGGTCTGTTTGTGGATTATCCCTCAACAAGTGAAGTACCAACTTGGATTGTTATAGATCTTTCACTCTTGATGATGAGATCAAGAAAGAGATTAAGCACTAGGCTCTGTTACCACTTGTTATCTAGCTATGCAACCCAAGAGGAAGAAAAAGTGAATTGGGTTCTTAAAAAAATTTAAGTGATGTATGTGTCACAAAATATGCCTTTGAAGATATATGTAATATAAAGTGGTAAGAATAGATAATATGCAAGATAAAGAAGCAAGTAAGTAATTACAACAAGAGAGTAAGAGTTGTTCGGTGTTAAACCTAGTATCTATGTCTACTCTCCAATCTCTTATTTGAAAATTTTAATCTACTAATTATTTTCAAATGATTACAATATTTGATCCCACCAACTAATCATCCTAGCTTTTCTAAGCTAGTCACTCATTTTTCAAGCATGAGCAAACCCAATACACTCTATTTCAAGGTGTGGATCAATCTTTTTCTAAGTTTTGAAACATCCAAACTTATACCCACAAGAACAAGAAAGATGTAAGAGTTATATAATAACAACAAAATAAAGCTTCTTAATGAGTACAATATAAACAATAAATATATTTTACACAACAATGGAAAGCCTTTAAAAGCACCTCTCAGTTGGAATAGAGAAATGAATGCATTAGGATAGGTGGTTGGAGTTGAAATGAATATATTTTTCACTTGGACCTTTAATCTCTTTGGAGAGCATTTTTTCTTAATTGTTTTGAGTTTTCCTTCCTTTTGAATGCCTTTATAGCTTCAACAAATACTTAGAGAACCTCTGCAAGCCATTTAAAACCTTTGGAGAGTGGTTACAGTACATTAAATATGTCAAAAAATGGGCTAAAAACTAACCATTATAGACTATCAGGACTTAGGGGTCAACCCACGGGTCATCCCCTATCATAGGGGTCAACCCATGGATCACCTCATGTGGCGAAATAGATATGGGGCTCTCTATTTGGTTCTATGGTACCACAAAAGTCAACCTAGGGGTGCCCCTTGTAGCATGCCAGGCCTGGGTCAACCCTTGTGGCATGCTAGGCCTCCATGACATGCCAACACCCCATTTTCTCAAGGGGATGACCCAGTTGTCGCTCTGAGATCCAGGGATCAGCCTTTGATATCTGGAAGGTGGTTTTCTTATATTTTTGATTTTCGAACATCCTAAAATCACCTCCCATCTTGTTGAAGTCACCTTGGATGCTTTGAGATTTTTTAAAAAAATCATTTTTATCTCCAACTTTACAAATTTGAATCTTTGAGCTTCTCCCTGCATTCTTATTTTCTTCAAGTTTTTTGGCTTTCTTGAAACATATGTTGATACTTCTCCAAAGATAAACCATCATTAGTGCTCATCTCAAATATTTTATAATCATCAAAATTAATTTTTAGATCAACATATAAGTGAAGTCTATAAGTATCTCTTATTGAATTGGGGACATATTGGGGAACCGATGATCCAACCAAAGAACTTTTCAATCGTAGACCAAGCAGTGAATCCATCAAATCCAATGGTGGTAGAATTTGGAAGCAGCTCCAAAGCATCGATGAGTGATATGGATGACAAGGCCTAGGAGCTTGATCGATAGGCTCTTTTTGGCTGTTGGATGGCAACGGCATGTATCCAGCAGCTAGGGGTGGTGAAGGCTGGCTAGTGATCGTGGAAGGGTTTTGAGTCTACGCCGGACTCATCCAGGTTGGGCTCATCTCCTTCTTGGCCGAGTTCACCCTGAGATTGGTCGAGTTCCCTAGGTCCACCTGACTGGACAATTGGCAAAATTCATACAAGGTTTCAAGGAGGCAACCACTAGTGAAGGTGTCGGTGGATGAATCATTACAACAGAAGGTGGCTCGATAGCATCTATTGGGCCCTAAGTTCAGGGCCATCTTTGACCCACTCATGGAGCTGGACTCACCTAGTAGGCCTAGTGGTGGAGGCCCATCAGTGGTTGAGCTTCCATGTTAGACATTGGATCGAGCCGAAAGAGGCTCAAGAGCCTATCCTCACTGAGAGGTGGGCTAGGCCTAAAAGAGGCTGAGGTGGGTGACTCAGGGCTAGATTTGGGATCATCGATGGGAACCCAGAACTCTCAACTACTGTCGAGATCCCAAGCCATCGAAGCTTAGCTGACCTTAAGGCTGGAGTGGTGGATTCGAAGGAGGTGGCAGATCCGATGCGGGAGGTGGCGATTCCAAAGGAGGTGCCCCAGTGATGGCGGGAGTGGCTCATGCCTCTTCTCTTGATGCTTCCCCCCTCCTCCATGCGTCCTCTTCTTGCAGAGGTGGTGCTCCAATCGGTTGGTGATCCAAGAGGCCTGGGAGTACATCACAGCTAGATCGGGCTTCCTTGAAGATGGGCCAGAGCTTGGAGGTTGAAAATCCCAAACCGATGGATAAGGGCCTAGGCTAGAGGTGGAATAGGAGCCAAGGGAGCAGATGGTGAGGAATTGGATGGTGGCATAGGGTCTGGCAGGTCCAATCGACGCTCAAGAAGGAGACTGTCATCCCACCTCAGCTGGTGCGGAGTCATTGACGGTCGGACAGTGTGGGGGTACTGAGTTTTAAACAAGGGTAGAACACTATGGTGAGGAATTGGATGGTGGAGTAAGTAATTCATCAATGCAAGTAGTCCAAGGATGTGCTGGGAAGGGTGATGGTGGGGCAGAGGCTCAATCAGACTCCTCTACTTCTAGCAAATAAAATGTTTACTATGGAATTGTAGGGGAGCAGGGAACCTTCATTCTTTGGAACCTTTAGAAGATTCTTTCAGTTTCGTAATCCTAATATTTGTGTTCTGCTTGTTCGATAGGAGTCTAGCAAGGATATAGTGGCGATTGTTGAGGTCATGGGTTTTGCATGCTATTGAATCCAATAGTTTGGCAAGGGGCATCGTTGACATTTGGAGGTTGGGTGTACTTCAAATTGATGCTTTTTGTAATTGTAATTAGCAGATGGTTATAGTTATTTCAAAGCCACATAGTCAGTCTTGACTTTTGTTGGGTTTGTATGCTAGTATTGATTGTAGTAGCAATGGGAGTTCTAGAACAAGATCTCGATTATGTTAGTAAGACATCCTATTGGTGATTGCTGGAGGTATTAATTATATTGATGGCCCCTAAGAGAAGGAGGGGGTAGGCCTTTTAGTGACAAAATTGAGACTAGGGAGTTTCGAGACTTCTTACATATGAAATGGGTTGATTGATCTTGGGTTCCTTGGACCTATATTTACTTGGTGTAACAATCGCCAGATTGGAGCCTAAGATTGGGAGAGGATTGATAGATCTTTCGCCATGGGGAGTTGTATCCAATATTTCCCAAGTTATCAGGTGCATCACCTCTTTCGGATAGGCTTAGACCACTAACCGATTTTGGTGTCCATAGACTCCAAGCCTATGTATTACAAACCCCTTTGTTTTAAGAAGATTTGGCTCTCCTATCTCGATTCTTGGGATATTGTACATGAGGTGTGGAGGTTACCAATTCGAGGATGCTATGTATCATTTGACATGCAAGTTGGAGTTCACCAAGCACTAGTTCCCTCAATGGAATTGGGAGACTGTAGGGGATATTTTTTGGAGGCTAGAAGCTATTGAGGCCTAGATTGCTGAGTTTCAGATGAGAGAGGAGAGGGAGGGTAGACTTTCAATAGATGATTTAGCAACTCTTAGGAGTTGGTTATCCTCCCATCACCCTCTTCTTCGACAGTAGAAGGTCTTCTGGAGATATAAATCAAGCATCCAGTAGATTAGGGAGGATGATAGGAATATCAAATTTTTTCATCAATCCACTATTATCTAGAGGCACAGAAACTAGATCAGATTGTTGAGGGATAGTATGGATCAGTGTGAAGGAAAAATCATCTTTTTTCTTTGTAGGATCTTTCAGATTTCATCAAATCTGGGGCAGAATATTTTAAAAATTTTATCCTATGCTATTTCAGATCTAGTATCTGTTAGATCTAATTTTATTATCTGATATTTAAAATTTAAAATTAAATCTAAAAGTATGAGAAGTATAGACATACCTCAAGGGTAATCTGATTACCCTGTAGATGATCTCAGTACAGTCCGAGATTCTGATGTAGCCATATAAGCGCCTGACCTCTACTGATATCTACTCAGGCAGGACCTGGAACGTCTTCTCCTCATGAATTTATGCTCCAAAAATCAAATCTCTATCTGATTTGGAAGTGCTTCAGAACTCCTTTTGAAGTTGGAGCAGCAGCTTGTCGAAGATGTCCTACAGCCTTCCTGTTCCAGGCATCACCATGCCTTTTTCTTGCACCAGATGAAAGTCCAACTCCTTGGACATGAAGAGGGGAGATAGAAGAGCAGGGAGGATAAGGAGAAGAAGGGAGGGGGCAGCAGCTATTGGGTTTGGTGCATAAAACAACTTCAGCCTAAAATCCTAGGCGCAGAAGGGTTTATATAGACCCTGTATGCTGCGCAGTGCCACATCATTCAACGAATCAAAAAATTTCAATAAATTTTGAAAAAATTCTGATTGGTTGCTTGATGTTATCTGATCACATCAGAAAAAAACCCAAGCCTCTATCTCAAAGTTGGTGCCAACACTGGATAAGGACAAAGAGAGGTTGGCGCCAAAGAGTCCAATCTTATCAAGACTCTCCAACCTTATCCACTTGGGGCGTCCACTTAATCCAATTGGGCTCGCGCCATAATCTGATTATGGCACCCAATTTGATGTGGTTTGGCTCCAAAAAAATTCTCTAATAAGCTCTTGCCAAGTGGCCTTCAATTTAAGACCCATATGTCAACTTTTGACAAATATTCTAAAATGAAATTGATAGGTGATAGAAATTAGCAGGTGCTTGTCTTAAATTCATCTCATGAATTAAGACAAGCCTTTTTTAAGCTGGACAAGCTTCATTTAAACTGAAAATTTTTTTCAAGATTTTCTAGATGAGTCAAATCATATTTGGCTCAGTAGAGATAGAAAAGATTACACGAGGAGAAAGTTAGGCTCAATCGTGTGCTAGCATGATTTCTTGAATCTAATTGGATCTTATCCAAATCAATTGGGTTAGTCCATTTGTTGACATCCAGACCCTAACCCTTGTTTGTGTGACCTAGTTAGGTTCAACTCCATATGGTAATGAGATATGTCGTGATCTCATCATCGACATCATCGAAACTCCTTTCGATGGACCAAAACTGTTCTGATTCAGACAATTAGAATGATCGATCATCAACATTATTCTAATTGCTCCCAAAATCCACCAGTGACACCTAGCAGTATGTGGTGGCAACCCATCAGAACTGAAGATGAACCTCTCGGTGTAGCTACCTATGTGATTAAGTTCCTTTATCATGAGTTCCGACTGAATTAGGGTTAAGGTGAACTCGTCAAACCCAACATCAGTCATATGAATCAATCGATCGATCCGAGTCTGATGTGAAACCCCAATGAAATTTTTTTTTCATTATTTGACTTTGCCATGGCCATGGGCTTAAGGACTCGATCTTTTGATCATCATAGGACTAGTCCTCTCATCTACCAAGGTTGATAGATCCCATCTTGGTGCGACCTAGTTTCTACAATGAATATGCTACAGCCAACATACACCTCCGGATTCCGAATGGCTAGGAGATCGAGTTATGGTATAGTCAAACTATAACACACTCAAGGTGAACTGTCGATGCACCTCATGTCAAAGAATAGACACACAACTGCAGCATCGAGCTAGTCATCGACGAGAAGGTAGACTTCCTTATGACTGCTCGATATGGTCACGCTCAGTACTTTCGTTCTCAACGAATACCTATACTCTCACTTCGGTGTCTCCACACCGTAGACTCAAGACACATCTATCCTAAAGAAGCAATCGTACACCAACCTTCCAGATCGATCACCATCCTCATGATGATCCTATGTCAGGAGCTATTTATGAGTTAGTTATATAAATTTATGCATTAAATTTTCAACTCTTGAAAATATGAATTGACATTTCTACTAACTCAAAGGATGTATTACAGACACAATGTACACAATGTGATAGAAGAATAATCCATTTATTGATTTATAGTCAAAATTATAAATTTGTCCTTAGATTTGTACAGGAATGTGTCAGGCAATCTGGCATCTAGGGCACACATCTAACAAACTCCACTTGACCTAATGCAATTGGCTACATATCTAAGTCCCATCTTCTCAAGGTGGGCTTTGATCTTTTGCTGGCCCAATGGCTTAGTCAGCGGGTCTGCCACATTATCTATGGAGTCGACTCTCTTGATCTCGACATAACCCTTTTCGAGGTAATCGCGGATCAAATGGAATCGCCGCTCGATGTGCTTGGACTTCTGGTGAGATCTTGGCTCCTTAGCTAAGGCTATGGTGCCATTATTGTCGCAGTAAAGAGGTATGTCATCCGATGACATCACTCCAAGCTCTGCGGCAAACTTCTTGTACCAGAATGCCTCCTTCGCAGCTTCCAATGTAGCAATGTGCTCTGCCTCCATGGTGGAATCAACAATCACCATCTGCTTGGAACTCTTTCAGCTAACTGCACCACCATTGCAAATGAATAGACTCCAGATGTCGACTTTCATCATCTATATCAGACATAAAGTCTGAGTCTGTATATCTTGAATCTGGAGTTCTCCATTTTCAAAGACTAGAAACATATCCTTAGTCCTTCTCAAGTACTTAAGGATACATTTCACAGAAGTCCAGTGCTCTTCACTTGGATTTGACTGATATCTGCTTGTGACACTCACAGCATGGCTATATCAGGTCGTGTACATAGTATGGCATACATGAGGCTCCCTATTGCCGAAGCATAAGGGATCTTGCTCATGCGTTCAATCTCCTCAGGTGTGCTAGGGCACATCTTCTTGGAGAGATGAATGCCATGTCTAAAAAGTAATAAACCTCTTTTGGAGTTTTCCATGCTAAACCTTTTTAGCACCTCCTCTATGTACATCTTTTGTAAAAGTTCGAGCATCCTATTTGGTCTATCTCTATAGACCTTAATACCCAGTATAAGGATGCCTCTCCTAGATCTTTCATAGAGAACTCCTTAGACAACCATACTTTAACTGAGGTCAACATGGAATGTCATTCCCAATTAAGAGGATGTCATCTACGTACAATACGAGGAAGACAACCGCGCTCCCACTGACCTTTTTGAACACACATGGTTCTTCCTCATTCTTGATGAAACCAAACATTTTGATCACATCATTGAAACGAGTATTCCAGCTCTGAGATACTTGTTTAAGTCTATAAATGGACTTTGCAGCTTGCAGACCTTGTGATCATCATCATGGATGTGAAACCAAGTGGCTGTTCCATATAGATATCTTCCTCAAGATGTCCATTTAAGAATGCCATTTTCACGTCCATCTGCCATATTTTATAATCAAAATAGGCTGCAACAGCTAGCAATGTGCGGATGGATTTTAGCATGGCTACTGGCGAGAAGGTATCCTGATAGTCAATGCCTTCGCGCTGACTATAACCTTTCGCTACGAGCCTAGCCTTGAATGTCTCCACATTTTCATCTGCACCTATCTTTCTCTTGAAGATCTATTTACACCCAATATGTACAATACCTTCAGGTGGATCTACCAAGGTCCAGACTTGGTTTGAGTGCATCGAGTCAATTTCTGATCTCATTGCCTTTAACCATTTCTCGAGTCGATATCTGATATCGCCTCGTCATAGGTCTTGGGATATCACCATGAATCTCATTTTTCGTGAAGAATATTTTTCTATATCCTCTTGTATAGTACCTAAGTACCTTTCAGGAGGACGAAAAATTTTAGTCGATCTACGAGGTGGAAGAGATTGTGTTAGGACTGGTTCTAATTGATTGGGTTCCTCAGGTTCTTTAGCTCGTTGCTCTTAGGAGACATTCTTCTTGAGCTTAATTATTCTTCCAATGCCACCATCTTGAATAAACTATTTTTCAAGAAAAATAGCATTTCGACTCACAATCACATTGTGGTCTTCCAGAATATAAAATAGTATCCTAATGACTCTTTAGGATATCCTATGAATCGAGCTCTAAAAGACCTGAACTCTAACTTGTCCTTCTGCTGTCTCTTGACATGAGCCAGACAATCCCAAATTCTGAGATGATTCAGACTTGGCTTCTTACCATGCCATATCTCATACGGTGTGGTAGGAACGTTTTAGAGGAAACCCTATTCAATACATAAATTGCTGTCATGAGACAATATCCTCAAAAAAATTCAGGGAGGTCCGTGAAGCTCATCATGGAACGGACCATATCTAATAGGTTCTGATTTCTCCATTCTGAAACTCCGTTGAGTTAAGGCATTCTAGGTGGAGTCTATTGAGAGACTATACCATCGTCCTTAAAATAGTCTAGAAACTTCCGACTAAGGTATTCACCTCCTCGATCTGATCGAAGAACCTTAATGGGCTTTTCTATTTATTTTCTACTCATGTCTGAATTCTTTGAACCTTTCAAAAGCTTTAGACTTGTGTTTCATTAGAATCACATACCTGTACCTAGATATATCATCGGTAAAGGTAATGAAGTAGACGTAGTTGCCTCTAGCCAGCACATCAAATGGACCGCACACATCCGTATGTACTAGGGCAAGTAGGTCTGTGGCCCTTTCCCCATGTCCCACAAAAGGAAGCTTGGTCATTTTGCCTTGAAGGCATGATTCACAAACTGGATATGACTCGGAAGTCAACGGACTCAATAGCTCAGATTTTTCCAATTTGTTAATCCTGTTTTTCGCTATATGACCTAGCCTTAGGTGCCACAGATACCTATTATTTAGATTATCTCTAGACCTTTTAATTCCTATGGCATTCACATTTTGCTCGATATTAAATACAGATATATCAACATGTAACTGATAGAGACCGTTAATGACAAAATTATTTGTAACTTTATTATTTTCATAAAAAATATTACAATGGTCTTTATGAAAGCTAATCACATAGCCTTCTTGTGCTAAACATGAAACAGAAATCAAATTCCTGCTTGCTGCAGGCACATAATAACAGTCTCTTAAAACTAAATCTAATCCTAACGGTAATCAAGAGGGTAGGTTCTCACGGCCACAGCAGTAACTCTTGCTCCATTCCCGATGCGTAGGATCATCTCTCCATCCCTCAGCCTCCTGCTCTCCTCAAGATCCTGCATAGAAGTGCATAAATGAGCACTAGAACCAGAGTCAAGCACCCAACTGGATGCAGAAGAAATCGTAAGGTTAGATTCTAAAATGAGCATACCTCCAGAAGGACCATCCTTCTTGTTCTTTAGGGTGGCCAGGTACTGAGGATAGTTTCGCTTCTAATGGCTGTCTGATTGGCAGTGAAATATTTTTCCTTATCAGCAGCCTTCTTCTTTGATTCTGTCTTCTTCTTCTTGCTATCCCCCTTCTGCTTCTTCGCAGACTTCTTTTTCTTTCCAAAAGACTTTCTCTTGGAAGAAGTCCCTCCATAGTAAGAACTGAGCCTTTTGAACCCTTCATAGAAAGCTCAGTCGTAACCAGCATGTTCATTAACTCGGCCAAGGTACACTGCATCTTATGCATATCAAAGTTCATGATGAACTGACCATATGCATCGGACAAGGACTGAAGGATCACATCAATCTGATAATCTTTGTCTAAGATGATACTGAGTTTTTCAAGCTCCTCAAGGTCCTTGATCATTGTTAAATAATGATCTTGGACTGACTGCCCATCATGCATCTTGGCCTTAAAAAGTCTTTGACAGACTTGATACTTGGCCGCGCGACTCTGTTCACCAAACAACTCTTGCAGGTGAGCCAACATTTGATGGGTAGTCAAAATATTCTCATGCTGGCGCTGCAAGTCATCAGACATTGCACCCAACATGTAGTACCTTGCTTTGTTATCATCATCCGTCTACTTTTTCAGAGACGCTCTCTGTTCAGTAGTCGGACGTGCTGGCATGGCAGGTGGGTCCTGGTCTAAGACATGAGTCAATTTTTCAAAACCTAGAATAATTCTGTAGTTCCTCAACTAGTCTTTGAAATTGGTCCAGTCAATCTGTGGGTGTCTAGTATTTTGGTCAGGGGGTTGGAGGCAGACATGTTTCCTGTAGAGAGTCGAAAGTTTCTAGTTAGATTTTGTAATCAGACTTAACCAATTTATTTAGAGATTTTATTTTTCAACAAATTAGACTCTCACTATTTTCTCAGATCCATACACTCCCTTGGTAGAGATATGAAAATCTTCGTGATCAGTGATTTTTAGTGGGTGGTGCGGTCTCATCAACTGGCTCATCACCTCACCTAACAGTTATTGGTGATGGGTCAACCGATGAGTGGACAACTCTTGTCCAATGATTCTCTAATCATGGTGCACCCAAAACTTGGTCTCTAATTCATGAAGCTCACCGTGTCCGAAATATTACTCCAATCCTTAGTTAAGTCAGACCCACCATTTGCACGAACTAGATTCCTGATTGGGTCCCTCACCGTATCCGAAATATTGAGCCCAACCCATCCTCTAATTCATAGCATCCAATGCCTAATGGACATGGTTGCGTCTTCCCGATACAACTGAGCCACTATAACCAGCTGAGAACAATCAACCCGGGAAGGGCCCGCACATCCATAATGGTGGAAGACCTAGACTTAATATTTTCTCAGAAAGATTTGATTTAGATCTCATTAAACTTGACTTGACATAGTCATAACAATTATGACTAACCTAGTGACATGGGTCAGCTCGAATTGTTAGCCACCTCAAATCAGAACTGGATCGACACATATAGCCAGGTAAGTAAGATCGATGGAAGGGATATGCCATTAACATGACAAAAATGCATTCAGTCGAGTAGCTCCAATTAAAAACCAGTCGGTTGCATCTGCCCAACTTATCTTAGACACCAAATTATCGAACCAGAACCAATTGGGTTAGCCTACAATCCAGACTCTAACCACTGAGCCAAATTAGGTCTTAACTTGATCGAGTCACATCTAAATGTGATTCAACCTTGACCCAGACTTAATCCTATTAGGTTGGTCAATTATTAGCTTTCATGATCCCACCTAACCAACTCTTGATTCGTTTGATCAACCGCTAGACCTAATTGAGCTACCCAAGCCCGAACCCAATTTTATGAAAATATCTTAGATTTGAAATTCTCAATTTTAAAATAAATTGATTTCATAAACTTAATTCATTAATTAAGTTTGAGTTCATAAATAAAATATGTAAAATAAATCTTAGATTTCAGGATCTAGGGTTTTGCAGAAAAATAAGTTTTGATTTTTAATTAAGGATGAACGCGCGGCACCCCTACACGTCATAAGAACACCCCATTGAATGAGAAGAGAGGGTCTTAAAATCCTACTTCATTCTTATGATCGGACGGCCATGAGGAACACCTTAATCAAAATATAAATTTAACTACAAAACTAGTTAGATCTAAATTTACATATCTCATATACAATTTAAGATCTAACTAATACATGCTTTGCATACATCTCATGTATCAAAAATTGATCTAATTAACATGCTTTCAAATCTGATACATCACATGTAATATCTAAAAAATAAGATTTAAATTGAACTATTTAAAATTAAATCTATTCTAGACAAGTTACTGGAACAATTCTACAACTAGTCTAGGCATGCAACAGATCAATTTTATGAAAAAATTAAAATTTTATTTTTTATTTTTTGATCTAATTATAATACTTATAATATCAAAAAAATAAAAAATAAATTAGATTTAATTCATATTTTAATCTCATTAAAACATAAAACTTAAGATTGTTCATGGATTCAAGTAATCCTAGTCTAGTCATGCATCTCATGCATGTTAGATCTTCTTAGATTTAATTTTAAATATTTTAATTTTAGATCTTATCATATCTGATATGATATCTAAAATTTTTTAAATATTAGATAAATAAATATATAAAATTAGATCTAAATTAGATCTGAAATAGAGATAAAACTTGGCTCTGATACCAGTTGAAGGAAAAACCGCCTTTTTTCTTTGTAGGATCTTCCAGATTTCATCAAATCTGGGGTGAAATATTTTAAAAATTTTATCCTATGTTATTTTAGATCTAATATTTGTTAGATTTAATTTTATTATCTAATATTTAAAATTTAAAATTAAATCTAAAAGTATGAGAAGTATAGACATACCTCAAGGGTAATCTGATTACCCTGTAGATGATCTCAGCATAGCCCGAGGTTCTGATGTAGCCATGCAAGTGCCTGGCCTCTACCGATATCCACTCAGGTAGGACCTAGAATATCTTCTCCTCATGAATCTACGCTCCAAAAATTAGATCTCTATCTGATTTGGAAGTGCTTCAGAACTCCTTCTGAAGTTGGAGCAGTAGCCTGTCGAAGATGTCCTGCAGCCTTCCTATTCCAGGCATCACCACGCCATTTCCTTGCACCAGATGAATGTCCAACTCCTTGGACATGAAGAGGAGAGATAGGAGAGCAGGAAGGATATGGAGAAGAAGGGAGGGGTGGCAGCTATTGGGTTTGGTGCATAAAACAACTTCAGCCTAAAACCCTAGGCGCAGAAGGGTTTATATAGACCCTGTATGCTGCGTAGTGCCACATCATTCAACCAATTAAAAATTCCAATAAATTTTGAAAAAATTTGATTGGTTGCTTGATATCATCTGATCACATCAGATAAGAACCAAGCATCTATCTCAAAGTTGGCACCAACACTGGATAAGGACAAAGAGAGGTTGGCGCCAAAGAGTCCAATCTTATCAAGACTCTCCAACCTTATCCACTTGGGGTGCCCACTTAATCCAATTGGGCTTGCACCATAATCTAATTATGGCACCCAATTTGATCTGGTTTGGCTCCACAAAAATCCTCCAATAAGCTCTTGTCAAGTGGCTTTCAATTTAAGATCCATATGTCAACTTTTGACAAATGTCCTAAAATAAAATTGGCAGGTGACAGAATTAACAGGTGCTTGTCTTAAATTCATCTCATGAATTAAGACAAGCCTTTTTTGAGCTGGATAAGCTTCATTTAGACTGAAAAAAATCTTCTCAAGGTTCTCTGGATGAGTCAAATCATATTTGGCTCAATAGAACAGAAAAGATTACACGAGGAGAAAGTTAGGCTCAATCGTGTGCTAGCACGATTTCCTTAAACCTAATTGGATCTTATCCAAATCAATTGGGTTAGCCCAATTGATGACATCCAGACCTAACCTTTGTTTGTGTGATCTAGTTAAGTTCAATTTTGTATGGTAATGAGATATGTCGTGATCTTATCATCGACATCATCAAAACTCCTTTCGATGGATCAGAACTCTTCTGATTCAGACAATTAGAATGATCGATCATCAACATCATTCTAATTACTCCAAAATTCACCAATGATACCTACAGTATATGGTGGCAACCCATCAGAACTGAAGATGAACCTCTCGATGCAGCTACCTGTGTGATTGAGTTCCTCTATCATGAGTCCCGACTGAATTAGGGTTAAGGTGAACTCGTCAAACCCAATATCAGTCATATGAATCAATCGATCGATCCGAGTCTGATGTGAAATCCCAATGAAAACTTTTTTTTCATTATTTCACTCTGCCATGGCCATGGGCTTAAGGACTCGATCTTTCGATCATCATAGGACTACTCCTCTCATCTACCGAGGTTGATAGATCCCATCTTGGTTTGACCTAGTTCCTACAATGAATATGCTACAACCAACATACACCTCAAGATTTTGAATGGTTAGGAGATCGAGTTATGGTGTAGTCAAACTATAACACACTCAAGGTGAACTGTCGATGCACCTCAGGTCAAAGAACTAGACATACAACTACTGCATCGAGCTAGTCATCGACGAGAAGGTAGACTTCCTTATGACTGCTCGATATTGTCACGCTCAGTACTCTCATTCTCAACGAATACCTGTACTCTCACTTCGGTATCTTCGCATCGTAGACTCAAGACACATCTATCCTAAGGAAGCGATCGTACACCAACCTTCCAAATCGATCACTATCCTCGTGATGATCCTATGGTCAGGAGCTGTTTATGAGTTTGTTATGTAAATTCATACCTTAAATTTTAAGTCTTGAAAATATGAATTGACATTCCTACTAACTCAAAGGATGTATCACAGACACAATGTACACAATGTGATAGAAGAATAATTCATTTATTGATTTATAGTCAAAAGTACAAATTTGCCCTTAGATTTGTATAGAAATGTGTCAGCCAATCTAGCATCTAGGGCACACATCTAACACAATGGACAGAGGATTATGCTATCATTAGATAGGAGATCCTTTAGTTATTCAGGGACAAATGGTCTGCTCAGTTGGATGGTGGCATGACATTCACTTATCCACCCCTGATGTTCAATTCTCTAGGGAAGAGAATGTCATGTTGATGAGGGTCATATCAATAGAGCAAGTTAGGGTGGCAGTTTGGGCTATGGTGGAGGATAAAGCTCCAAAGCTAGATGGTTTTCTCCCACTCTTCTTTAGGAGATATTGGGCTATCATGGGCTAGGAGGTGATTCTTGTAGTTCAACAGTTCTTCATTGATGGGAGGATGCCTAAGACATAGAAGAGGATATTTGTCACATTGATCCCTAAGCGATAGAGTCCCTCGAGCCTGATCATAATAGACCATTAGCCTTTGCATGACCTTATACAAGATCATTACGAAGATCTTGGTCCACAGGATGAAGCTGATCCTCCCTCGAGTAAGGAGCTTTTATTGGTGGCAGTAGCATTACTGATAAAGTCTTAGTGGCCTAGGAATTCATGCATGACTTAAGGAGGGCACCCATATGGTGTAGCTTGATGGCCATCAAGCTTGATATAGAGAGGGTCTATGATTGCATATCCTAGGATTTTCTTTAGCTTTCTCTAGAGACTTTTGGCTTTTATAGGGCCTGGATTGGTTAGATTCTCAGCTATATCACTACATTAGCCTTCTTCATTTTGATCAATGGCACACCCATAGCTTTCTTTCACTCCATTATGGTGTTAGATGTATGTCCTAGAAGCCAATCCGACCAATACATTAATTCTCTCTAAGATATAATTTTATACTTGATCAAATTAATTAGGATAGTTAATTCTATTTGTATAGTATATGTATTCATGAATCATCCAGAGAATTAATAAGATGATGGCACATATTCTCAAGAGTTGAGAATTTGAGATATGTGTTATTGATGGTTAATTTTCAAATTACTTTCGATCGAAGAATCATCATAGAGATGGTGATTGATTCGGTAAGATTGGTGCATGGATCGCTTTCTTTAAGATAGATGAGTCTTGAATCTATAGTATAGAGATACTGGAGTGAGAGTGTAGGTGGTTGTTAAAGAACAATGATACCAAGTGTGACCAACACGAGAAGTCACTTGAATGTCTACTCACTAGTCAGTGACATTCTCGATATTGTAGTAGTGTGACTAGTTCTTAGATCTGTAGTGCCTCAACTGCTTACAATGAGATTACTATAGTTTGATTCCACCATAACTCAGTCTTCTAGCCATACAAAGCCTTGAGATTTATGTTGGCTGCAGTAAGTTCATTGTAGGAATAGCCAAAGGATTGATGAGGCCCTCTGGTAGCCTAATAATTATAATAGGCTGCTCAGAGGTGATGGGTTCTCTGGTCAGCTACCACTATTAGAACTAATAAAGCAAATAATTGACCCATCATATCATCCAGGTGTGCACCTAGATGGAATTTATCGATCTTAGTAGTTAAGGAGTAGTCCTATGTGATTTATGAGATTGAGTTTGAAAGACCTTGGCTAGGATAGTATAAATGATAGAAAGGAGTTTTCATCAAGTTTCATGAATGAACTCAAGTCAAATAAATCTTATATATGACAAACAAAGAGATTTGATGAGTTTTCTATAATCTCCTTCTTGTCGAGACTCACGATAGAAAAATTGAACACACGATAAGTATACCTAGAGGTTCATTCTTCTATTCTGTTGGGTTGCCACTACATACTGCTGGTGTCATTGGTTGATTGTGGAACTAACAAAATTATTTTGATGATCCATAATTCTCGATTGATGAGTTGAAATTATTTCAATTCATTGAAAGGAGTTTCAATGATATTTTGATAGAGATCAAAATATGTCTCACTACCAGACAGAATAAAATCTATAGAATTATACATAAAAGAGATCTTAACTGATTAGATCATTGAATCATGATTTCGAATCTCAAATCACAAGTGGCCTCAATTATCAATTTGATTGATGATTGGACTTAAATATAAAAGTTACATAAAAGACTTGCTAAGAGTTAGTAAGTTATAGGAGGACCTAATTGTAATTATTGCATATTATTTGATTTTATCAAATATTAGGATTGGATCCTAGTCAAGTTAAATCAAATTTAATTTGATTAGATTTGGTTTGTATTTGACTCAAACTAGATTTTATAAATCTAGTGAGATTAGACTTAAGTGCTTAACTTAATGTTGAAACCTAAATCTAATTAAACTCCAACCACAACTAGGATTTGGACCCACCTTGACCAAGTCCTAAGACGAGCCCATGCCTTACATGTTTTCACACCCCAAGTGTTCTTAAATGTGATGGGTTTTCACATAGAAAATGATGTTTGGCATGGAGAATAATTAGGAAAGGGAGGGTGCCACATTATGGAAGAGTCCTTCTTCTTTAAGGACTCTGACAAACCCTAACCACCCTTTAGTTTAAATAGGGGATAAGATGGGGTGCCTCCTTAGAGACGAGATTATCTAGGGGATGCCCTATATGATGGAGATTGGCGTGAGAGATCAAGGGATCATGGGCATTGAAGATTGGATGGTGTGAAGACTTTCTACATGATGGATAATTGGACGCTGCCTCTCTTTCTTCCCTATCTCTTCTTTCTAACAACCAATGGTTGGTTGTTGAAGGTAATCTCTCTCCCTCTTTCATGTCCAAGAGTTGGAGATGTCTCCATCATCCTCTCCTCCATGGATGTCCAAAGGTTGGATGGTTGGACATAAAATCAGATTTGATTTGATTTTCTTTCTCCTTCTTGGTCTATGCAATGGATATAAAATTCTCCTCTCCCTTAAATCTAGAGTCAGACATTAAAATCAGATTTGATCTGATTTTAGCCTCTTCCTATTGGTCTATGAGATGGACAAAAGTTCTCCTCTATCTTTTCTTAGATCTAGTCTAAGGGTTGGACAAGATGGAAGAAGAAAGAGATTAGATCTCTTATCTTCTTCAATAGATTTTTGATTTTCTCTTGAGAAGAGAAAAGTAAAAAAAAAAATCAAATATGATCTGATTTCATCATCCTCCTATAGATCTATTTGACTCTCTTGAGAAGAAAATTAAAAGATCAAATCAATTCGACATTCCAGAGAGCAATCTCTGTAAGGAAGCTAGTACCCCAATGAGATTGAAACCTCCTGATCAGATCAACCTCGATGGATATCTATAGAGGCTGGATATTTATGTGACTACGATGGGATCTTGAAGATATCCACAGACCATCGGATCGTAGTGAAGATCAACCTGCACAAAAGTATGAAATTATGATTCTCTTTTAGATATTTAATCTTGTAATTAATGATGATGACTGGTATTTTATTTGAGATATAATCTCTTTATACATGTTACTTAGATTAGATCTAATTATTGATCTAAATTTTTAGATCATTTTGATATAAGATTGTTTTGATATAACGGTTAAAAATTATGCTGAATAGTTATCCTAGAACGATGTTAAGAATTTAGATCTAAAATTTTTATTTTGCTATGATTTTACTTTAATTTTAATTTTTAAAATTTCTGCATGCATGTCGAAACCCATGAGATAGAATTTTCTTCAAGTGGTATCAAAGCCATCTCATTCATACAAAGTTGAGATCTAGATTTAAGATCTGAAAATTATTTTCAAATATGAAAATCTTAATTTTATTTGATCATGAAGATGATTTTAGATGTGAAAAATCTGATTTTTCAGACCTGAAATTAAGAATATTCATGATCGAGGAGGTAGAATTCATGATCTAAAAATCTATTTTTTGATCCAAAATTTGAATGACTAAAATTCATGTGATGGATTTCAAAATATAAAAATTATTTTCAGATCTAAAATTCAGATTGATTTATGTTCATACAATTATTTTTCGAGATCAAAAAATTATTTTTAGATTTAAAAATTTAATTTCTTATGATTGTTAATATGAAATTAATGATTATTGAAAGTTATATGATGTCTTACTTAATCAGAGTTTTTAGTTATAAATTTCATCTTAATATTTATGCATCTTAGAGAATCTAATTTACATGTGATGTGAATTTTAATAGATCTAAATTTATCTTTATTATATATTCATGCATGAGATGTTGTTCATAGATAGAGATCTATTTTGATGTGATCGATGATAGTATGAATGTATTCAAATTAGAATAATTTGATTGAATGTAAGATAAAATTAATCGAGTCAATATATGTTCATCCTGATATAAGATTGTCCTGGCATAATGAATGTCGTTATATTGTAAAGTTGTCTTAGGATGAAAAGAGATTGATCCAATATCATAACAAATTTAAGCATGAACATAATGGATTATATGATAATCATAAAGATTATGAGATAATTACATAGAATTTTCATAGTACTATAACAAAATAAGATATTAGCGATGAAAAAAATTCATCGCTAATAGTCTATTTTCGTCGATAATAGTTATTAGCAATAAAAATTTTATCGTTAATATTTAGTTATCAATAATATCATCGTTGATAATTTTTTACGATAGAAAAAAATTTTCATCATAAATAATAAATATTATCGATGAAAAATTTTTATCATTAAAAAATTATTTTTTTCAAAAACTATTTATGATAAAAAATTTTAATCATAAAAAAAGATAATTTATGATAAAATTAATTATTTGTGATGAATTTTATTTATCACTATTAATTTAATTAAAAATTTTTATAAAAATTAAATTTGAAAAAGTATTAGCGACGTAAATTTTTCATCATAAATATAGCAATTTTTGATAAATTTTTTATCACTAATAAATATTAAATTACTAGCAATGAAAATATTTTTATTGTTATTAATTTAAATAAAAATTTTTATAAAAATTAAATTTAAAAAAATTTTAGTGATGTAAATTTTTCATCGTAAATATAGTTATGTGCTATAAAAATATTTTTATCACTATTACTTTAATTAAAAATTTTTATGAAAATCAAATTTAGAAAAATATTAGCAATGTAAATTTTTCTTTGCAAATATAATTATTTGTGATGAAAATATTTTCATCACTATTAATTTAATTAAAATTTTTTATGAAAATAGAATTTAAAAAATATTAGAGACATAAATTTTACATCATAAATATTTCAAGTTTTGACATATATTTTCATCACTATTAATTTAATATAAAATTTTAATATTTTTAAATTTATTAAAAAAATTATTTAGGATCAATTTTTCATCACTAATATATTTTTTTGGTGACTAATATTTTATCAAAAATAATTTCATCACTAATAATTTATAGATATTTTTTAAAAAATAATTTGTGAATATATATATATTTAATTTATATTTATAATATTTTTTATAAATTAAAAATTAAAAATTAAAATAAAAAATTTATATAATAAATATATTAATAAATTTTATCATTTTATTATACTAAATTAAAATTATAAGAGGTCTAAAATAAAAATAAAAAGCTATACTAATAGACCGTCAAGTGTCGGCATCTGTAGAAGGAGAACGGACTTGGGAAGGAGAGCGCTCAGATGAGCTCGGAGCAGCTTGCTGCTGCCTCATCAGCTTCATCATCCGCTCCATCTATACCATCCACTCTATCATTTGGATTTGGAGTCGTTAGTACTCATCGATGCGTGCAATCAACTCATCAGCTCGCTGCTCAGCCTGCCTTTGCACCTTCACCAGTCGAGCATCATAGACAGCATAGGTGTTAGCCCTAGACGAACATAAGGATGAGGGAGCAATGATCCCATGCCCTAGACCCCTAACATAATAGGATCTCGTACCAAGCATCTGATCATAGATCTCATCATCTATGGGTGCGGTCGAGCTCTCAAGGGTAGACTGGGATCTCATGTCTATCATACGATCCTAAAAATTAAAGTTATAGCTACTTTAATTTCATACGAAAAATCAAATTATGAATGAAAAAAATACTTAAAAAATCTTACAAAGAGCTCCTGGCTCTCCATCATCCACTCCTCTGATCATTACTGGTGGATCCATTGGTAGATATCGATCCTACCAGAAAGCTTACCACTCTCAGCATCTCTCTAAATTTGAGAATAATTAATTAATTTTTTTAAATAATTAGAGAATTATATACTAATTAAAAATTACTTACCATCTACTCCATGTGATGAGCAAACGACCTCGAACCCCCATAATATGGTATGATCTATCTAGCTCGATTCACGACATTCTCGGCACATCTTCTCTATACAATTAGTAGTCAAATTAGTAGGTAACAAACTGAATTTAAGAATAAATGATTTAATCATTAAACTCTAAAAAAAAAGAAGTTTGAATGTGTAACTTGATATGCCGGATCCTCGTAATGCTGGTATATGACAGTCCAATCATCCATAGTGATGCTGTCATAGGGCCGTTGCTGCACTGCCTCCACCCCATGATCGTGCATCACATGGTACCAATGCTAATGGATGTGGTGACGATACTCCTTAAAATACAAAGATAAATGAGCATCCATATCTCACCACACATGATCCTTTTCAAAATCAATAATATCGAATACACCCTACCAATAACAAATATTAGAAGAATATCGTACTAATTAAATATTTATAGTATAATTTATTTTACCTATAACTGGATGTAGAAAATCTCTCTTTGAGCCGGTATAATGTGATGCCAATCGAAAAGCATCACGGAGGCATAGCTGCGGCATATGATGCCTAGCTCGATCTGCTACGGCTTGCACTATCCCCTAATGGGCCTGGTGTAGCCGGATGGTATCTCAATGCGGAGATGCTATCCCGGGTGCTCGCATCTCCAACACTCTAAAGCAAGATTTTTTGATGGATCTCGCCCTCACCTCACTATTGGTAGAGACTGGCCTGAAACAATAATAAATAAATCATTAGTATGATAGCTATCCAAATAAAAAAAATTAAATTTTATTATATAAAAAGTATAATAATATCACTCGGACCCACCTCACTCAAACTCATCTCATTGGGACCTGCTAGTGCAGGACCCTCTAGCGATGGAGCTAGTGCGGCAGTGGAAATCGATGAAGGCACCTCAGCCTCTGGGATAGACAGCGAACGTAAACATCGTCGTCTGTCTCCTGATGTCATACCTATAATTCTTGACATATAAATAAATATAATATTTAATAATAATAATAAAAAATAAATTATATTATAATGAATAGAATTATATCGCATACCATTATTATAAGAGAAGATTGAACAAAGAATATAAATCTACTCATCAATATTCGTATCTTTCTCAATGTGTAGATCTTCCTCCGAATCATAATAATCGACATATGTGTCATCTTCTATCTCATCGTCATTTATGAACTGATCATCGCCCTTTGACTCATCAAGATTAAATACAAAATTAGCTTCAACTTTGTTGGATGGTAGATCAGCTTTATTCAAAAGAGCCATTACAAGTTCTTCATCAATAAGAAGCTTGGCTAATATTTGTTCTTTCTACTAAAAAGCTTCCTCTTCATGTAAATTCAAATTTTCATCTATCTCTAATTGGGTTGGTATGTCATATACACCTCTAAGTATTATTTTTTGTATGTCACGTCAATTATCTCGATACTTTAGATCCTTCAAATATATTACTTATTTTGCTTGAGTTGCTAATATATACGGCTCATTCTGGTATCATGTTCTTGCAAAATTTATACTGATAAAGTGTGGATCAATATGAATACTGATCTTTTTATTGTTAATATTTCACCATTCACACTGAAACAAGAATATAGAATTACTAGACCTATGTTTTAGTTCTATGATTTCTATCAATACATCATAATATTCAACCTCTTTTTCTCCTTCATATCCTATCGTAGCAATCCCACTATTCTGAGTCCATCATTGTATCTCAAGCTCTCTTGTGTGAAATCTCATTCCTTCAATGATACAGGATGCATAATGATTAATCCTTCGATCGAGACCACATGCTAAATCGTACAACTCATCGATCGCATCTTCTTCTTTATTAAAATACTTATGTTTTATCTACATCATAACATAAAATATTATGTTAGTTTAAATAATTATTTTGATAATTATTAAAAATAATGTATTACTAGTGTAATTTATAAGATCATCAAATTATTTTATAAATTTTTTCTATATCGATCATCAGCATCTGTATTATTCTCTCTGCATAGTATACTCTTGTGCTCACTATAATAAATCATGATTTTTAATTTTACATCAACATAAAAAAATTACTTAGAACATTAAATAGTATGCTAAGATGGTACTTATTCAATAAAATCTTCAATTTCTTCATAATTATTTAGAATGTAAAAGTGTATCTTGAGTAGCTCGTTCATGTCCATAAATTTATATCTCCTTCCACCAATGGGTTGAACCGTTTGTTTAAATATGATAGTGTCAATTTATTGTCACTCTATTCACAGTCTGTGTTATGATCTATACGATTAAATCTTGTTTCGATATCATCAAGATACATCGAGCAGAACGTGACACACTCCGTAGCTACATATGCTTTCATTATAGAACTTTCAGATCGTATTTTATTGCACACATACTTTTTTAGGGTACATAAGAATCTATGAATAAGAATAAATTTAAATTTTAAAAATATATTTATATCTTATAACTGATATGATAAAGTACGTATAATTTTTTTATCTTTCAATAGGATACATCCACCCATAATATATCGGTCCAGCCAAAAGAGTTTTCTTTAAAAGATGAATAGCCAAATACACCATAACATCAAAAAATGATAGTGAAATTTTTTTTTCTAACTTACAAAGAATGAGTATGATATCATTCTCGAACTTCTCAAGTAAGTTAATCTTTAATTTTTGACAACACAGTTCTCGAAAGAACACTCCCAACTCAATCAATGTAGTTTGAACATCACCACCTAAATAGAGGAAGCAAGCGTTGCATTATCACATGGGAGTCATGACTTTTCATGCCAGAGTAATTGCCGTCATTATTCTCAACACATCACGATACGTTTGAAGTGTATGCATCAAAAAATTTTATGATTTTGAACCATCTACAGAAATTCTTCTTTTCCTCATCAGATAAGGAATAACATGCAGGTGGCATAAAAAATCTATCACCTCGATGAACTAAATGCAACTCCAGCCGAATTTTTATTTTCTGTAAATTAAGGTGAGCTTTTATACTATCTTTTATTTTTTTTGAGATGTTCAATATAGTACCGATGATATTATCATAAATATTCTTCTCAATATGTATTACATCCAGATTATGATGAAGTAGTAGCTGCTTCCAATACAGTAGTTCGTAAAAGATGCTTCACTTTATTCAATTCAGCTCAGCTTTAGTACACTTCCGCTTGTCAGTACCCGATATTTTTTCAAATTGGATATTTTCAATGACTTCAAGTTGTTCTAAAATTTTTGCTCTACTTAACTCCTTAGGTGGTGGATGCCGATCAGACTTATCATCAAAGTATTGGTTGTAACGGATCCTCTAAGAATGATTACCAGGGAGAAACCGTCGATGACCCATAAAGCATATTTTTCATCCATGCTTTAAATATAAGGAGGATGCATCCTTGTTGTATATTGGATATGCTAGATATCCTTTGGTGTTCCATCCAAATAAGTTTTTATATGTAGAAAAATTATTTATGGTCCATAAAATCAAAGCATGCAATTTAAAATTTCTTCGACTCACAGAATCATATGTTTGTACTTCATTTTTTCATATCTCCTTCAGATCATCGATTAACAGTCGTAGATACATCAATTTCTTTACCTGATACTTTCAGACTTGGAATCAACAGTGACATAAAAATAAATTATTCTTTCATGTACTTTCAAAGTGATACATTATATACAAGTAGCATCATAAGCCACATACTGTAAGAAGTACTCAAATTGTCAAAGGGACTAAATCCATCTGTTGCTAGACCAAGCCAGGTATTGCACGGGTCACTTGCAAAGTGCGGATGCTTTGCATTGAAGTTTTTTCACACTACAGAGTTGGTCAGGTGGCTAAGTATGTTCTCCTCTGAAACCCACTACTCATGATGCCATCTCATTTTTTCTGTTATCTTTGTAGATATATACAACCTTTGAAGTCTTGGAATCAGTAAAAAATACTTCAAAATCTTTTAAGGTATGTTCTTTTCTTTTCTGTTATCGATTTTGTACCTAAGCTCACCGTATTTTGGATATTTAGTTATCTGTTCGTTATCCTTATAAAATAATATATAATCATTTTTGCAGACATGTATAGGAATATAGTCAAGTCTCAATTTTTGTATATATATTTTTGTTTTAGAATACGATTTCAGAAGTCTCTCTCCATCAGAAAGAGCTGCTTTAATCAATATCAAATTTTGGTCAAATAACTTCTGACTCCATCGGTTCATCATTTTAATATGAAGCAATTTTATCAAAAATTCTAACTTAGAGAATTTTGTACAATTTGGATAGAGTGGCTTTCGTGCATCCCTTACAAGCTTTGCAAACTATTCAAAAGTCCCTTCTATCTCCGAGTGGATATTGTGTTTATGATCAAAATTGCTTTCAGATGCACTAGTACTCATGCGTACATTTAAACAAGCACCATGATGTAAATCATCTAATAGTTCTCCTATATCACTATATTCGATAGGTTCAGTAGCATCACTATCATCTTCAGTATCGTCATCATCGTGCACAACTTCATTCGGATCATCCTCCCCATGCCATATCCAACAAGTATACTTCTTATCCATACCATAATGTAGTAGATGCTTCTTAACAAGTATTATGTGATGATATACTATATTGACACATCTCTTGCATGGATACTTTATCTGACTAGCACTGTCAGCCTTATGCCGTGCAAACTCAATAAAATCTCGAACATCTTTTCGATAATTAGATAAAAAAAAAATCTTTAGCATTCATCCAACTTTTGTTGATATCCATCTAACAACAAATATGAAAATTATTAACAACAAAAAAATTTTTAGTGGTATTCATCCGAATCGGATCCCGATCTGAATTTCGGAATGAATTGCGACCCAAATTTCGAATGAAATCCCGATCCAAATTCGAATATGGATCATTTTATACAAAACATACGTATTAAAGAACACAGACTGAATAGTAACACAGAAAATCTCCTTCCACCAATTTAATGAAGCAAAAATGCATGATCCTATCTATTTCAAATCATTACTAACAGGTGGCGCTTTATCCCTTTCAGAAAAGTAATAATTTTATTATTGTTATTAGTCAATATTTTGTTTCATTTAATGAAAATTTTGGTAGTATCTTTTCATGGTTCTCCAAGTATACGATATGAATATGGTGCCTACGCACCCTATCCATCATATACCTAGAGAACAATGGACAGATAACTACTAAATACTATATAATACAATAAAATATCAACTATTAACAATAATAATATTATTATATTTTCAAAAAACTTGAATACGAGACATCCAAGAGTCGATCTCGATCAAGATTGACTCTTGAATGAAAATCTATGGCTCAATACAATTTAACTTTCATCTCTGAACATACATTTAAAGATGAATTTCTAATTTATTAAAAAAGAATAACTCCGTATTGAAATTTTTTTCATCAAAAATTTTAGTAAAGTTTTCTCTAAAATAATTTTTTTTATATTTAATTATAATGAGCAAAAGCATACAAAACAGTACATAAAATAATTAAATTGTAATAAACAATAGCAATGTGCATTGTGCTAGTAGAACAAAAAAAATTATAAATTTTAGCAGTAACACTAAAAAATTTATACAATAAATATAAAATAAACTATGAGCAGTTGAGTATGCAAAATAATATTAACATAAAATAATAATATAAAACTTAATCTTGAGAATCTGATGATTTTTTATTTTTTCCTAAAATATCTTTTATCTAAAAATAATAAATAATTTTTTATTTTTTAAAATATTTTTTATCTAAAAATATTTTTTTTTCTAAATATTTTTTCCCCTAAATGAGCTCCGAACTTGGCTTCTCATGGCCCTCGCTCCCACGGCATCGACGTCGTCACACACCCCATACCGCCTAGACTCGACCCCTGCAACCCCCACTCCCGTGGTGCCGACGTCGTCACCCACCCCTCGTGAGCCACCCCCCGTGGCACTGCCGCCCTCTCCAATCCCCCATGACCCGGATTCCAATTCGGATCCTGATCAGATCTCGATCTGGATCTCAATCCGAATCGAGATCTCGACCCGGATCCTGACCTCGATCCAATTCGGATCATGATTCAAATTTTATTTTAATTAATCAAATGATAAAATATTTAATTAATATTTTATTTTTTTTATTTTTTTATTTTTTATTTTTTTCTTTTCCCCCCTCATTTCTTTCTTCCCTTCCTCCCTCCACGCCATCACCCACCCCTCCCCGCTGTCACCCTCCTTGGTTGACGCCCTCCCTGCCATCACCCACCCCTCCCCGATGGACCCCCTCCTCAACAGACCCCCTCCCCGACCGACCCACTCCGTGGCCTCGTGGCGCCACCGTGTCATGACTGACCCCCTCCCTGCCCTATTTTGTCCCTGATTGCCCTCTAACCCACCCCTCCCCTGGCCCCATCATGCCACCGACCGCCCACGACCCCATCCTCACCCCCACTCGACCCCGGTCGCCCCCTGACCCCATCCCCACCTCCATTTCGCCCCGACTGCCCCCCAACCCCGTCTCCATTGACCGACCCCCTCCTTGGCCGTGTGGTGCTGCGGCCACCCATGGCCCCCTCCCTACCCTCGTCTCGCCCCCGGCCGCCCCTCGAACCCATCCCCACCCCTGTTTCACCCCGACCGGCCCCCAACCCCCGACCCTGTCTCCATTGGCGATCCCCTCTCCGACCTCATCGCACCGTCGGCCGCACACAGCCCCCCCTCGTAACCCCCTCCACCCCTCGGTGGCCCGATCAACACAAAAAAAGGGTTGGAATACCTTACCTCCGGCGGACAGCAATGGCAACGATGGATGGCGGACGACGACGACAAATAGTGGTGAAGATGGTGGACACAGGCTCGTCGATGGGAAGAGAGGGGGGAGAGCACAGAGAGGGAGAGGGGTGAGGGAGAGAGGAGAGGGGAGAGGGGAGAGCTCAGGGAGAGCATGGAGAGAGAAGAGGGGAGAGGGAGAGGGGAGAGGGGGAGAGCTCAGGGAGAGAAGAGAGTTTCGCATGAAAGGATGTTGAGTTGACGTGCATTGAATGCAGAACTATTAGCGACGTAAATTTTCATCGCTAATATAATTATTAGTGATGAAAATTTTTTTATCACCAATAGTTCCGCCAAAAAAAAAATTCTCACTAAAAAAATTTTTCCTCTAAAAAAATTATTTGCGATAAAAAAATAAAATTTCATTGTTAATAATGCTATTAGCAATGAAAATTTTATTTTTGTCATCAATAATTCCCATCAAAAAAAAATTCCCACTAAAAAATTTTTTTCCTCTAAAAGAATTTTGCCTAAAAAAATTATTGATGATGAAAAAAATTTCATCATTAATAAAATTATTAGAATAAAAATTTTATTTTCATCACCAATAATTAATGCCAAAAAAAATTTCTCCATTAAAAAATTTTCCCTCTAAAAAGATTATTTATGATGAAAAAAATAAAATTTTATCATTAATAAAACTATTAGCAATGAAAATTTAATTTTTGTTGCCAATAATTTCACCAAAAAAATTTCTCATTAAAAAAAATTTTTCTCTAAAAAAATCTTGCAAAAAAAGTATTGATGATGAAAACAAAAAATTTTATCATTAATAAATTTATTAGCAATGTAAATTTTATTTTTATCATCAATAATTTCTATAATTTTTTTTTAAAGACTATTTATGAGGAAAATTTATTTTACATCGCTAATAATTTACTATCTTTTCATAATAATTTTATAAAAAAATAATTTTAGATTTTTCTCACTAAAAATTTTTTCATCTAAAAAATTTAATAATAAAAAATAAGACTAAAAAAATATTCATGATGAAAAATAAAATTAATTTTCTTTAATCTAAAAAATTTTTGGTCTAAAATTTTTTTTCAAAATAATTTCATAAAAAAAATAATTTTTATTAATCAAAAAATTTGTATAAATAGTTAATTTATGATTTTTTTTCAAAAAATTACATCCATAAAAAATATAATTTTGGTAAAATGTTTAATTTATGTCGCTAATAATTGTTATAAGAATAACTTTTTGACTTCCGTAATGGAATGGGCACTATGGGAGATTGATAGTTTTGAAATCTTCGATCTTCAAGGAGCCCGTCTTCTTCTTGGAGTTCTCATTTTGAAAGTCGAAGTATGAGAATATTACGATGATTGTAAGATCATGAGAAAAATCTATCAAGACTGAGTCGTAAATTATTGAATACTTACGATAAAAATATTGATAAAATAAGAATTATCTTTCGTATTGCATCCATCTCATAAAGCAATACCTCAGCAAATTGACCTTCGCTGACACTATCCCTACACAAATAGCAAGTCAAATGCTTTTATCGCATGATAGAAGAACACAGCTCTATAGGATATATTGATACTGTAAAAACTTGTAGAATATTATTCTCTTGGGTTTTTGCTTCACTGATCTATATAAAGAAAGCAATAATTTTTTGCAAAATAAAAGGAAAGTGAGGAGCATTTAAACTCAAATTCAAAGATAGGGTCTAAGCCTTAACAATAAACTTACCTTATCATGCCACCATGTGAATAACTTTTTTATGGATCATGTTTTAATGTATAAACATCCTATATCATCTCCTTTCTATGTTCTTGGGTAGATATAAATCTTTATACTTTGTAACCTCTGGTCAGTCCATAGAACCAACAACCTATATAAAATTGAGCAATGAGATAGATTCAGAGAAACTTGAAGATCAAAAGTTTCATCACAAATAATGATCAACTTTTGATTTTTTTTTTAATTTTTATTTTTTTAACTATTGGTGATGAAACATGTTTTGTTACAAATAATCTCATATTTATGATAAAAATATATTTTTTATCATAAAAAGGGTTGTTTACGATAAAATATTTTCATCATAAATAATCCATAATTTTTTATTTTTTAAAATTTTTAATTTTTTTTCTTAGGTATTTGTGATGAAAATATTTTCATCATAAATAATTGATTATTTATGATGAAAATTGATTTTCATCATAAATAATTAATTATTTATGATGATAAAATTTTTATCAAAAATATTTTAAAAAAATTAAAAATTTAAAAAATTTAAAAATTATAGAATATTTATGATAAAATATTCCAATATAAATATTATTATTTGTGATGAAAATAAATTTTTATCATAAATAATCAATTATTTATGATGTAATATTTTAGTCATAAATAATTTATAATTTATAATTTTTTTAAAATTTTTATTATTTTTTTAACTATTTATGTTGAAAATATTTCATCATAAATAATTAATTATTTATGATAAAAATTTATTTTCATCATAAATAATAATTATTTATAATGTAATATTTTTGTCATAAATATTTTGTAATTTTTAAATTTTTTAAATTTCTTATTTTTTCAAAATATTGATGATGAAAGTATTTTCATCATAAATAATTGATTATTTATGATGAAAATAGATTTTTATCATAAATAATTGATTATTTATGATAAAAATATTTTCATCATAAATATTTTATAATTTTTGAATTGTTTAAATTTCTTATTTTTTGACATATTGGTGATAAAAATATTTTCATCATAAATAATTAATTATTTATGATAAAAATTAATTTTTATCACAAATAATCATTATTTATGATAAAATATTTTCATCTCAAATAATATGTATTTTTTGAAATTTTGAAATTTCTTATTTTTTTTCAAATATTGATGATGAAATATTTTCATTGGGAATAAGGTTATTGCCGATGAAAAAATATTTTTCATTATAAATAATTAAATTATTTATGATGAACATATTTTCATCATGAATATTTTGAAATTTAAAATTAAAATTAATGATGTATTATTTAGATAAAATATTTATCATAAATAATTTATATTTACGATAAATTTTTTTCATCACTAATTTTTTACTATTTATGATGAAAATATATTTTTATCATAAATATTTTATTATTTATGATAAATTTAATTTTTTATCATAAATATAGTTATTAATGATGAAAATTATTTATGTCATAAATAATTTCGTCGTAAAAATATTTTTTTCTTGTAGTGTAGATACGTGTGGTGATCACAATAGATCACTACAATCCTTGATGAAGGGTGTACCATGATTACACATTTTGATGGTTGCAATTGATAATCTATGGTAAGAAACCATGAGCTAAACTGATTGAAATAGGCTGATCTATTGGTACCTAAGATAAGTGCTTAGAAAGATGGTTACTTAATTAGGACCGTTGCAATCTGATTGCATGGGGAGCCTCCCACCAATCTTCACTTAGCTAACCAATTTGGTTGATCAAATATTAATTTGGATGCTTAGGTTGAGTTCACTATATTTGCATTGCACCATGAGTCCAGTCTTGGTCAGACCAAGCTAGGATCTCACCAGTAGAACCAATATAATTATAGATTTACATCAGATGTAAATTAACAATTAAGATTAAAGATACCTAAATTAAAAATTTTCTCATTAATATTTAGTCATAGGATCTTTCACCGTTGTAGAGTATCGTGCCCTCTCTGATGTTGACTATTCTAGCTGGACATAGTGGTTCAGTTGCATCAGGGGAGAAGCAACCACTCTATTGGCATGAGATGCTGTGGGATGGAAATAGGGTTGGGCCCAAGATTGTTAGGTGAGGATCCAATGATGGCTTCACTCATGTTCAATGGTGAGTCTGACTTAACTAAGGAATAGGGTCAAGATCTGTTAAGTGAGGTCTCAAACTTAGAGATCAAGTCTACTACAATTTGCCTAGAAGTATTGGATAAGAGTTATTCACTCATTAGTTGATACATTCATCAAGATCTATCAGGTAAGGTGGTATGCCAATCAATGAGACCGTAGTACCTATTAGAAACCTTATATCGTGAATGACTTTTGTCTCTCTATTTGAGGAGTGTAAGAGATTTGAGAAAATAATAAATGCTCATTTTTTTAAAAGTCTCTAGAATAAATTTAAAATTAAGTATAAATATTTAACTAGAATCTCTACTCTCTAATAGAATTAAAAAATTGACTTTCAATCCTCATAAACTTAAAACCAATTGACTAACCGATCAAATTATAAAGATTGGTTTAGGAATCTAAAATGATTTTAAGTTTCAAGAAGTTGAGCTAATTAGGATATCCCTATGTTACCAAACTGTCTGACGATTGATTAAAGCGCAATCAGTTCATAATCATTATTTGATTATGATTAAGGACTTAGATGAGCTTGAGAAGCTCAGTATGTCCAAGCACAAAGACTTATGAATAAATTTGATCCTGTAATCTCTTACCAATTCATATGAAAGTTTATAGTAAACTACCATATGAATGAAATTGATTGCACCTTGGTTGAGTTGGTGGCTACTGATGGGACCTTGAAGAGTTTGAGAGGAAGAGTTTCTATATACCTAGAGAACCTAAAGAAAAGGATAAAGGACATATCTTCAGATGGTATATTGGATCTGCTCGATATTAGTATTTGAGTAGATAGTGAGTGCCATGGGATCTAAAAGATCCATAGATGAGATAAACTCAAAGTATATGTGGTACCTTAGTTTGATCATATTGGAGAGGACAGAATAAATAAATTAAAAAAATATGAGCTCCTAGGCTCATCGACTCTCGAGTCATTTTTGATGTATGGATTCTACCTTCAATGAAAGATGGCCAAACCACCTATTGTGGGACATGGGGTGAGGACTACTAATATACTTACCCTGATACATTCTAATATATGGAGCCCATTTGATGAGTAGGGCAAAAGGTGATTCTCTTTACTTCATTACTTATGTTAGTAATTGTTCATAGTATGAGTATATATGTGAGACATAAATCTAAATTTTAAAAAATTTAAAAATTCAGATATGAAGTAAATAAATAAATTAAAAAATCTTTATATTTTTTAATGAGATCGAAGAGGTGTATGCCTTAGTGGGAGTTTCTAACATATCTCAAAAAAAGAGCATAGTCTCACAATGGACTCTTCCTGATCCATCTCATCTTGAAGGGGTGTCGGAGAGCAGGAATAGGACTTTATTCGATATAGTCCAATCTATGATAAGTATCACTGATCTTTCTTATTTTCTTTAGAAATATGCTTTACTTAATGAATAGAGTTCCTTGTAAGTCTTTCCTATCACGTCATACGAGATGCGGCATGTTTAGGATGTTAGGCCCATGTCAAGTGTTGACATGTGGACCAAGTTAGAGGTTAGGTCTATGAGATTCATTTCAGAGTATCCTAAGGGTTTTAGGAATACTTTCTTTTCAAGGATCACAATGTGATTATGACCCGATATGCTATGTTCTTGGAGAAATAATTTGTCCAAGAGGAAAATAGTGGGAGGAAATCTGAGCTAAAAAAAAAAGTCCCTTGAGAGCAATAAGTTATAGAACCTATAGAATATATTCATGTTGAGCCAGTACATGTAGTCCCTCCTTCATCTCATAATCTCCTATCTTACTAAACAACACTTAGGTATTTTGATGGAGGACATAGTGGAAATATTCCTCGAAGGAGATAAGGAACATGAATTTGATGTGATCAAATGTTCCTTAAGGAAAATATGTACTTATAAAGGTCAGTGGGAGTATTGTCATGATCCTCATATTGTACGTAGATGACATTCTCCTGATTAGAAAATTTGTTCCTATGTTAACATCAATTTAAAATTTGGTTGTCTAAACAAATCCTCCATGAAAGATCTCGAGAAGCATCCAATAAAGATTTATGAGATAGATCTAAAGTGATGCTAAATCTTTTATAGAAAATGTGCATGAAGAGGTATTGAAAGGGTTCAGTATGGATAACTCCTAAAATGATTTCTACCCTTTAGGCATGAGACTGATTTCTCCAAGAAGATGTGTTTTGACATATTTGAGGAGATTCAGCACATGAGCTAGATCCTTTATGCTTCAGCTAAAGGGAGCCTCATGTATATCTTTCTATACATACAACCCAATATACATCTTGCTGTGAGTGTCACGAATAGATATTGGTTGAATCCAAACTGAGAGCATTAGATAGTTGTGAAAACTATTTTTATGTACTTGAGAAGTACTTAAGATATGTTCATAGTCTTAGGAGGAGAAAAAAAAATAAGGATAAAAGGATTCACAATTTAGACTTTTAAGTCTGATGAATGATGGTAGAGATTCTACATTAGGATGTATTTTCTTATGTAATGAGATTTGGTAAATTGAAAGAGTTTCAAATAATTAATCATTGCAGTTTTTAAAAGTGAGTATGTCATTGCTTATGAGGTAGCTAAGGAAGCATTCTGATTTATTGCAGAACTAAGTATAATGTCATGAGATGACACAACATTATACTGTAGCAATATAGGTGCCATAGCTCTAGTTAAGGAACTAAGGTCTCACCAGAGTTCTTAGCACATAAGAGTGATGGTTTAGGACTATTCTAAAAAGTAAGACTTTGAGAATTAGAGTAGACCCCATGAAAATATGGTGGGCCCACTAACTAAATGATTTAGCTAGCCAAGACTAAAGCACATCTTGAGAAGATGGAGATTAGATTTATGACAGATTGGCTTTAGTATGAGTAAAGATTGTTAGATATATGTCCTAGAAGTCAATCAGACTGACACATTAATTTTTTATAGGATATAATTTTATATTTGATCGAATTAATCAGGATAGTTAATTTCATTCATATAGTGTATGTGTCCATAAATCATCCAAAAATTAATAAGATAATGACACATATTCTCAAGAGTTGAGAATTTGAAGCATGTGTCATTGATGGTTAATTCTCAAATTACTCTCGATCGAAGGATTATCATAGGGATGGTGATTGATCTGGAAGATTGGTGCATGAATCGCTTCTCTTATGATAGATGAGTCTTGAGGCTATAGTGTGGGGACACTGAAGCGAGAGTGTAGATGGTTGTTAGAGAACGGTATCGAATTTGACTAACACGAGAAGTCATTTTGATGTCTACTCACTCATTAATGACATTCTCGATGCTGTAGTGGTATGACTAGTTTTTAGACCTATGGTACCTCGCTGTCCATAATGAGGTTACTATAATTTGACTGTATTATAACTCGATCTTCTAGTTATACAGAGCCTTGAGGTGTATGTTAGCTATAGTAGATTTATTGTAGAATAAAATATGTATCTAGATGGGATCTGTTGATATTAGTAGTTAAAGAGTAGTCCTATATGATTTATAAGATTGAGTTCAAAAGATCTTAGCTAGGGCAATGTGAATGATGGAAAGAAATTTTTATTAGGTTTTACGAATGAACTCAAGTCAATAAATCTTACATATGACAGACAAAGAAATTTGATGAGTTTTTTATAATCTTATCTTATTGAAACTCACAATAGAAGAACTGAATCATACGATAACTACACCTAGAGGTTCATTCTTCTATTCTACCAGGTTGTCACTACATCCTGCTAGGCATCACTGATAGATTGTAGGACCAATAAAAATTATTTTGATGGTCAACAATTCTCGATTGGTGAGTTAGAATTATTCCAATCCATTAAAAAAAATTTCAATGATATTTTGATGGAGATTAAAATATATCTTACTACTAGATAGAATATAACCTATGGGGTCATACATAAAAGAGGTCTTGACTGATCGGATTATTGAATTGTGATTTCGAATCACAAATCGCAAGTGGTCTCAATTATCAATTTGATTGATAATTGGATTTAAATGTAAAAGTTACATAAAAGGACTTGCTAAGAGTTAGTAAGTTATAGGAGGACTTAATTATAATTATTGTATATTATTTGATTTGATCAAATATTAGGATTGGATCTTAGTCATGTTAAATTAGATTTGATTTGAGTTTGACTCAGACTAGATTTCATAAATTTAATGGGATTAGACTTAAGTGCTTGACTTAATGTTGAAACCTAAATCTAATTGAACTCCATCCACAAATAGGAATTGGACCAACCTTAACCAAGTCCTAAGAAGAGCCCACACCTCACATGTTTTGATGCTGCAAGTGTTCTTAAACGTGATGGGTTTTCACATAGAAAATGATGTTTGGCAGGGAGAATAATCAGAAAAGGGAGGGTGCCACATTATGGAAGAGTCCTTTTTCTTTATGGACTCTAACAAACCCTAACCACCCCTTAGTTTAAATAGGAGATAAGATGGGGCACCTCCTTAGAGATGAGATCATCTAGGGGATGCCCCATATGATGGAGATTGGCATGAGAGATCAAGGGATCATGGGCATTGAAGATTGGATGGCGTGAAGACTTTCTATGTGATGGATAATTGGGCACTACCTCTCTTTCTTCCCTATCTTTCTTTCTAACAAGCAATGGTTGGTTGTTGAAGGTAACCTCTTTTCCTCTCTCATGTCCAAGAGTTGGAGATGTCTCCATCATCCTCTCCTCTATAGATGTCCAAAGATTGGACATAAAATTAGATTTGATGTAATTTTTTTTCTCCTTCTTGGTCCATACGATGGACATAAAATTTTCTTCTCTCTTTTCTTAGATCTAAGAAAAAAGAAGTCAGATGTGATTTTTTTTCTCCTTCTTGGTCCATACGATGGACATAAAATTTTCTTCTCTCTTTTCTTAGATCTAGTCTAAGAGTTGGATACTAAAATCAGATTTGATCTGATTTTAGCCTCTTCCTATTGGTCCATGAGATGGACAAAAGTTCTCCTCTATCTTTTCTTAGATCTGGTCCAAGGGTTGGACAAGATGGAAGAAGAAAGAGATTAGATCCCTTGTCTTCTTCAATAGATCTTTGATTTTCTTTTGAGAAGAGAAAAGTGAAAAAAGAAGTCAGATGTGATCTGATTTTATCAACCTTTTGCAGATCTATTTGACTCTTTTGAGAAGAGAATCAAAAAATCAAGCCAATTTCACAATCCAGGGAGTGATCTCTACAATGGAGCTAGCACCCTGGTGAGATCGAGACCTCCTGATCGGATTAGCCTCAGTGGATACCTATAGAGGTCGGACACTTATGCGGCTATGATGGGATCTCGAAGATATCCATAGACCATCGGATCATGGTGAAGATCTAGCCACACAAAGTATGAAATTCAAAATCTCTTTTAGATCTTTAATCTTATAATTTTGATTGATATTTTTTTGATTGATTTTTTTTGCTGTTAATTATTAATTATTGATTTTTTTTTTTTGATATAGATTGTCTATTACAGTTATTTGTTGTTTTCTAATATGTTGAGATTCATTGAATTTCTTTTACTGTATTTTATCTGATTTAAATTTTTAAATTTTTACATATATGTCGGAACCCATGAGATGGGATTTCCTTCACATGGGTCTCTGTCAAGGTTGTCCCCTATCTTTTTACTTATTTATTATTTGTTCTGACATATTATCTCATACTCTCGATGTTGCGACCTTAATCCAGGTGCTGGAAGCCTACGTACCTACTATCAGGGCCCAACTGATTTTCCACTTACTTTTTGAAGGTGACCATCTTCTTTTGGGCCATGGTTCATAGTCGAATGCTGTGGTTCTGAGGAGAGTCTTAAATGAGTACTATATTGCATTTGGTCAAAGGATGAATCTTCTTAAGTCGGTTGTCCATTTTAGTTCGAAAACCAAGCTCATGTGAGGTTAGCAATTCAGGAGTTTTTGGGCATCTTGGAGGAGTCTAGCATGTTGTGTTATCTGTAGGTCTCGATTACTGGTCGGAGGTTTAAGAGAACTGAGTGTAGTGATGTGGAGTGCACCATTCATGAGTGCCTAGAGGGGTGGCAGAGTTGTTCATCATTGATGATGGCCAGAGTGATCCTGGTGAGATCTATCCTTAGCTCAATGCCTATTCTCCAACACTACACTTATGAGGTCCTCTCTCCAGATGTTGGTGCAGTTGTTTAGGAGTTTCTTGTGGGGGTCCTCTAGTGGCAAAGTTGGAGTTCACTTGATAACATGGGATGTGGTCTACCAGCCTTACTGGGATGGTGGTTTGGGCATTCAGTTATTGCTTTTGAAGAGGGAAGCTATGATTGCCAAGCATGCTGGTCAGTTTCTGTTAGAGTTGGAGGGCTTTTGGAGCTCAATGCTTAGGATGAAGTATGGAGTTCGGAGGGCAAGAGAGGAGATCCATCTAGGAATGCTTCTTTTCTTTGAAGAGAGATCTGTGCCTACACTCTGGAGGTCATAGCCAACACCAGGTGGGTGATTGAGAATGATTAGTCGATTGATGTCATGGATGATGCTTGGGTGTCTAACATTCCATTATGGAGATGACCAACCATGGTTTGTGTGGGGGCCTAGATGAGTATGCCCCAACGGGTGAGAGATTTGATCTGACCAAATGGGAGGACATGGGATGTGGACCAAATTTAGGGTCTTTTTGGTGATTACTTGGCAGAGAGTCCTGGCCTAGGCGATTCCTGATTCCCTCTCATGGCGGCCTTGATATGAGAGTATGGGGATCCTCATGTAGCCCTAGCATGTGAGCCCATGACCTTTATGGTGTGTACAGGGATGATTTGCCTCAGAGATTGGATGGCTCTTAGATCTAAAGACTTGAGGTTCACCCCAGAGTTGCCCTTTTCTCTATAGAAGGTGGCTTGGGGCCATCTCCCTATGAGAGCTATTTTTAATGAGAGGGTGATGTCTATACATGCAATATGCCCTTGCTATGATCAAGAGGTGGAGTCTATTGAGCATGTCCTGTTTCAATGTGGGCGGGTAGCACGGGTATGGATGTTGGCTGACTACTAGTATGCCTCTACTCAGGATTCAACTTTGGACCAGATCTTTCTCTAGGAGATTCATAGGAGCATGGTTAGGCAAACTATCAGGAACTGAGGCATTCAAATAGTATATATTGCCTATAGCATTTGGCTTGCTAGGAATGGTGTTGTATTCAAGGGGACCAGCTTATCTATGAAGTTCACGCTAGAAAGATCTAAGATTCAGACCTTGGAATTCATCCATCACTCATCCATCGATGAGTCAATGATAGTTTGGGACATTTGGGGTTCCTCTTCTGCTTGTTCAGCAACCTAGTTGATTTACATCTCTAGGAACCCTCAACCCTTAGCTTCCTCAAAGTCAACTTTGATGATCATGTGTTCGATGGTGGTATTAGAGATGGCACATCCTTTTTCATTCGTGGTCTTGACTCTACCTTTGTGGTGGTGGGAGAATGCCAGCTTATGGACACCATGGTCCCTAGGATAGAGCTGAGGGCCACTTGAACTAGGCTCATTTATGTGAGCCGGGTCCTTAAAGCTAATCGACTAATTTTGGAGGGCGATTCATTGATAGTTATTAGGTGAATTTAGAGTAGGCCAGAGTCAGAGACAACACACCCCCTTCTATGAGACATTTGGTGAGCGACTAGGGATTGTATCTCCCTAGAAGCTTGTCATGTCTATCGGGAGCCTAATGGGCTACAGACTAGATGGCTTCGATGTAGATCATTCTGGAGATGTATTATAGACAACTTGAGAAGGTTTTTGATAATTTATGGGATATTCTTTTTTAGACTATTTTGGAGTATTTATACCTAGTGGGTATGATCTTTCCATCTTATCAAAAAAAAAAAAAAAAAGAGAGACTAATTAAGGTCCTATCAATTCATTTAGTGCCTTGTAAAGATATAACTACTTTCTATATACTCTTTAATCTTTTCTCTATTTAAAGGGATAGTTAGTATGGGTTGATGACCTTAAGATCAATGAGAAGTGATGAGAACACCATATTTGATTGCATTAGTGATCCTACATATCCTAAATCACCTCCACTCATAGAATCAAATCTAAAACCAATAATGTTAAACCCATTCTCGAGAATGGGTTTCCAAGATCATCCTAGCATAATAATGTTGGGCTAATTTGGAGAAGTAATGCTCCTTAGTCTAACAGTTGAGTGTCGGCCAACTCCCCATGTGAGAGACTCCATGCAAGAAAGCACCATTAGCAAGGAAGTGCCATCCAGAAGGAATTGTCATCCACAAGTCTATTCCTAGTTCACCTTTGTTAGGAATTTCAATTTCCATCTTTTTCCTTTCTCTTCTCCCTTTTTTATGGTCACAGTGATTCTTTATTTTGTGAGGTATGCTCAAATCCCTCTTATGTTTGATATAAGTATAGTCTTAGGTTTTCTTGATTTTTAAATATAGTCTAAGGTTTTCATGGTATCTTGATATCTCGATTACTTATGTTTGATTGTCTCTCTTGCATTTGATCATCTATGGAGAAAACCTTTTATTCATTTTTTTCCCTTCTTTTAGGATTGGTGGAAAGTATAGATTAGAGTTTCAAGTATATTAGTCTATTTTTAGCAAAAGGTATTAGGTCAGGAAAAGGTTTTCTTGATAAATTGAACATTGATCATCTGGGGATCTATGGAGAAAACTACATAGATCTCTTTATTGTGTTTCTTATTTTGTTTGGATTTGAATTATGGAGGGAAGGATCGAACCCAAAAATACATAGAACCATTGGTTTCAACTATATTGTTGTGGATCTGATTCGCATGATTTTATTTTGAAAATGCTATAGATTTTTTTAGAATGGTACAAGTTCAATATTGTATATCTAAGATGCATAGTTTTTTATTTTTTTCTAAATCTAAAGATGATACAAGAAATTTATAATTTGATTTAAAAAATATCAAAGTCTTTTCTTTTCTTTCAACTTTTACCTTATTGAGAGAGGTTCAATGAAAGTTCAATATGTGATCCACGTAAATTTTTTATTAGAACTAGTTGCAGAGAAAGGGTGAGATTTTTGGAACTATGATCAAACTACTAATCGAAGAATATTTTGGTGGATAAACTTTTTTTGAATGGATTTGTTTCACAACCATAAAGTGGGTATGACTCTAACTTTGTACCATTTCTTAGCTTGTGTAAAATATTTTTGGTGAAGGATCATGCTGATTTTATTGCTTGCTAAAACAATTTAAGCATTCTCCTTACCGATAATGTAGGATAAAATAATACTATGCAATTCAAAAAGCTGATGTTTCCAAATGAGGCAACCCAAGAGGGGGGATGAACTGGATTTCTTAAAAAAAATAACTTTAAGCTACTTATGCCCAAAAATAATTTTTAATAGTGTTTGTGGAGTGCTTAACAAGAAATAGTAATCAGTAGAAACTAAGATATAAACAAAGCAAAATAACCACAAACACACTGAATTTTATAGTGATTTGGTGCTAAACATAGCACCTACATCTACTCTCTAAGTAAATTCACTTGGGAGTTCCAACTATAACCTCTTTAAGACTACAATTTTGTTACCTCCGAAAATGATTTTGATGATCACAAGATATTAGAGTATATTTCGATACTAATATTCTTTCAAGTATGGCAAAAAATATTTTTGTAGAAGAAAAATGCTGTTTGGAGACTCTAAATTTAATTGAAGATCATTTGAGTCAAGAGAAATCGAGTTTGAAGAGACTTGGCATAAGAAAAATTATTTTTAAGAAGTCGAACAAACTCAGTAAGAAATCGAGTTGGCTCTGACATGGTACATCTTCAAAGTTTTGGCTTGGCATGCACTCGAGCCGGCTCTCTCAAGATGATAGAAAGATCATTTTTTAGTTCTTGAGCTGAGTTAGCTCAAAACTAGAGCCGAGCTAGCTCTCTCAAGTCGGAAGAAAGTTAATTTTTTAGAAATACAAGTCGAGCCAGCTCGAGGACAGATCTAAGCCGGCTCTCTCAGAAAAATAGAATATCAATTTTTGGAGGAAGCTATCAAGCCAACTCGAAGAGTGATCTGAGCTAGCTCCCTCAGTTGAATAGAATGTTGAAATTTTGAAAAATGCTATTCGAGCTAACTCAAGATCAATTCGCGCCGACTCGACGATGTCTGACAGTCTCAATGGATAGTTTTTTAGACATAATTTTTCGATTAGAAAAAGTTTCTAACAGCTATTTTCTACCTCTAACAATCACAAATGGCTAGTTTCAAGTCCAAATCACTTAGAGCTTAGAGGGAATCATCAAGAGATAAAAAAAAAGTCAAAAAAATAGAAAAAAAAGAACTGTTCATTGCTAAAAAAAAAAATCTACATTCAAAGGTAGTGAAGAGTGTCCATCAATTTTCAACTACATTCCTCTTGACCTTTTAGAGCATTAAAGAAGAGGGACAAAGAGCATTAATTGCTAGTATTCAAGTCTCCAACCATCAAGCTTCAACAGCAACAATCTGACTTTCCTTAAGGATTTCTTTTATTATTCTATTTTTCATTTCTAATTTGCTGTAACAGTTTCAGTTGGGGCTGAAACTTGAAGGGATAAATTTGTACCAAACTAGGGTTAGTTTGGAAAACCTTGGGATAAGGCTTGTAAAGATTTTGATTGGTTGATCTAAGCTAAAAACTAAATAAATTTATTTGTGAGCTCGGTGAAAACAAACATGCTGTAATCAGATTGATTATAGTAAAAATTTTCAAGGGATTGTTTGGCAAGTAGAAGTAGGTGCTTGAGGTGCATGGAACCACTATAAACTTGCTATATTTGTGTGGTTGTAATCTCCTTCCCTTTCTGTATTTAGTTTCAGCTCATTTAATCACTATATTTTCTGTTTATTTATCTTTTTGCACCGCATATATTATCTTAAATTTGAAAAAATTTTAACAACCCAATTCAACCCCCCCTCTTGGGTTGTCATATTGGACAACAATTGATATCAAAGCTTTGATTCTCTACTAATTATTGATCTCATGATAAAAAAAAAGATCATGACAACTCAAGTGGGAGGTCCACTTGTCGAAGGGCAATCCACAAATAGGCCACCACTCTTCAATGGATCTAATTACACCTATTGAAAGGTACGCGTGCGCATATTTATACAAGTCTTTGATTATGTCATATGGAGTGTCATAATCAAAGGACCTCATACACCTATAGTCATTGTAGATGGTACTGAAAAACCCAAACTCGAAAAGGATTGAGATGAGCAGGATAAGAAGCTTGTTTAATTAAATACCAAGATAATGAATGTACTTTCTTGTGGCTTTGATGCTAACAAGTTTAACCAAATTTTCATATATAATTCAGCAAAAAAAATTTGGGACAGACTTGAGATAATGCATAAAGGGATAAATCAAGTAAAAGAATCAAAAATCAACGTACCACTCTTCAATGGGTCTAATTACACCTATTGAAAGGTATGCGTGCGCATATTTATACAAGTCTTTGATTATGACATATGGAGTGTCATAATCAAAGGACCTCATACACCTACAGTCATTGTAGATGGCACTGAAAAACCCAAACCCGAAAAGGATTGAGATGAGCAGGATAAGAAGCTTGTTTAATTAAATACCAAGACAATGAATGTACTTTCTTGTGCCCTTGATGCTAACAAGTTTAACCAAATTTTCACATATAATTCAGCAAAAAAAATTTGGGACAGACTTGAGATAATGCATAAAGGGATAAATTAAGTAAAAGAATCAAAAATCAATATGCTTGTGCAACAGTATGAATTATTTAAGATGGATCTCACTGAATCAATCACCAGCATGTTTACACGATTTACTGGTATCATTAATAGGCTTAAAAGCCTAGGTAAAGTTTATACTAACAGTGAATTAGTGAGGAAGATTCTCAAGTCTTTGTTTAGGTCTTAGGAAGCCCAAGTGACTGTAATTTAGGAGGCCAAAGACTTAAACTGTTGCCTTTTGAGGAGCTGATTGGGTTATTGACGACATATGAGTTGGTAATGGGACAGCATAATGAAGATGAGAGTCGAAAGAAGAAGACCATTGCCCTAAAGTCCGCTACAATTGAAGAAGATGAAAGTCAGCCCTCCAAAGATGATGATGATGACAATGAGGACATGGCCCTTATAATCAGAAAGTTCAAAAAGTTATGGAAGGCAAGGATTTAAGAGAAGGAACCTGACTAAGGGAGAGCCGAATAGAGAGAAAGAGAAAGAGAAAGAGAAGGAACCACCCCTTTGTTACAAATGCAAGAAATTGGGACACTTCAAGATTGACTATCCAACTTTGAAGAAATCATTTAAAAGAACCAAGAAGAAGATCATGGTAGCAATGTGGAGCGACAGCGAGGAGTTTGGCTCTGATGAGGAAACTCAAAATGAAGCCAACTTTTGTCTTATAGCTTTGGATGATGAGGTATCCTCTGAACTTTCTTTAAAATTTACTTTTGATGAACTTCAAGATACTTTTGATGACTTAATGAAAGAATTTAGAAAGATAAGCTTAAAAAATAAAAATTTGAAAGCAAAAATTGAAGTATTAATCAAAAAAAAAAAGAAGAAATATTTTAAAACAACAATAAGTTAAAGGAGGAGAATGAATTCTTAAAGAAGAAAGTTGAAAAACTAAAATCTTTAATAAAAAGATTCATATGTAGTTCAGATAAGCTATAAATGATATTAAACAGTCAAAGAAGAGTCTATGATAAGGTTGGTTTGGGGTATAAACCAAACAATAAACAAAAATTTCTTAAAAACTTTTTTTTTGCATCATCATCCACTTATAACATCTCTCACGTAATATGTTTTAGCTGTGAAAAAATAGGACAGAAGGTATTTGCATGTAATTCAAGAAACATCAATGACAAAATAGTGAAAAAAATATGAATTTCAAAAGGAACCATAGTTACTAACCCTAAAGGATCTAAAAAAACTTGGATATCTAAGAAAGCTACTTGATTTTCATACAGGAATGCTTTACAGCTAATGAATCTAAATGAAAGTGATATTTGGATAGCGATTGTTCAAGGCATATGACAGATGATAAAGAGCAATTCTTCACCTTTAAGAGAAAGGAAGGGGAAGAAGTCACCTTTGGTGACAATGGAAAAGGAAAGATTATTAGTATTGGTAAAATTAGATTACTCCTACCTACATTGATAATGTATTGTTAGTTGATAATTTAAAATATAATCTACTTAGTATAAGTTAACTGTGTGACAGAGATTTTGAAGTAATATTTAAATTAACTTCATGCATTGTCATTAGCCTTTTTGATGCTAGTATCAAATTCATTGGACATAGATGTGACAACATTTATTTGATTGATCTTGATGAGATAGCTATGAAAAGTGGCCAATGCTTTGTTATTAAAGATACTAAGATCAAAAAAATCAATTGGCTGTGGCATCGTAGATTAGGCCATACTAGCATGAATACTCTTTCAAAATTGGTTGCTAAAGATTTAATTAAAAGACTATCCAAATTAAATTTTAAATATGATCATATTTATGATGCATGTCAATTTGACAAATAAACTAGGGCGAGTTTCAAATCCAAAAATGCTTTCAACTATTAGACCACTTGAATTAATTCACATGAACTTATTTGTACCCACTAGGACCACAAGCCTTGGTGGAAAGAAATATGGACTTGTGATAATTGATGATTTCTCATATTTTATTTAGATTTTATTTTTGGCACACAAAGATGAAGCTTTTTCTATCTTTTTGAAGTTTTATAAAAAAAGTTTTGAATGAAAAAAATTCAACTATAGTTTGTATTCATAGTGACCACGGCACTGGATTTAAAAATAAATTTTTTGAAGAATTTTGCAATGAACATAGTATTGAACATAATTTTTTGACATAAAAAATCCCACAACAAAATGGTGTAGTTGAAAGAAAAAATAGAACTCTAGTAGATATGACCCATATTATATTGTGTGAAGAAAACCTACCCAAATATTTTTGGGCTGGAGCTGTTAACGCAGCATGTTACATCATTAATAGAGTTTCAATTTGCCCTATTTTAAAGAAAACCCCCTATGAACTTTGAAAAAAGACCTAACATTAACTATTTTTATATTTTTGATGGTAAATATTTTATTCATAATAATAAAAAGGATAATCTACATAAATTTGATGCTAAAGTGGATGAAGATATCGTTCTTGGATACTCCATATTTAGCAAAGCATACAGAGTCTTCAACAAATACACTTTGATTGTTGAAGAATCCATTCATGTTATCTTTGATGAAGCTAATGATTTATATTTGAGAAAGAAAGATATGTTCAAGATAATGTAGAAATTCTAAAGAATGGGATGAAAAAGCTCAATTTGAAGGAAAGATCAACCCAAAATGAAGATGAACGGACAAAGGATGCTGAGCAAAAGAAAGTACTGAACAAAAGATAATCTAAAGGCATAATGATCTATCCAAGGAGTGAAGGTATGCATACAACCATCCAAGAGATTTAATCATAGGTGATTCTTCACAAGGGATAAGAACTAGATCATCTTTTACAGATACTTTTGATTATCTTATATTCATCTCTCAAATTGAACCCAAATGCATAGAAGAGGCTGAAAATAATTCAAATTGGATGCTTGCTATGTAAGAGGAGCTAAATCAATTTGAAAGAAATAATATTTGGATACTAGCTAGCAGACCTATTGACCATCCCATTATTGGAACCAAATGAGTTTTCAGAAATAAATTAGATGAAAATAATAATGTAGTTAGAAATAAAGTTAGGTTAGTGGCCAACAGATACAATCAAGAAGAAGAGATTGACTATGATAAAATATATGCTTCTGTAGCAAGACTAAAAGCTATTCGATCATTACTTGCTTTTGCTTGCTACATGAACTTTAAATTGTTTCAAATAAATATGAAAAATATCTTCTTGAATGATTATATCACTGAAGAAATATTTGCAGAGCAACCCCCTAGATTTAAAGATCATTTATATCCAAATCATGTTTTCAATTGAATAAAGCTTTATATGGCCTAAAATAAGCACCTAGGGCATAGTATGAAAGACTTAGCAAATTTTTGTTAGAGAATAAATTCAGCAGAGGTAGTGTAGACATAACACTATTTTTGAAAAGAAAAGATAATGACCTTCTTATAGTTCAAGTTTATATAGATGAAATAATTTTCATAGCTACTAATGAGAATTTTTGTCAAGAATTTGCTGAGTTAATGCAGAATAAATTTGAGATGAGCATGATGGAGGAGCTGACCTTCTTTCTTAGGCTTCAAATCAAACAAACTAAAGAAGAAATCTTCATCAACCAAACCAAATACATTATAGAAATATTTAAGAAGTTTGGTATGGAGAACGCAAAGAAGATTGATACATCGATGAGCCCCACATGTAGACTTGACAAAGATGAAAATGGTAAGAGTGTGAATGAAAATTTCTATAGAGGTATGATTGGTTCTCTGCGTTATTTAACTGTAAGTAGGCCTGATGTATTATTAGTGTTTGCTTATATGCAAATTTTAGTCTAACCCTAAAGAGTCCCATATGCTTGCTATTAAAAAATTTTAAGATATCTAAGGAAAACACAAAACTTAGGTCTATGGTACTTAAAAAACATCAATTGATATAATTGAATTTTCAGATGTTGACTATAGAGAATGTAGAATTGATAGAAAAAGTTTTAGTAGCACATGTCAAATCATAGGGTTAAACTTGATCTCATGGTTTAGCAAAAAGTAAAATTCGATAGTATTATTTACGATCGAGGTCGAATATATTGCTATCGGAAGTTGCTACACTCAACTCCTTTGGATTAAGCAACAGCTCAAGAATTATGACATTGAGCAAAATAAAATTCTACTAAAATGTGATAATATTAGTACCATCAATTTAACAAAGAACCCTATTCAATGCTTTAGAATAAAACACATTGAAATTAGGCATCACTTTATTAGAGATCACATTCAAAATAATGACATTATACTTGAATTTGTATCAACTAAAAATCAATTGACTGACATTTTTATAAAATCTTTGAATGAAGATAGATTTAATCTAATTAGAGGTGAATTAGGAATTTGTGATCCCTTTCAATGATAAAATCTCTTAATATCTTTTTACTCATGTACTGATTGACTTGATCCATGTGTTCTATAAATTTGTTGAATTTATTTCAAATTTTTATAAATTTCTAAGAAATTTGCCTCAAACCGGCTCGATTGTGTAGTTAAGCTGACTCGACTGTTGAGCCAACCCAAACAAAGGTTCAAGCTAGCTTGACATGTTGGGATCCAATTTTTAAATTGTACCGATCTTTTTTCGAAATCCTATTCTCCCTTTCATTCGAGCCTACCCACTCGAGCTTTTCTCAGCTCTGACCCTAATCCCTTCAAAATCTCATCTCTCCTCCTCATCCAACCCTCAAATCCTTAGGATCTCCAAACCATGGCACCCAAATCCCACCTAACCGAGACAAAGAAGCACCGAGCAGTGGCTCTATGCTCGATTCATTCCAAGAAGAAGTAGCAATGAGGTTTAGCATGATCAGCCCCCTCCTCCTCGACCTCTGCTCTGACTCGAGTTTCTATGGAATCCAATGCTATTATTATTGGAATTGTGCCCTAAAGTCATTTGGCTTATTGTAAATAATTGAATTTTGTATATAAATTATTGATCAATGGATAAAAATTATTTTGACTTTTTTATCACAAGATATACATCTTCATTATTAGAATTCTTATGTTGTAATGAAATCTTTGGAACTATATTATGATCGATAAAGAAAGATTTATCAAATATTTTTAAGCATGTTTGCAATCAAATGATATGTCATTAATAGGATGATGACATTTATCAAGTGTAGGTCCTTGTGTGCTATATAAGTTGGTTGTCTTCGTAACCAAAGAGTATGGAGATACTGGTATGGCATACAGATGAGATGTAGGAGTACATCATCACTGAATAAGTGACTCACCTGCTGAGCACTCTGCTATCAAGAATAGCTCATGAAATATATGGACATAAGTATCCCTCAGATCTGAGATCACCATAGTGACTTGCAAGCAACTCACTGTGCTTAGGTATCAGACTACCTGTATTTTTAATGCAGTAACGGGAAGGCTACTGGATATAATTAAGTACTTGCGAAGTCTGTATATAGATCAAGATGGGATTGATCTCTCTGAATTATAGGAGCTAATACATCACTATATTTTAATTTAGTAAAATCTTGATCAAGATAATCCATATGATAGATTTGAAAGATCAAATACGATATGGATGACTGTTTTAAGATTGATAGTTATACCCTAAGTCATCTTGAGCAGTAGGGTCAAAGGGATGAATTATGCAGTAACCATATACCAAGATTCTTGAATATTACTGTATAAATATTCAACCTATCCAGACGTTGGGTATCATTACTAGATGGTCACTTCGATTAGTATAGGAAGGAGTTCTTATATTATCGGCTTAGTGTTTGAACCTATGGAGTTATGCACAAAAGTCAAACAATGTAGAAAAGAATTGATTGAATGTTTATATATTTAATTTAAAAGTATAAGACTTGATTGAACATGTAGATTAACTGGATTGAAAATTAAGTTATAGATCATACAGAATTAAACACTGACTATGTTCAGCTAGCACCATGCATGAGGTGCGGGTTTGATTTCGAAAATGAATTAAATCAAATCAATGATCCAAATGATTATGAGAGAATGGATTGAGTCTTAATTACTTTAAATTAGATCTAATCTAATCAGACTTAATTTTATTAAGATTTGATTAGGTTAATTTATCAAGTTGGACTTGGATAAGAATCTTAATTGGATTAGGATCAGCAACCTTTTCGAAATTGGTTTGAATCGGATTCGAATTGGATCCAATTGATCCAAATCTAAACCAAATCTGATTTAGTGTATTTAGATATTTTTTTCAAGCATTCTCTCTTTTTATGGGTCAGCCAAGGTGGTTGGAAAGGGGCTGAAAATAGCCCCCTCCCCTTGGGCATGCGCTATAATGAAAGGAGATACTTCTCTTACTTGGATTAGGATTCATTATATTTTAGAGAGTTTGGATTTGATTCAAACATGAAGAATCCTTTTTCTAACATTCAAAGGAGTTTGATTTGATCTAGGATCTCTTGTCTATTTAAGAAGGGATGTGGAGAAGGAGAAAATGAATCAATCAAAGGCTTGGCATGGAGATCTGTTGGTGTGGGTGTCCCCTCTCTTTTGGGCATCACCTAGCACTGGGCGTCTCTCTCCTCTTGGCATCCTCCCTCCCTTTGTGGCAGTGTGTGGGCTATTCCAAGGACTTGAGATTAGATCTGAAGTGTTCCTCTCCTTTCTCTCCGAAGAAAGAGTTCATCCCTCTCTCCTACAGTGCTTGGTGTGCACACGAAGTAGAGGATCCGCGCGTTCGGATCTTGTTGGGAATTGTGTCCTAAAACCAATCGTGTGATGATTGAGTTCATCCTTGTATATAAATTATTGATTATTAAATAATAATTATTTTGATATTTTTTATCACAAAGTGATATCTTCTTTGAACTCTTGTACTGTGATGAAGTCCCTAGAACTATGCTAGTGTACGATAAAGAGAGGATTTATCGTATAGTTCTTAAATAAGTTCGTGATTAAGTGATACGTCATTACGGGATGATGAGTTTATCGAGTAAAATTATTGTGTGCCATATGGGTTGGTTGTCCTCTTAACCAAGGAGTGTGGTGACACTGGTATGGCATACAGATGAGACATAAGGATATATCGTCACTGAACAAGTGATTCACTTGCTTGTTCTGCTGTCAAGAGCTGCTCACAAAATATATGGATATAAATATCCTTCAGACCTGAGATCACCATAGTAACTTGCAAGTAACTCATTATACTTTGGTGCCGAACTACCTAGATTTTTAATGCAGTGATGGAAGACTACTGGGTACAGTCAAGTACTTGCAAACTCTGTATGTGGATCAAGATGGGATTGATCCCTCCGAATTATTAGAGTTGATGTATTACTGTATTTCAATTTAATAAAGTCTTGACCAGGGTAATCCATGAGATGGATTTGAAAGGTTGAAATACAATGTGGATGAAGTAATCTCGATTGACAGTTAATTTGAGACCATCCTAGAGCATCCAGGGTCAAAAAGATGAATTATGCAGTAATCACGAGTATGGGTTCTGAAATATTTTTTTATGATAATTTGACCTATCTGAATGTTGGGAGCCATTGCTAGATGGTATCTCGATTAGTACAGAAATTGGTTCCTATGCTACCGGCTTAGTGTTTGAACCCATGGAGTCACGCACACAAGTCAGACAAAGTAGGAAGGAATTGACCTATGTTTATATATCCAATCTGGAAGTACTTGACTGGATTGAATATATGAGCTAACTTGATTGAAAATTGAGTTATAGGTCAAACGGGATTGAAGAGTTGACTATGTCTAGCTAGCACTACACATGAGGTTCAGGTTCAATCCCGGGGATGAACAATTTCTATCTATGATCCATGGAATATATGAAAGATTGAATTTAAGTACTAATTAATTTTAGATTAGATCTAAATTAATTAGACTTAAATAGATCTAAAATTCAAGTTAGATTTGGTACAAAAGTCCTAAAGAGTTTAGGATTGACAGCGTTTCAAAATTATTTTGAACCGACTTCGAATCGGATTCAAATTAGACCTGTTTTGGATGAGATATGAGTATTCCTACTTGCACTAAAAATATCCACTCATGAAGCATGACCAAAAATTAGTTTGATGCTTATTTGAGGTGTCCCAAGTGGGTGTGGGAGTGGGTGCAAAGTGGATGTCAGAAGTGATGGCAATTATATCTCATATAGGAGTCCTTTTTTATGAGTATTGGATCAATTCAAATCAGATTTGAATAAAGAGTCCTCCTCTCATTGGGTCATGAGAATCATCTATAAATAGAGAGAGTCTCTACCTATAGATGAGAGAAGATAGAGAAGAGAATAGAATAGTAAACAAATCAAATTGAGAGAAGAGAAAAAAAGAGAGAGACAGGCATGTGAAGAGAGAGGTCCTTCATCTTCTACATCTCTCCCTTTGTTGCCGCCTCCTCTCCTTGGGTGTAGATCCTTCTTGGGCATCCACCTACTGGTGTGAGATGTCACACCATCACATCTCATCCCTCGATTGATTGAGTTGCGAAGCCAATTAGATTGGAGTTCATCCTGCTTTCATGCTGCATCTAACGTACATACGAAGTAGAGGATCTGCATATCCAGACCTCCACGAAGGTTTATATCAGATAATTTAGATTTAATCTCTGATTTTACTATAATTTAGGTAAGAGATTGATCCTTAAATAAGTAGAATATTAAAAAAAATTCTTAGATGCAACCTAGGGATTCTGGAGGAAAACTGTTTCCTCCCCTTCAACTGGTATCAGAGTAGGCTTGAAATATATACATACAAAATAATTTTTTTATGATTATTTATATGAGATATAATTAAAATTTTTTATTAATATTAAATCTCATTTAAATTATTTATATAAAATTTTTGATCTAATTTTGATTAGATTAGAGGTGCCTAATCAATGGTTGTTTGAGGTTGTTATAAATATGTTATAACAAAATTCTACTGTTATTGAATTTTTGATGAAAAATAACATAAATTAAAAATCTATTTTAATAAAATTTTAATTTTATTATTTTTTTTTATGAAGTAATAATTATTTTAGATTTAAATTAGATCTGTTTCGATGGATATTTAGATTTTGAATCCTATCATAATTCAGCACTACACGAAAATAAATTTTATCAGATTAATTTCTTATGCATTCATATTTGCATCTAATTATTTTTTATTTGATATCAAATCTAAAATTGATATTTTATAATTAGTATAAGATAAGTTTTAGATTTAATATGATATATATGATACATCAATTCTAATTGGATTAATTGAAGAACATAATTGATGAGATCAAGGATATGTTCATGACATAAAATAGTTTTATCAATAATTGCATGTTGATGTAATTATATATAAAATTAATTTCAGATCTTAGTAGCCTAGTACGTAGATTGATGAGATCACCAGTCTATCTGATCATAAGAGATTGAAGAGATTAATCTCTCTTTTACTTATTCGATGGGTTCTCTTATGACGTGTAAAGATGTTGTTGTGATCCAGTTTTATGAAGAAGAAAAGTGAATAGATTTTTATGTATTATATTGATCATAAATATATTTAGATTAGATCTAAATAATTTATGATTAATTATAATAGGATAAATTTAGATATAAAATTATTTTAGATCTGAATTACATGTTACATATGATGTAATTGGTATTGATATAAAAATTATCATGATACATGAGATGTATGAAAGAAGTTTAGATCATACTATGTATGTTTAATTTTTAAACATATTATGAAAATTTATTTTCATGTGTTGAAACATATGGTATGCTTCACTTGAAATCCTTGTAGAATAGTTCTACAAATTGAAACACACATTTCACACACTTAATTTTGAATTAAGTTTGAATGATCTAGAATTGAGAATTGAAGATTATTAAGACACCACATAATATGATGAGCAAAGAGTTAGCATGAATCATGTCCTTTTAATAGATTAGACCTAGGGTGAGAAACATATATGGACCAAGTAGAGAAATTAATTAAATCTAATCAAGTGTTGAATTAGATTAGGTTAGTATTTCTCTAAATCAATCTCAATAGTTGAAGTTTGATCAAGTCCATACGTTTGACCCTAATAAATGGACCATGATCATGGCTCTGTGGTTGAGCCCAAATCTTCTGGTGTGCCAAATCAAAACTAATTAACCAGTTGGTGTCTAAAATAAGTTTGCAGATTCGATCAAGTAATTTTTAATTGAGAGCTATTCACCTAGATGCGTCTACAGTGAGTTAAGGACATATCCCTCCCGTTGATCTCACTTACTTGACTAACATGATAGATTATATTTTGATTAAGTCATTAGTTGATTCGTGCAAACCGATGCCATTAAGGTGAATCAGTGTGACTAATTTAGGTATCTTTAGACCAGCTTGTGTTTAATCCTTTACATGACTTGGTGAAGTCAGTGGAAGGATTTGCAGCTTGCAGGTCGACTTCTTCTCTTATTCTCAGATCAATGAAATTGAATCCTCTAAATTATTAGGTCCATAAAGTGATAAAGTTATGAGATAACTTGATCATTATCTCCCATTGAGATATATGATAATGAGTCTAATATTTCAAATAGACATAGAGGCACCACATGCCTGATGTCTATTACATATTGAAATTATCATTCATTATATGACCATCATGATATATCTTCATATCAATGCTCAGATTGGTCAAGCCACACTCAGATCTAGACATCCATTTGTTGGATGCACTTGATGTATCATGTTAATGGTTGGACCTAATCAGGATTTTCAGTGGAGGCACCACACGCCTGCTGAAGGGATGTCTGGGGCAAAACCCAATGCTAAAAGTTGTTTGGAGAAATAATTGATTATGAACCTACCCATGGTGCACTAGGGTTAGTCGAGCTACACTCAGGCCCGAATGCAGTCCGTGTGGATTCTAGTATCCACTAAGGAATTAATATAATTCTTCGAGTTGGAGGTAGAGGCTACCAATTCGCAAAAAATAGTGAGAGGACCTTTAGACTAAAATCTATATTTTTAGATTAAAAAATAAAAAAAAATAATTTATATACTAATAGGCTAATATTTTTTTCTTTCAGTTATGACCAACACACTATCTCTCTGTTCACTATTGGACAGCGACAAGCTCACCGGACCCAACTTCGATAGCTGGTATCGAAAGTTGAAGATCGTGTTGGAGCATGAGAGGATTTTGCATGTCCTTATGGATCAGACACCTGAAGAACCTACAGTCAATGCTCCTCGTGCTGTGAGAGACACTCACATGAAGTGGCTCAATGATCGTACGACTGTTCATTGCGTGATGAGGGCAGCTATGAATGATGAACTTAGTCGTAAGTTCGAGGATGTGCAGCTGAGGAGATGATTCAAATATTGAATGAGTCTTTCAGCACCCTTGAGGATGCAGAGAGACATAAAACCTCCTGCACAGTGTTCAATATCCGTATGCAAGAGGGAGCTTCAGTCACCGATCATGTATTATACATGATTGAGCAGATTGAACGCCTTAACAAACTTGGCTTTCCATTGTATGAACAGTTAGGCAAGGATGCTATCCTCAATTCGCTACCAAAATCCTACCTACCTTTTCTTAATCATTATAGAATGAAGAAGCCTGCAGTAAACTATCATGGTTTGTTAGGGTTATGCAGACTTTTGAGAAGGATCACCAGCTCCAAAAGGAGCCAGTGAATTTAGTGAGAGATTCATCTGCAGGACGTCAATCCTCTAGGAGAGAAAAGAAGAAAAAGGTACAAAAATCTCATGTCGTCGATCCCAAGTAGAGCAAACTGTCAAAAGTTGATAAGAGCTAGACAGAGTGCTTCTTCTGTAAGAAGCTGGGTCATTAAAAAAGAAATTGTCCTGCTTATATAGCCACCCTTGACCCAAATAGGCCTAAGAACAAGAAAAAGAGGCAAGTAGTTGCTTCACAAGATATTTATATGATAACACCTTATAATTTCTCTGTTTGTGATACTACTACCTGAGTATTGGATACCGAAATCTTATTAATATATGCAATTCGTTGCAGGGACTACAGGTAAGTAGAAAATTTTGAGAGGGCGAGCGATTCCTTAATGTTGGAGATGGAAGTCTTGTTCCAGTTGTGGCCTTGAAAACTTTGTAGCTTGTCTTCGAGTCCAGTAGTGTCATGTTAGATGATTGTCATTATTGTCTTTCCTTTATGATGAATGTCATCTCTATAGGCCTTTTGGCCAAACTTGATTACAATTTATAATAAAGAATGATTTTTGTGGTATCATTATGAATGATACTACAATTATGCATGGATAATTAAAACATGGCATATACATAATGTCACGGCCTGTTAGTGTAATGTACACACCTAGTAAATGCCCCAAAATAGATAATTCAGCGAATCCTATCTTTGGCATTGTAGGCTTGATCATGTGAACAAGAATAGAATTGACAGGTTGATCAAAGAATGATCCTTGAGATAGATGATTGTGAATCATTACCTATCTGTAAATCTTGTCTACTTGGTAAGATGACTAAGTCACCTTTTAAAGAAAAAGATGAAAGAGCTAGTGATGTCCTAGGTCTAATACATACTGATGTATGTAGGTCTATGAACATAAGTGCCAGAGGAGGATACTACTTCTTCATTATGTTTACAGATGACCTATCGAGGTATAGGTATGTCTATCTTATGAAGTATAAGTCAGAATCATTTGAAATATTCAAACGATTTCATGCTAAGTAGAGAAATAAACTAGAAAGAGTATTAAGATCCTTCGATTAGATCAAGAGGTGAATACCTTACCAGTGAGTTTCTGATATATCTGAAAAAGAATGGGATTCTCTTACAATGGACCCCTCCTAGAATACCACAACATAATGGTGTGTCTAAGAGGAGGAATCGAACCTTGTTAGACATGGTCTGATCCATGATGGACTTTTTAGTCTGCCAATATCTTTTTGAAGATATGCTCTAGAGATTGCCTGCTATATTTTGAATAAAGTATCCAGCAAGTCTGTCAATAAAACTCTATATGAGATATGGACTGGGCGTAAGCCGGTGCTCTCACATCTTAGAGTCTGGAGGTGTCCAGCTTATGTCAAGCATTTAAAGATAGATAAGCTTTATTGAAGTCTGATGGATGCTTGCTCATAGGGTACCCAAAGGAAACTAAAGGATACTACTTCTACCTCACTGTAGAACAAAAGGTGTTTGTCAATAACCGGACAGTCTTTTTGAAAAAGGAGTTCCTTGGTGAAAGAGCTAATGCTTGTAAAATTGAACTTGATGAAGTTCATGAGGTAGAAGGATCGACACATACAGAATTGGGTTTGATTGGTGAATCAAATCCGGAGCCAGTAGAGGCACCATTAAAGAGATCTGATAGAGTACCACATCAGCCGACAGATACTATAGTTTTTTGGTCTGAGATGGTGATCCTATTGAACTTGATGAGAACGATGAGGATCTGATCACCTATATGGAGGCCATATAAAGTTTCGACTCTCAAAAATAGCTTGAGGCCATGAAGTCCGAGATGAAGTCCATGGAGATCAATAGTGTCTGGATACTAGTTGATCTGTTCGAAGGGATAAAATCTATAGGGTGTAAAAGAATTTTTAA
>NC_026000.2:117720775-117749595 GCF_000442705.2 Elaeis guineensis | reverse complement strand
AAATCTGAGGTTAGATACCAAGTCCATTGAGTCATTGGTGAAGGGCATTGAGATTATTTTGGACCAAGAAGATTAGGGCATCTTCTGCAAATGCCCTCCTCTGGACTCCAAGCTGTGGAGTTGTCGAATGATTTTGATGGAATGAAAGCTTCTCGATAGGAATCTTTCAAAGAAATTTGACATTCACAATGCCAATCTCATGCCCATTGAACTGAGGCTTCTTCATAGCATGATCAGCCAAATTTTCTTCCCCACGAACATGAAGATTTGATTGGATTCTTTTGAGGGATCTAGGTGTGATGTTTCACATGGTTGAGGGCACTACTATAAATCTACCCTTCTTATGATCGAGTAGATGAAAAATACAGCAAGAAAATCTAGAGTCAGGCTTGTCTCCCTTATGGAATTGTCTTCACTCTGATATTTAGAGAAGCAGACATTGAGTTAGATGGAGAGAACTGCATCCTACTCAAACATTCTGATTACTACTCCATTCATACTCTCCATCGCATGAAGTTCTACAAAAGAGAGATGAATGGATTAGAGAGGGTGAAGAAGAGCAGCTTGAAAAGCTTCTGGATCTTCCTCCTCCTCACCCTCAGATTCTACTGAGCCATCCTCCCTGCACCTACAGTAGGACCGTCATCCTCTATACGTGCACCAACTCCAGGGTCTGTAGCTGGAGAGCATCATCCAGAACCATTAGTCTCTCCTCACACACCAGCTATGACCCACACCTTTTCTACAAAAGGGATTATTAATCAAATCATGGATAGGATGGGGAGCATGTTTACTAACTTCAAGTCTCAGATTTTGCAAAGCCAAGAGGCACTTCTAGAACAGACTCAGACTCAGTTTCAGTAGATTCATGGTGAGTTTGTTGAGGATCACTTTGAGACTTGAGAACTTAGAAAGAGTCGTGGACCACAGAACTATCGCAGACTAGAGAACTGATCCCTCAGATCTTCGACTGTACGAGAAGGTTGGTCAAGTGAAAGCTGAGGTTGCCAAAATTTTTAGAAGGGCTGAAGAGATTATGATATCACAACATGGCAGTGCAAAGCTTTTTGTCATTGGGATTCAACGATTTGAGGCATAGTTGGGTCAGCTGTGGTCTCGGATATCCCTTCTACCACTCAAATCAGACCTTCTCCTACCCCCACATTCTCTTCCAGACCCCCCTTCAGTGCCATAGTTAGGCCAGCATTGGTTTTCCACCCCTTCATCCCGGGCCTTTTGCTAGAGCCCAGAGCAAGACATCACCTTTTTTCTCCTCATCATCTTATCCTCCTAACCCCATTATTGAGGAAGTGCTAGATGAAGACTAGAATAGTTACCTTAGATTATCTTATGTTAAACCTAGTTTCATGTTTTGGTTGGCTTCTTTTATAATGCATGTTGTATTGTTTGGGGAGCATCTTTTGTAAACAATACAAACAATTAATGAATATCTACTTCCCTTTATCTTGCTATGTAATTTGTGTCTTCTTGTGAATGGTTCTTATGAATGACTGTTAAGGATGTGTAGTTTCAAATTATACACTCTAGACTAGACACATATTATAAAAAAATTTAATTAGAATTAAATCATATTAAGAAAGCAAGTCTAGCATAGAAATCAACTTGGAGAAGAAAGACTATCAAAAGACTCATGACATGTTTGGCATGCTTACATCTTATTGATTCTGATAACTTTTTTATAAAATAATTATAAGCTTTTTGATGTTGACAAAAAAAGGAAGAAAGACTAAATTGAGCATATCTATCAAACTCAATTTCTCATGAAATAAAAAGTAAAATGTTAAAATCTGAACAGAGACAGAGACTATTAAAAAAATTTATCCTAAAAATCATCTCATAAGATGTATCTATTGAGGGAGAGCTTATATTTCAATGGTAAATAAAAGGTTCACACATGTAAATTTTATAAAGATACAACTTTCTCAAATCTAAAACTGAATAGTATATATTAAATTGTAAAAAGTCATTACATTTATGCTATATACTGAATAATTTTTTATACATATATACTATATATTCAATATTTTATCATCATCAAAAAAAAAAAGATTGTTGCTTCCGAAAATGATTTTGATGATTAAAAAATATTAGAGCATATTTTGATACTAATATTCTTTAAGTATGGCAAAGAATATTTTTGCAAAAAAAAAACATTAGACTGTTTGGAGACTCTAAATTTAATTGAAGATCATTTAAGTTAAGAGAAACTGAGTTTAGAGAGACTTGATATAAGAAAAATCACTTTAAGAAAGTTGAACCGACTCTGTCAGAAATCGAGCTGGCTCTGGTACGGTACGTCTTCAAAATTTTGGCTTGGCATGCAGATGAGCCGACTTGAGGTGGATCTGAGCCAGCTCTCTCAAGGTGACAAAAAGATCATTTTTTGATTCTACGAGCCAAGCTAGCTCAAAACTGGAGTCGAGCAAGTTCTCTTTGATCGATAGAAAGTTAATTTTTTAAAAATATAAGCTGAGCCAGCTCGAGAATATTGGATGTATGCCCTAGAAACCAATCTTCACTGACATATATCACATCTCTAGGATATAATTTTATACTTATTGGGTATTTACATTATCATTCGTGCTTATTTTTCATGAATCATCCAAGGGATTAACAAAATGATGATATATATTCTCAAAGAGTTGAGAATTTGAGACATGTGTCATTGATGGTTGATTTTTAAATTACTCCTGATCATAGAATCATCATGAGATGTGATTGATCTAGATAGACTAGTGTACAGATCATTTTCTTCAGACAGATGGGTCTCGAGTCTGCGGTGTAGTTGAAGGAAATTTACGATAGTGCAGTACATGCAATTAAAAAATTTTTATACAGCAGAAATAATAGATTAAATAATTTAATTTTAATCATATATATAAGATCTAATCTTAAACTATCATATTAGGATCTTAGATATAAAAAATATATACTTTAGATTTGAAAATAAAAATCACATTGATCTCATCGATGCTGAAATTCTAGATCTAACTATTAGATCTACCATAGAAATCAAAATAAGTTAGAGATCGTTACCAAATAAATTTTGATCTTAATCTCTTCTGATCTAATAGTTGGAGAGGATGTTCTTTAGGTCACTTACAGCCACACAAAGTCATCTGGCCTCTATAAAAAAATCCACACGAAGACTGCGCAGATCAGGAGCTCGGAGATACTAGTCTGCCAACAACTTTGACAGCTGACCTCTTCCTTCTTCTACAAACATATTGGACACTCCAAAGTGATAGGAGATCTAGAGAAGGAAGAGAAGAGGAGGAAAAGAGGCTCTAGAAATAAAAAATCTATAAGAAATTGATCATGGGACATCAAAGAGAGGGGTCCCCTTTTTATAGACTAGGAATTAGGACTTTCTAAGAAAGGATGACATGAATCAATGCCAAAACCCCTTTTTGGCATCCTCAAAAATTTTAAAAAGTTATTAAGATGTGGAAAAGAAATTTGGAGTCTTACACACCAAAGAATTCTTCAAGAAAAATAAGAAAAAAATAATATGGCTCCAATAATATACCATATATGAAAAATCTCTTTCCTAGTCTGCATCTTATCTCTAATTCGGATTGCATTCAATTAGGTAAGAGATAATATTATGACTCATCAGCTATAGCTGACCACCCTTATTAGATCCTCTCTCATGATGCCAAAAATCACAACCTAAATCCAATTAGGCATGCAGAAATTGACATGGATCCAGATATGGCGTAAAAGATAAGGATAGAGTCCTAGTCTGACTTGAACTCTTCATTTCTAATTCAATTCTAATCCAAATCAAATTTGGATTGAAACCACTGATAGAAATAAATTTAATCTAATTAAAAATCTAAATATCTTATCAAATTTTTAATCCAATTAAAAATTAGTCGAGTCCAAACTCTGATCGAATTAGGATCAAATTTTTTTGTAATCGAGTTTGATCATATCAATCTCAATCTGAGTCAAACTGAATCTAATTCAATTAGACTTATTCTAAAGCTCTTTACTCAATCAAATTGAGTCAATTAGTAATCTAATTACTAATTAATTTTTATAAATAGTAGAGTTCTAATCCAGTGGGACTCTCCACAGAGTCCTAGTCCAAGTAGGACTCTTCACCAGAGTCACAATCCAATTAGACTTTTCAACCATCAGATCTGACCAAATCTTCTAATGTATGTGACTCCATAGGTTTGAACCTAAGCTGGTAGCATAGAAATAACTTTCTATACCAATCGATGTAACCATCTAGTAATGATGACTCGACGATCGGATGGGTCGAAGTGTTGCAAAGCAACCTTCTAGAACCTACTGACGTATGGTTACTGTGTAATTCATCCCTTTGACCCAAATGCTCAAGATGACTTAGGATTTAACTGTCAACCCTAATTAAATTGATCATATTATATTTCAGCCTTTCAAATCCATCTCATGGATTATCCTGGCTAAGATTTTACTAAATTAAAATATACTGATGCATATCTCCTACCAATTTATGATCAATTCCATCTTGACTCACTCACTGACTTGATAGGTACTTGACTGTACCTAGTATCCTTCTGTTACTAAGTTAGAAACTCAGATAGTCTAGTATTAAAGTACAGTGAGTTATTTATAAGTCACTGTGGTGGTCTCAGATCAGAGGGACACTTATACCTATACTCTTGACAAGCTACTCTTGACAGCAGAGTGCTCAGCACATACTCACGTTCGATGTGAATGTACTCCTACATTCCATCTGCATGCCATAACAGTGTCTCCATATTTCTTGGTTAAGAAGATAACTAACTCATATGGCACACAACGACCTACACTTGATATCGCTATCGTCTTAGTAATAACATATCATTTGGTCGCAAATAATTTTAAGGACTTAATGACAAATCCTCCTTTATCGATTAATATATATAGTCTTAAGGACTTCATTATAATACAGGAGTTTAAAGATGATCAATTTATAATAAAAATATTAAATAATTTTATTAATAAAAATTCATATATAGTTTACAAGATGAGCACAATCGTCTAACGATTGGCTTTGGGACATATTTTTCAACAACTCTCACTTAGACTAAAGCCAATCGGTACAGTATCGTATATTCATCTTTGATTTATGGTCATCAAACTCCTTAATTCTCAGAGCTTTTGTAAATGGGTCAGTCAGATTTTTTCTTCCATCGATCTTCTGAAGGTTGACATCACCTCGATCCATGATCTCCTGGATAAGGTGATAACGATGCAGAATATATTTGGTGCACTGATGGGGTCTCAGCTCCTTGATTTGAGCAATGGCTCTAGTATTGTCGCAGTATAACAGGACAAGGCTATCTACGAAGAGTGCCACTCCGAGCTCATCGATGAACTTCGACAACCATATAGCTTCCTTCGTAGTATCGGATGTTGCGATATACTCTGCTTTGCAAACAGAGTCTGCCATAGTATTCTGCTTGAAGCTTTTCTAGCAAATTACTCCACTATTTAGGATAAAAATATAACCCGACACACTCTTACTATCATCATGGTCTGACTGAAAGCTGGAGTCAGTGAACCCCATAAGTTTCATGTCAGTTCCACCATACACAAGCCACTGGTCCTTAGTATACTTAAGAATGATCTTTACGACCTTCCAGTGTTTTCTCCTAGATTAGATTGGTATCTACTCACTATCTCTAATGAGTATGCCACGTCTGATCTCATATATGTCATGACGTACATAATAGAATTCACTGTCGAAGCATATGAAACTTTACTCATACACACTCTCTCTTAAGGAGTTGTCAGACAATCTCCTTTCGAAAGAGAAATTTCTTGGCCTATCAGAAGATAGCCTTTCTTAAAATTCTTCATGCTGAACCGTTTCAGCATAGTATCTATGTACGTAGATTGGGAGAGCCTGAGCAGCCTCTTAGATATATCCCTATAGATCTTCATCCCTAGGATGTAGGCTGCTTCTTCCAGATTCTTCATGGAGAATTATGACGACAGTCACACTTTTATTCTCTATAATACAGGGACATCATTCCTAATTAAGAGAATATCATCCATATACAACATAAAAAATATAATTATCGAACCATTTGTCCACTTATATATGCAGGGTTCTTCTCCATTCCTAACGAAGCCATACATTCTGATCACCTTATCAAAACGTATGTTCCAACTCCGAGATGCTGGCTTCAATCCATAAATGAATCTCTGAAGCTTGCACATCTTGGACTTATCTGTGGATATGAACCCTTCAGGTTGTATCATATACACCTCTTCATTTAGCTCTCCATTTAGGAAAGCTGTCTTCACTCTATTTGTCAGACTTCATAGTCCAGATATGCTGCTATTGCAAGCATGATCTGAATGAATTGGAGTATTACCGTAGAAAAAATGTCTCATCATAGTCAATACCATAATGCTGACGATAACCCTTGGCAACCAAACAGACTTTATAGATCTCCACCTTTCCGTCTGTGCCCCTCTTTCTCTTGAAGACCTACTTACACCCTATGGGCTTTACTCTTTCAGGTGGGTCAACTAATGTTCATACATCATTGACCTTCATAGACTCCATTTTGGATCTTATAGCTTTAAGCCATTTATCAGAGTCAGATCTCTGCATTACATCCATGTAAGTGATCGGATCCTCATCATTCTCATCGAGTTCGATAGGATCCATGTCCCAGACCAAGAAACCTAAATATTTGTCCGACTGATGCGGTGCTCTATCGGATCACTTTAAGGATGTTTGTTCATTGGGCTCCAGGTTTGATCTCATCAAATCTGATTCAGATTCAATCATTGGTGTCGTTCTTCTACCTGTCAAACTCTGTCAAGCTTGATTTTAGAGGTACTTATTCCTTCACTAAGAATTTTTTTTTTCAAAAATGTGCCTTACTGCTGACAAACACCTTTTGTTCAGTAGGTAGGTAAAAGTAATATCTCTTCATTTTTTTGAGGTACCCTACGAAATTATACTTATCAGACTTAGGACTGAGCTTGTCAGTATGTAATCATTTAACATAAGCTGGACACCCCAGACTCTAAAGTAAGAGAGCTTCGACCTACGTCCTGACCATATCTCATATGGTGTCTTACTAACTGACTTGCTCGAAATATTATTGAGCACAAGATAGGCTGTTTCAAGTGCATATCTCTAAAAAGAGATCGGTAGAGTTGCAAACCCCATCATGGATCGAATCATGTCCAATAAGATTCGATTCCTTCTTTCTGAGATGCCATTATGCTGTGGTGTCCCTGGAGAGATCCATTGGGAGAGAATCTCATTCTCTCCTCCCATTCTCTCCTAGATATGTCAGAAATTCACTGAAAAGGTATTTTCCTCCTCGATTAGATTGAAAATTTTAATACTTTTTCAGTTTGTTTCTCTACTTTATTACGAAATGTTTGAACATTTCAAACGATTCGGACTTATGTTTCATCAAGTAGATGTACCCATACCTAGATAGGTCATCTATGAACATGGGAAAGTAGCTATACCCTCCTCTGGCACATGTGCTCATGGATCCACATACATTGGTATGTATCAGACCTAACACATCACTGGCTCGTTCACCTTTTTCAGTAAAAGATGACTTGGTCATCTTTTCAAGCAAATAAGACTCACAGCTAGATAACGATTCATAATCATGTTTATCAAGAATTCCTTCTTGAGCCAACCTTTTTATCCTATTCTTATTGATATGACCTAGCCTACAATGCCAAAGGTAGGCATCTATGATATCATCTATTCTAGGATGTTTATTTGAAATGTACATTATATTAGGCCTAGATATAATATAGATACCATTGTTCAACTGTCCACATAAAATTGTAATACCATTCAAAATGATGTCACAAAATTTTTTTTATTGATATTTCATAATTTGAATTGGCTAAAAGGCCTACAGAAATAATATTTAAAAGAAAACTAAGATAGTAATGACACTCATTAAGAATAAATACTGAGACTCGAATACAAGCTTGATGATTCCTAAAGCTAGAACTGGAACTGATCTTTCATCTCCAATATTCAGAAATCTCTCGCCTTCTTCAAATCTCCTAGTGACCTGAAGACCCTGCAACAAATTATAAATATGAATAAGACTTTCAGTATCCAATACCCAGGTCATTGTATCTATAAAAGAAAAGTTATAAGGTGTTATCACATAAGTATCTTGTCCAGCAACTGACTGCTTCTTCTTCTTTGACCTGTTCAGATCAAAGGAAGCGATATACTGAGGATAATTCCTTTTTCAGTGACCTTGCTTCTTACAAAAGAAGTACTCTGTCTGACTTTGATCAGCCTTGAACTTGAGTTTCTGGGATTGACTCCCACACCAAGCACCTTCTTATTATTTTTCTTTTTTCCTTTCTTAAAGAGACGATGACTACCCGAAGAAGATCCTCCCACTAGATTCACTATCTCCTTGTGGAGCTGGTGATCTTTCTCAAAAGTCTGTAGCAATCCCAACAGATCGTGGTAGTTGACTATAGGCTTCGTCATTCTAAAATGACTGAGGAATGGTAGGTAGAACTTGGGAAGAGAGTTCAGGATCGCATCTTTCTCCAACTGTTCATGCAAAGGAAGCCGAGTTTACTCAATTTTTTAATCTGCTTGATCATGTACAATACATGATCGATAACATATGCACCCTTCTTCATCCGGATATTGAAAATGGTGCAACTAGTCTTATACCGCTCAACGTTGTTAGGAGTACCAAAGAAATCCCTCAACACTTGAAGCATTTTCTCTGACTGAGCTTCTTCAAACTTCTGACTGAACTCGTCGTTCATGGAGGCCCGCATGATGCAACGAACCATGGTGCGATTGTTGAGTCACTTCAAATAAGTATCTCAGATCGCTCCTCGGGCATTAGGAGCAGGCTCTTCAAGTGCCGAATCCATTATCACATAAAGGATCTGCTCGTGCTCTAGGACAATCTTTAATTTTTGATATCAATTATCAAATTCGATCCGATAAGCTTCTCACTGTCCAACAGTGATCGAAGTGATAAGTTTGAGGCTATATTTGCACACACAAAAAAAAATAAAGCCTAATTAGTATATGAATTTATTAATCCTAAAGACTTGGACTTTAGTCTAAAGGTTTTCTCACTATTTTATACAAATTGGTAGCCTCTATCTCCAATTCGAAGAATTATCTTAATTCCTTAGTGGGTACTAGAATCCACACAGACTACATATAGGTCTGAGGATGGCTCGGTCAACCCATATGCACCTATGGATAGGTTTTCAACCAATTATTTCTCTAAATAACTTTTAGTATTTAATTTAGCTTCAGATTTTATTTCAGTAGGTGATGGGCCTCCACTGAAAGTTTCGATTAGGTCAAATCATTAACATGAACCTACTCAGTGATTCTACTTAATGAGTGATCAGATTCGAGGATGGCTTGATCAACCCAACCATCATCAGATAGTTCATCAGAGTCATCATATGATGAATGATAATTTCATCATTCAGAGAAAACATCAGACAGATGGTGCCTGCAATGTCAATCAAAAATAATAGACCCATTATACTCATCTTAATGGGAGGCTATGATCTAGTTATCACCATAACAGCTCATTTTAAGGACCTAATAATTTAAAGAATTTAATTGATTTAGAGAAGAAAGAAGAGAAGAAAAGATCAATCAGTAGACCATAATCCTTCCACTGACTTCACCAAGTCACTGAATCGAGTTAGGTCATGCTGATTGAACTGACACCTAGATCAGTCACACTGATCAACCTTAATGGCATGGGCTAAATCGAATCACTTAGCGATCTAATCAAAATCTAGTTCATCAAATTGGTAAGATAAGTGAGATCGGTGGGAGGGTCTGCTAAGCTTACTTTAGACACCATCGAAATGGTCAGATAAGCCGCTCCCAATTAAAAACCACCAGTCGAAATGCCAAACTTACCTTAAATAATAATTGATTAACTAGTTTCGATTTGACCAACCTAATGATTCGGGTTCAACCACTGAGCCACAATCAAGGTTCATTTGGTCTAATCAAAGACATGGATTTGACCATCTACAACTATTATACTAAAAAAATTCTGATTAATCTAATTCAATATTTGATTAGACTTAATCAATTTCTTTACATGATCAATCAATTCTTTGATTCTAACCTTAGGTCTAACTTAATTAAAGAGAAGGACCTAATTTGTGCTAACCCATGCCCCATGTTTTATGTAATGTCATTAGATCTAAATCACAATTCTAGATCCAGTCATCTTGATACTTAATTCTTAATTAAGTTTTGTATTAACATGGTTAAGATTTTGAAAATAATTTTTCATGTAAAATTTTTAAATCAAGTCATAAAATTTTTTAAATCAAATCTAAATTTTTTATGATTTTAGATCAAAATAATTTTGACTAAATAAGATTAGATGTAACTAACTATCTTCGCAACTTGCATCACATACAACAACACATAGGGTTTTAAGATCTAGGGTTTGAGAAGAGAGTAAGTTTTTTTTTTCACTTTCTTCTTAATGGGATCTCATAGTGGCACCACTACACGTTATGAAGAGCACCCCATTAAATGGGAGAAGAGGGTTATGAAATCCTACTTACTCCTATGATCGGACAGCCTGGTGATTATCCAATCTGAGTACTTTGCTACTCAGAACATCTAATCTAAATAAATAAGAATTAAATCTAAAGATAAATTAATTTAGATCTAATCTAAATCATAAATAATTAGATCTAATAATAAAAATAGATCTAAAGTCATATTAATTCATATCAAAATAATTTGGCTCTGATATCAATTGAAGAAAATTTGTAGTAGTGAGTACATGCAATTAAAAAATTTTTATGCAGTGAAAATAATAGATTAAATAATTTAATACTAATATATGTATAAGATCTAATCTTAAACTACCACATCAGGATCTTTGATATAAAAAATATATACTTTAGATTTGAAAATAAAAATCACATCGATCTCATCCGATGTAGAAATTCTAGATCTAACTATTAGATCTACTATAGGAATCAAAATAAGTTAGAGATCGTTATCAAATAAATTTTGATCTTGATATCCTCTAATCTAAAATTAGAAAGAGTGTTTCTCAGATCACTCATAGCCACATGAAGTCATCTAGCCTCTATAAAAAAATTCATGCGAAGACTGACGTAGATCAGGGGTTTGGAGATGCTAGTCTGCGATCAACTTCATCAACTGACCTCTCCCTTCTTCTACAAGCACCTTGGACACTCCAAAGTGATAGGAGATCTCGAAGAGAAAGAGAGAAGGAGGAGAAGAGACTCTAAAAATAAAAAATCTATAAGAGAGTGGATCATGAGACATCCAAGAGAGGGTTCCCCTTTTTATAGACTAGGAATTAGAACTTTTCAAGAAAGGATGCCATGAATCAATGCCAAAACCTCTTTTTGACATCCCCAAAAATTCTAAAAAAATTATTAAGATATGGAGAAGAAATTTGAAGTTCTACATATTAAATAATTTCTTAAAAAAATAATAAAAAAAATAATATGACTCCAACAATATATCATATACGAAAATTTTCTTTCCTAGTCTGCATCTTATCTCTAATTCAGATCGCATTCGAATTAGGCAAGAGATAATATTATGACTCATCAGCTATAACTAACCACCCTTATTGCATCCTCTCTTATGATGCCAAAAATCAAACCCAAATTTAATTAGGTGTGGAGAAATTGGCATGGATCCAGATATGGCATAGAAGATAAGGATAGAGTCCTAGTCTGATTTGGACTCTTCATTTCTAATTCAATTCTAATCCAAATCAAATTTGGATTAAAATCACTAATAGAAATGAATCTAATCCAATTAAAAATCTAAATATTTTATTAAATTTTTAATCTAATTAAAAATTAGTTGAGTTCAAATTCTAATCAAATCATGATCAAATTTTCTTTGTAATCGAGTTTGATCATATCAATCTCAATCTGAGTCAAACTGAATCTAATTCAATTAGACTTATTCCAAAGCTCTTTACTTAATCAAATTGAGTTAATTAGTAATCTAGTTACTAATTAATTCTCTATAAATGATAGTCCCAGTGGGACTCTCCCATAGAGTCTTAGTCCAAGTAGGACTCTTCACCAGAGTCACAATCCAATTGGACTTTTCAGCCATCAGATCTAACCAAATCTTCTAATGCGTGTGACCTCATAGGTTCGAACCTAAGCTAATGCATTGGAACAACTTTCTATACTAATTGATGTAACCATCTAGTAATGATGAGCCGACGATCGGATAGGTCGAAGTGTTGCAAAGCAACCTTCTAGAACCTACTGGTGTATGGTTACCATATAATTCATCCCTTTGACCCAAATACTCAAGGTGAATTAAGGTTTAACTGTCAACCCTAATTAAATCGATCACATTATATTTCAACCTTTCAAATCTATCTCATGGATTATCCTAGTCAAAGTTTTGCTAAATTAAAATACACTGATGCATATCTCCTATCAATTCTGAAGGATCAATTCTATCTTGACTCAAACACCGATTTGATAAGTACTTGAGTGCATTTAGTATCCTTCCATCACTAAGTTAAAAATTCAGATAGTTCGGTACTAAAGTATAGTGAGTTGCTTACAAGTCATCGTGGTGATCTCAGATCGAAGGGACACTTATACCCATACCCTTCACAAGCTACTCTTGACAATAGAGTGCTTGGCACATGGTCATGTTCGATACGAATATACTCTTACATTCTATCTGCATACCATAATAGTGTCTCCATGCTCTTTGGTTAAGAAGACAACCAACTCATATGGCATACAACGACTTACACTTGATATCGCTATTGTCTTAGTAATAGCATATCATTTGGTCGTGAATAATTTTAAGCACTTAATGATAAATCCTCCTTTGTCGATTAATATATATAGTCCTAAAGACTTTATTACAATGCAGAAGTTTAAAGATGATCAATTTATAATAAAAATATTAAATAATTTTTATTAATAAAAATTCATATACAGTTTACAAGATGAGCACAATCGTTTAACGATTGGCTTTGAGACATATTTTTCAACAGTAGTGACATCGGAGCGAGAGTGTGGGTGGTTGTTAGAGAACAACTAGCACTGAGCATGACCAACATGAGATGTCACATGGATGTATGCTCACTCGATAGTGACTTTCTCAATACTGCAGTTGTATGACTGGTTCTTAGTCCTGAGATGGCACTACTGCTCGTAGTGAGGTTGCTGGAGTTTGACTGATATATCAACATGAGTCTCAATGAGCCCTTATAGTGGATGTTGGTGATAGTTGATCCACTGTAGGAGTAGGGTGTGTATCAAGATGGGATCTATCTATCCTAACAGAAGGGAGTAGTCTTATGGAATTTAAGAAGTGAGTCTTTAAGTCCATGGCCACAGCAGTGTGATTGATAAAAAAGAGTTTTCATAGGAATCATATATGGACTCAAACTGATTGAATCTATCATATGATTGATGATGAGGTTTGATGATTTATCTATGACCTGCCATCTGATCGAGATTCATGATAGATAGACTGTATCATGCATTAACTACACCTAGAGATTCATCACTTTTATTCTGCTGGGTTGTCACTACATACTGTTAGATATCATTGGTGGGTTGTGAGACCCACGAGCATCATCTTGATGATCGATGATCCTTGATGGGTAGAGTTAGAATTATTTTAACCCATTGAAAAGAGTTTCAATGATATTGTAATAGAGATTACAATATATCTCACTACCAGACAGAATAAAATCTATGGGATCACACACAAAAAATATTTTTGACTGATCAGATAATTAAATTATGATTATGAATCATAATAGGATTTGATTATCAATTTGATTGATGATTGATCCAATACAAAAGTTACATTATGTGACTCGTTAAAGAGTTAGTGAGTTAAAAGAGGATTAATTGATAATTGGATTGCTAAGTCGCTCAATTTGATTGAGCTATGGGGCTTGTATCAAGTCTAATTAAATTAGATTTAATTTAACTTGACATGGATTTGATTTGATCAAACCTGATTGGATTATAAGATAACCTAAATTGTATGGGAGAATCATTCCTATTTGAATTAGGATTTGAGTTTGACTCAATTCTTAATTAGACTGGATGTATGAGTTTCTATTTGGACTAAAAATTCTTATTTTTTTTGGGTACACCAAATCTTAATTGGATTAGAATTAAATTGAGTTTGATTCAAGCACCAAGTGAGAGTCCAAAAGGACTAGGACTTCTTCACTAATTAGATGACATCAAATCTAAATAGTTTGGATTCCAAATCAGATTTAATTTTTATCTATTTGGGTCTAATCTGATCCTAATATGATTAGGATAAATTGGAATTTTATTGGGTTTAAAATAGTCACCTAAAATTAGGAGCCTATGAGATTGAAATACTTCCTTTCCATGCGCCAAACAAAACCAATGCCCACCAGATTTTTAACGCCATATTTCCTCTTCTATTTAGTGTGTAAGAAAGATGGGAAACTCTCTTTTTCCTATGTAAAATCTAGGCAAAATTGAAAGGGTGTTGGCGGCACAATATCTCCTAGAGTCCTAAGGTGTTAGGACTCTCATCTCCTATCCAAATTAGAACTCCCTTTTGCCTATTTAAACCAAGGACCATATGGGACAGTATGAGATAGATTGAGATCAGTTTTGATGCCACAAATCAGAGACTTTTGTGCATGAAAAGCCATGGGAGAAAAGAGGGACGGCATGATGAAGGGAGGCATGAGTTTTGTTATGGCTTTCATCCTTTCTTTCTTACACAACCAAAGGTTGGTTGTTGGGGACTCTCCTCTCTCCCTTTTATCCATGTTTAGATATGGGTTTTTCCTCTCTTCTTTATCCAAAAGTTGAAAAATTTTTTACATCTTTATTGTAAAGATTTAGTGCATGAATTTTAGGAAGAAAAGAAAAGAAATGGTTCTTCTCATGATCTCTAGTGTAGAGATCAACATCCTCTTATGTTCTTCTTCTTCTCTAAGAGTGTCTTGAGAGAAAAGAAGATTTTCAACCATCAAGATGCAATCTCTGTAAGAGAGCTAGCACCCCAATGAGATTAAAAGGCTTCTGATCAGATCAGAGTCTCGTGTGGATATCCGTAGAGATCGGACACTTATCGGCTACAAGAGACCTTCGAAAGACATCCATGATCATCAGTTTGTGGTGAAGATTGATCCATGCCAAGGTATGTTCTTTATTTATTTTTTTTATTTGATTTTTATATTTAAATCTTATTTCACATGTAATGATCTTATTTATGGTTTGAAGATTTGATCTTATGCATGCTAGGATTAAATTAGATTTAATCTGAAAAATTTTAAATTCTACTACATACTCATTTTGAAAAAAATTGTATGTATGAAATCATGAAACTTTAATATTGATATCAGTGTCATGTTATATGTATAGGATTAGGATTTAGATTAAAATCTGTAGAGAAAAATTTTAGATCTGAAAGGTTTTGATGTCATTCTGACATAAAGTTGCCCTGACATAACTTGTTATGCTTCTGGTTGTCCTAGAATAATGTTAAAATTTTTAATTAAATTAGATTTTAGATTAATTTTTTTAGTATATATGTGATATATGTTTTGTTATTTAGATCTAAAAAAGTTTTAAGATCTATTTTGATTTATATATGTGATATATGAAAGCATGTTTAGGACTAAAATTTATTTCTATGATCTGAACTTGTTTACGTGTATGATACATATTTGTATATATGATTTGAAATTATTTTGAGATCAAAATTTACTTCTCAATCAAAGAATTTAGATCTAAAAATTTAGATTTAAGATCTGAAATTAGTGTTTGTGCATGAGGGATTGGTCATGGATAGATCAAATTAGGTCATGTAATTTGATTACATTGAAGATTTCTGATTTGATCATATTGGATCTAAATCAATTTAGCAATTGATCAAACTGAATTAAGTATTAATTAGAGTAAATTTAATAGAGCTAAAGATCATACAATTATTATTGATCAAATTGATTGACACTCATATGTAGAATCGATTAACTTAAGGACCTAATTCGGCTCTATGGCATGAATTTGATTCAGCGAAGCTAACCTATTTGGATCAATTGTCCAATTGGTGTCTAAGGCAAGTAATTGAAAGGTGGTTATTTAATTAGTTCGTTCACTGATCTAGTCAATTTATTGGTGTCTAAGAAAAGCAATGGGGCACCCCTACAATCTTCACTTATCGGCCAATTTGAAAGATTGAATCTCAAATATGGTTGCTTGGTGGTTTGATTTAGCCCATACCAATTAGATCAATCATATGATGACTGATTAGATGAGATCTAAGCCCAAATCTCTTCACAAATATTAAGTCCAATGATTTTTCACCATTGTAGATGTGCGGGCGTGCTACCGGTGTTGATTGTTCTCAGCTAATCACAGTTGTTCAGTTGCATCAGAAACACGCAACCACTCTACTAGTAAAGAGTTGCTTTAGGGTACAGATGGGGTTGGGCTTAATAACTGTTAGGTGAGGGACCAATGACAGCTTTACACTTGCTTGTGAATGGTGGGTCTGACTTAACTAAAGAGTGCGGACAATAACTGTTAGGTGAGCCCACATGACTTAGAGGCCAAGTAGATGCAACATGCTTAGAGAAGTATCTGGGCAAAGAGTTATCCATGCATCAATGTTTATTCATGTTATCAAAACTGTTAGGTGAGGTGCACAGCATCGGTGGGACTGCAGCATCTACTAAAAATCCAGTTATCGTGTTAGAATTTTCGATTCTCCATCCGGAGAGTGTGGGAGATCTGATAAAATAATGAGAGTCTCTTTTTACATCTAAAAATTTTTAGAGTAAATTATGAAATAAGTACAAACATCCAGTTAGAATCTTTACTTTCTGCTGTTCATTATGTCAGCTTCCAACCTTCTAGCTTGAATTTTAGATATCAACCGATTAACCAAAATCAATTATATAGACTGGCTCACAAACTTAAAAATTATTTTTAATTTTAAAAAATTAAGTAATATTCTCTATCAAATTATTCTGATGTTAACAATCCGTCCAACCCATAGTCAACGAGCTATACTTGATGAGTGGTGCACTGTCAATAAAGATAGATGCTATATGTTGAAGTCCATGTTAGATGAACTCTAATGTATACATGAGCATATGTTCACTGCCAATGACATATTGATTCATGTACAAGTATTGTGAGATGATCAAAGTTATACAGGCATGTGATATGTGATGGACAGTCAGTCTATGATCGTTATTCGATAATGATCAAAGATATTAAGGAGCTTAAAAGGCTCGACATGGCCATACACAAGGAATTACTTGTGGATTTGATCCTGCAATCCCTAATTAGTTTATATGAATAATTTATGATAAACTACTATATGAATGACCATTATGGTACTTTATCTGAATTGGTCAAAGTGTTGATAATAAAAAAATCTTGAAAGAGTTCAGAGGTAAATACCTGGAGAGTCGTAAAAAACAATGACACGCCTAGAGTAGGCATGTCAAAATTGCTCAATACAATCCTTACGATTTTTTCTTCTCTCAGTTAAGTTGTGGACTCTAGTGTAGAGTCGATGGGAAGGTCAAGGGCTGAGGAATTAATCCATAAATTGGCTATAGGGCAACAGTTGCTGCTATGGCCATGGGTATCTATCTTTTGTGATCATTGTTTGGATTTAGTTCTTAGAGATAGTCTCTATCAATTACATGGTGATGCATCTGTGAACTTAATTGAGTAAGTAGTGAATACCATTGGATCTGAGAGATTCAGAATTGAGATAAAATTTAAGTATATATAGAACCTTAGGCTAAGTGATATTGGAGAAGAAATGATTAACAAACTAGAGAAATATGGGTCTCTGGGCTCATTGACTGTTGAGTCATATCTAGTTTATGCATCATCTCTTTGAGAAAATATGACCAAGCTACTCTTATGGGATAAGAGAAAAAGGACCACTGAGATACTTATCCTTGTATACATTTGATGTGTGTAGCCCATGTGATGTGCTAACAAAGGAGTTGTCTCTACTTCGTTATCTTTATCAATGATCAGTCATAGTATGGGTATGTATATGAAATACAAATCTAAAATTTTTGAAAGATTCAAATAATTTAGATGTAAAGTAGAGAAGCAAATCAATAAATTTCTAAAGATACTTCCATCAGATCGAGAATGCAATATCAATGAAAGAAATTTTTTGGTTATCTCATAAAATAGCATAGTTTCATATTGGACCCCTCTTAGTACATCTCAACTCAACGAGATAAGAAGAGTCATAGGACTATATAAGATATGGTCTAGTCCATAATAAACTTCACTAATTTATTTATGTTTCTTTAGGAACATATTTTATTTCTATGAAATTGAGTTCTCTCTAAATCTGTTTCTACCACACCATATGAGATATGGCATGGTGAGAATTGAGTCCTGATTATTTTGAGATCCAAGGATATCTAGTCTGTATCAAGCACAGCAGGTGGATATGTTAGAGGATAGGTCTATAAAGCTCATCCTAAAAGAGTTTGGGAGACTACTTTCTGAAAGGATTACAATGTGATTGTGATCCGATATGCTATCTTCTTGAAAAATTATTTAACCAAGATGAAGTAGTGGGAGAAAAGTTAAGCTCTAAGAGAGTATCTCTGAAGAGTAGCGAGCCATAGGATCTTAAGAAGCTATTCATCATGAGCCAATAGACATATATTCCTCCTCCACCTCATACACACAGTAGGATCTCCAATCCTCTCGAAAGGTACTTGGGTATGCTAAACAGAAGATGTAGAGAAAGTCATTTCTCATGGGAGATAGGAAATATAGAGATGATCTTAAAACCTATAACGAGGTAATCTGAGACATCGACTCCAAGAAAGGGATGTGAATTAACTCTCCTGACTTGATATCTTTTGAAGACTTCTATATGAAATAGCTTATGGATTTCACTTCTTGTGATATGAGATCACAAAATCTATATTAATCTTGGAGTTGGAATAGTCATTTTGATGATATGATCAAATTATTTGATCAGAAAAGAAAAATTATGTGTTTTCAAAAAGATCAGTGGGAGTGTCCAATGCTGACATCGGTTAATATATGTTGTATATAGAATTCTCTATAAAGGATATAAAGTAGACATCTTAAAGATCTATAGAGATAGATGCAATTGGATGCTTGTATTTTCATGAATAAAATACAAAGACTAGATGCTGAAAGGGTTCAGCATAGAAATCTCAAAGATGGATCTGCTATCCTCTTGGGCATAAATGTATGTCATGTAATGTACTTGAACTGATATAGTTAATACTGTGAATGTGACGAGTAGATATCAGTTGTATCCAGGCTGTGAGCACTGGATTACTGTGAAAATATCCTTAAGTACTTAAGAAGAACTAAAGATATATTCTTAATTTGGAGAAGGATCAAAGCTAGAAGTGAGAGGATACACAAATTCAGATTTTATATCTGATGTTGACAGTAGAATGTCTACATCATAGGTGTGTTCCTATGTCAATATCTTGGAAGGGTGCAAATAATCGATCGATGAAAGTTGAGTACACTGTAGATGTGTAGGATGCATTCTGGTTCTAATATTAGTTGCAGAACTAGTTATCATGCCATCGAATGCCATGATACTATACTACAAAGATAATGACACCATAGCTCTTGCTAAGGAGCCTAGGTCTCATCAGATATCCAAGCACATAGAGTAGCAGAATACATGACTACCTCAAGTAAAAATACACAGAGGTGTAAAGAGCAAACTCTACATGAGATGTGGATGATCCACTGGTAAGTCACTTAGCTAGCCAAAGACTAAAGCCTGTCTTATGAAGATGAGGCTTGATATATGGCAGATTAGCTTTAGTGTAAGTGGGAGATTGTTGGACGTATGCCCTAGAAGTCAATCTTTGGCTGACATATATCATATCTCTAGGATATAATTTTATATTTATTGGATATTTATATTACCATTCATACTTATGTGTCTATAAATCATCCAAGGGATTAAAAAGATGATGACACATATTCTCAAAGAGTTGAGAATTTGAGACGTGTCATTGATGGTTGTTTCCTAAATTGTTCCTGATTATAGAATCATCATAGGGATGGTGATTGATCCAGATAGACCAGCGCATGGATTATTTTCTTTAGACAGATGGGTCTCGAGTCTGCAGTATAGTGACATCGGATCAAGAGTACAGGTGATTGTTAGAGAACAACTAGCACTGAGCGTGACCAACACGAAAAGTCACATGAATGTTTGCTCACTCGTTAGTGACTTTCTCGATGCTGCAGTTTTATGACTGATCCTTTGATCTGAGATGGTACTATTGCTCATAGTGAGACTGCTGGAGTTTGATTGACACATCAATATGGGTCTCAATGAGTCCTTGTAGTGGATGTTGCGACAGTTGATCCACTGTAGAAGTAAAATGTGCATTAAGATGGGATCTATCGACCCTAGCAGAAGGGAGTAGTCCTATGAGATTTAAGAAACTGAGTGTTTAAGTCTATGGCCAAAGTAGTGTGATTGATGAAAAAGAGTTTTCATAAGAATTACATATGGACTCGAGCTGATTGAATCTATCATATGACTGATGATGAGATTTGACGATTTATCCATGACATACCATCTGGTCGGAACTCACGATAGAGGGACTATATCATGCTTTAACTACACCTAAAGGTTCATCACTTTTTTTCTGCTGAGTTGTCACTACATACTGCTAGGTGTCACTAATGGATTGTGAGATTCACGAGCATCATTTAGATGATTGATGATCCTTGATGGGCAAAATTGAAATTATTTCAATCCATTGAAAAGAGTTTCAACGATATTGTGATAGAGATTATAATATATCTTACTATCAGATAGAATAGAACCTATGGGGTTATATACAAAAGAGATTTTTGACTGATCAGATGGTTGAATTATAATTACGAATTATAACAGGACTTGATTATCAATTTGATTGATGATTAATCCAATGCAAAAGTTGTATTATGTAACTTGCTAAAGAGTTAGTGAGTTAAAGGAGGATTAATTGATAATTAGATTACTAAGTGGCTCAATTTGATTGAGCTATGGGGCTTGTATCAAGTCTAATTAAATTAGATTTAATTTGACTTGACATGGATTTGATTTAATCAAACCTGATTAGGTTATAAGATAACCTAAATTATATGGGAGAATCATTCCTATTTGAATTAATATTTGGATTTGACTCAATTCTTAATTAAATTAAGATGTATGAGTTTCTATTTGGACTAAAATTCTTATTTTCATAGGTACACCAAATCCTAATTGGATTAGGATTAAATTGAGTTTGATTCAAGCACCAAGTGAGAGTCCAAAAGGACTAGGACTCCTTCTCCAATTAGGTGACATCTGATCTAAATAGTTTGAGCTCTAAATTAGATTTAGATTTCTATCTATTTGGGTCTAATCTGATTCTAATATGATTAAAATTGATTGGAGTTTTATTGGGTTTAAAACAGCCACCTAAAATTAAGAGTCCCTTGGGATTGAAATACTTCCTTTCCATGCGCCAAACAAAACCAAGCCCACCAAGTTTTTAATGCCATATTTCCTCTTCCATTTAGCATGTAAGAAAGATGGGAAACTCTCTTTTTTCCATATAAAATTTGGGTGAAATTGAAAGGGTGTTGGTGGCACAATATCTCCTAGAGTCCTAAGGTGTTAGGACTCTCATCTCCTATCCAAATTAGAACTCCCTTTTCCCTATTTAAACTAAAGACCATATGGGACAGTATGAGATAGATTGAGATTAGTTTTGATGCCACAAATTAGAGGCTTTTGTGTGTGGAAAACCAGGGAGTAAAGAGGGACGGCATGATGAAAGGAGGCGTGAGTTTTGTTATGGCTTTCATCCTTTCTTTCTTACACAACCAAAGGTTGGTTGTCGGGGACTCTCCTCTCTCCTTTTCTCTATGTTTAGATATGGGTTTCTCTTCTCTTCTTTGTCCAAAAGTTGGATAAAATTTTTACATCTCTATTATAGAGATTTGATGCATAGATTTTTAGGAAGAAATGAGAAGAAAGGTTCTTCTCATGATTTCTAGCATAGAGATCAACATCCTTCTATGTTCTTCTTCTTCTCTAAGAGTGTCTTGAGAAAAAAAAAAATTTTCAACCATCAAGATGTGATATCTACAAGGGAGCTAGCACTCCGATGAGATCAAAAAGTTTCTAATCAGATCAGAGTCTCATGTGTATACCCATAGAGGTCGGACGTTTTTGCGGCTACAAGAGACTTTCGAAAGACATCCATGATCATCAGTTTGCGGTGAAGATTGATGCATACCAAAGTATGTTCTTTATTTATTTTTATTTGATTTTTATATCTGAATCTTATCTCACATATGATGATCCTGTTTATGGTTTGAAAATTTGATCTTATGTATGCTAGGATTAAATTAGATTTAATTTGAAAAAAATTTAAATTTTGCTGCATACTTATTTTGAAAAATTTTGCATACATGAAACCTTGAAACTCCAATAGAGAATAGATCCAAGTCGGCTCTCTCAAAAAAATAGAATATCGATTTTTGGAGAAAGCTGTCGAGCCAACTCGAAGAGTGATCAGAGCCAACTCTCTCAGTCGATCAGAATGTTGAAATTTTGAAAAGTGCTATTCGAGCCACGAGATCAATCTGAGCCAACTCGATGATATCTAACAGCTTCAATAGATAATTTTTCAGACATAATTTTTTGATCAAAAAAAGCTTCCAATGGCTATTTTTCACCTCCAATGGTCACAAATGGCTAGTTTCAAATCCAAATCACTCAGAGAGTAAAAGGAATCATCAAGAGATAAAAGGAAAACCAAGGAAAGAGAAAAAAAAATTGTTCATTGTTAAAAGAAAGAAATCTACATTCAAAGCTAGTCAAGAGTGTCCACCAACTTCCAACTATTGGGTTCTGGTGGTGCAGCGGAAGGGTTAGGTGTTTAAAATTTTTATTCAGAATACTCAAACTGAAAATCCTAATGCCCAGAAATCCTTGACTATATCAATCACAATACAGTTACAATAAGTATGAATCAGAAGAATACCTATAGCGCTAATCTAATTTTTATGAGGCATCCATGTATCCACCCTTTAATGGTGATCCACGCAGAAATTGAACCAAAGATAGTACTCCTCCTTCACCTTGCTTCAAGAGTTCTAGCCTTTAGAACTCGACTAGCCACCATCGATCAGACCTTCCTTCAGACTTGAGTTTGAACCTCTCCGAACCACTCACTGGACTTGACCATCTTTTTCTGGACCTCTTAAACCCTTAGAGCTAATAGGATTAGGCTTATCTTAAAAGAACAAGCCTTTGTCCTTAACTCTAGAGTTGTAAGAGAGAGAGAGGGAGAGGATAGGGGATATAAGAATTGAATGATCAACCCATCTGTTATCCCCTATTTATAGCACCAAATGAGTCACCAATAGAGAAGGCATGCCTCATCTAAAAAGCCATATCAAATCCTCATATCACTTATCTGAAAGTCTTTAAACAGAAGGACTCTTCAGGGTGTGATACCTTGATCAATTCCCTCTTAAGCATGCATGCCTAGAAAGAGATGCATTTGGCATCTCTTCTGACTTCAGATCAGCATGAAATATTGTCATGTAATACATGATTTAAATAGGAAGACTATTAGCAAGTAACACCTCAATTAGATAAGTGTTTGAACCTGAGAAGGACTCTTCATCAGAGAGACGCACGAGCACCTTATCGCTGTAGCGCGCATGCACTCCCAGAAAAGGGCATCAAAAGCAACCTTCCAATATCCAATAATTTTTTAAATTTTTTTCATGTGATTAGTACTTAAATCTAATCTTTATCAAAAAAATTATTAGATAAAAAAGTCACTTAAGACTCCTTAAACAGAAGGAGTCTTCACATCCCTTCACACGTTTAGAAAACCTGTCGTATGCAAGGCAATGTTCCAGGAATTTTTCATGCATAATTTGATAGATTTTTCATACTTTAAATAGCATGCTAGGTGGTTCATAATCTGATCTAGTTGTCATAAAAAATAGAGACCTAAAGCAGAAGGACTCTTAGTCCTTTTGCATTCCAAAACCAATGAGCACGTGCGCTTTTCATATTTGCACCAAGAGTCCTTCTCAACTTGAACTCTTGGTTTTTGGGATTAACCATTAGATATGATGCCTCTTTTTGATTACCTCTAGGTGGCTTGATCTGACCCAAATACTCACCAAATTGGACTAGCAAATCAGTAAGGCATGAAACCAAATTGATCTCCAAAGGATTTAGGGTTTCTACACATGTTAGAATGCTTATCGGAACCCTGATTGAATCCAAAATTCCAATCAACCTTTTTCAAAATGGTCCTTGGTCAATTTCTATATGTGTGTGACCCATTAGGTTCTATATCTTGCCAATAGTAGGTTCGAGTGTAAGTTGACCTAATTTGATTAGACTTCAATCTTTTCTTAGACATCAATAAAATTGGTCAGGCCAGCAACGGAACCAATTAAATAACCACCACACTTGAAACACTCCTAAGATACCAAATGATTAATCGATTCAAAAATAGGTCAACTATAGGTTCATAACACTATGACTTAATATGATTTTTATGAGGACTTTAATGATCTCATGCACATCCTAATTCAATCAATCACAATGATACACTGTTATAGTTGTATCTTAACAAATATAACAACTAAACTTAGCATCCAATCATATCTCTAAGATATGAAATAATAATCATACAATATGATTATAACTAAGTATCTCAAGCATATCACATATGTATAAAGTTTTAATAATATGCATGAACACAAAATACTCTTTTCGCAGTTCTTCTTCTTGGGACATCACAGTGGCACCCCTACATGCCATAAGAGTACCCCATGGAATAGGAAGAGAGGATCTCTAAATCCTACTTGCTCTTATGACCGGATGGCCTGGTGATGAATCCCAATTAGAGTACTAAGCTACTAAGAATAATTCTATACATATATCATATAATTTATATTTAAAAATGTCTCTAAGACATGTTAGGGTTTGGATATTCAATCGAGTTCAACCCTTGATCCGACTTGAACCAAACCAAAGACCCATGCTTGATAACAATCAAGATAATAATTTAATCTTTAATTATATAGATCAAGATAGGTTGATACCACTATTAAATTTTGATGGCACAGTGGAAGGATTAGGTGTTTAAAATTTTCATTCAAAACACCCGATGCATCGAAAACTCTAATGCCCAGAAATCCTTGACTATATCAATTAAAGTACAATTAAAATAAGTTTGGATCAGAAGAATACCTGTAGTGCTAATCCAATTTTTATGAGGTGTCCAAGTGTCCACCCTCCAATAGTGATCCACACAAAAATTGAACCAAAACAACGCTCCTCCACCTTGCTTCAAGAGTTCTAGCCCCTAGAACTCGACTAGCCATCAATCGATCAGACCTTCCTTTAGACCTGAGTCTGAACCTCTTTGAATCACTCACTAGATCTGATCACCTTTTTTGGGACCTCTTAAACCCTGAGAGCTATTAGGATTAGGCTTGTCTTAAAAGAACAAGCCTTTGCCCTTAATCCTAGAGTTGTAAGAGAGGGAGAGAGGAAGTGGATAGGAGATGTAAGAATTGAATGATCAACCCATCTGTCGTCCCCTATTTATAGCACCAAATGAGTTGCCAATAGAGAAAGCACACCTCATCTAGAAAGCCATATCAAGTCCTCGTATCACTTATCTGAGAGTCTTTAAACAGAAGGACTCTTCAGGGTGTGATACGTCGATCAATTCTCTCTTACGCATGCATGCCCAGGAAGAGATGCATTTGGCATCTGTTCTGACTTCAGATCAATGTAAAATTTTGCCACATAACACATGATTCAAATAAGAAGGCTATCAATAAGTAATGCTCAATTGGATAAGTGTTTAAACTAAAGAAAGACTCTTCATCGAAGAGATGTGCGAGCACCTTCTCGCTATAGCATGCGCACACGTCTAGAAAAGGGTGTCAAAAGCAACCTTCCAATATCCAATAATTTTTTAGATTTTTTTCATGTCATCAGCACTTAAATTTGATCCTTATCAAAAAAATTATCAGATAAAAAAGTCACTTAAGACTCCTTAAACAGAAGGAGTCTTCACGTCCTTCGCACGTCCAGGAAACCTATCACGCACGTGGCAATGTTCCAAGAATTTTTCATGCATAATCTGATGAATTTTTCATATTTAGATGGCATACTAGGTGGTTCATGATCTGATCTAGTTACCATAAAAAATAGAGACCCAAAGCAGAAGGACTCTTAGTCCTTCTACATGCCAAAACCAAAGAGCACGTGCGCTCTTCATATTTATGCTAAGAGTCCTTCTCAACTTGGACTCTTGGTTTTTAGTGTTAACCATCAAATATGGTGCCTCTTTTTAACTGCATCTAGATGGCTTGATCTAATCCAAATGCCCACCAAATTGGACTAGCAAATCAGCAAGGCATGAGACCAAATTGATCTCCAAAAGAGCTAGAGTTTCCACACGTGCTAGCATGCTTACCGGAACCCAGATTGAATCCAAATTCTAATCAACCTTTTTCAAAAGGGTCATTGGCCAATTTTATATGTGTGTGATCCATTGAGTTTCATATCTAGTCAGTAGTAGATCCAAATATAAGTTAACCTAATTTAATTAGACTTCAATCTAAATGATTTAGGTCCAAACAAACTTATCCAATTTCAGCAATTAAAACTTTTCTAATTGACGATCGAATTAAACTCTTTAATTCGATCAGACATACAAGTCAAGATTGATGTCTAGCAATATATCATGACTATCTAAAAAATATAAAATTTGATAAAAATATCAAATATATTCTTCAGTGATAAGTTACCGTACAATTCAATCCTTCGTTCATCCCTGTACCCTGAATATGTTCATGAGTATGGAATCATGTCAAACTCAAACACATATTCATAATAATTCTCAATTAACCAATGATGACTCGATGAAGAAGAATTAGAAACTCTTTCTAATCTCCTTCTTACTTTTGACTAAAAATTTTTTTTTGAGTCATCTATAAATGATAATACATAGGATGCGATCTCCTCTTACTAAGAGTGATCGATTTCTTATTGATCTGCTCACAACCTTCATAATACTCCACCATATCCAGAACACCCCGTATATATCTTAATGCCATACTTGAGTATAAGCCAAAATATGAATTTATGTGCATAAGATTCTATGGTGATCTCAGGTCTAGGGATCACTTGCATAACTTTCACTTAGAGAACCATCTTTGACATGCAAGTAAGGCTTCCATAAGATATTCTCTTTTATCGGATCAATTCAATAGACTCATTTTTCAAATGAGCACCTACATCCTTGTATTAGTATCCTACACAAGTGGCTAGTGAGATCTTCCACCCTCTCCATCGAGCATACATAGGATGTGCAAGTCTATCCAGAATATTTATCTCTGACTTAATGTTCCTACGATCAAAAATATTTAAGATTAAAATTTTAAGATTTTAGATCTCACTAGCATGAGCCATTCATGTCTCCTAAAACCATTATCCTAATTTTTGGGGTTCATTATAATCTTAGATATAATAAGATACAGATAATATGATGAATCAATGCCTTATTTTATTATCAAATAATAAATATCATTACATGAGTTAAAAATTATAAAAAAAAATTCCATCACAACACACTTGCGATAGGCTTATGGAGCACTCTTCTTTCAATCTCCCACTTGCACTAAAGCCAATCATCTTTGTATCTCAATTTCATACAATCAAGATGGTGATCAAATAGCTGTTATGGTATGGCCATAGTGAAGGGGTATGCTATATTATTTTTTGTATCTACTCATTTAAAGACAACATCTTGTCTCTCTATAATTTCTCGAATGAGGTGGAAGCATCTGAAGATATGCTTGGATCATTGATGAGACCTAAGTTCCTTAGCTTGAATAACGATCCCAGTGTTATCACAATAGAGTGGCACTAATCCTTCAATCTTAGGAATGACTCCTAAATCCATGATAAACTTCTTCATCCAGACAGCTTCTTTAGCGGCTTCACTAGCAACAATGTACTCTGCCTCAATAGTTGAGTTAGTTACTATCTACTGCTTGAAACTCTTTCAACTCACTGCCCCATCATTTATGATAAATACATATCTTGATATTAACTTGCTATCATCCAGATCAGATTGAAAACTAGAATATATATATCCTTCTAGTTTCAACTCTGATCCTCCTCCATATATGAGAAAAATATCTTTAATCTTCTTAGGTACTTTAGAATATTTTTCATAGCTTTCCAATGATCCTCTCCTAGATCAATTTGAAATCTGCTAGCTATGCCTAAAGCATAAGCTACATAAGGTCTGGTACATAGCATGGCATACATAATTGATCCCACAGCCGAAGCAAAGGGATTTCATTCATCTTCTTCTTTTCTTCTGGTGTCTTAAAATATATTTTCTAATAGAGACGTACACCATGACTTGCAGGCAAGTAACCTCTCTTACTTGCCTCCACATTAAATCTTTTTAATATGAGATCTATGTACCATGATTGGGATAAGCCGAATATCCTTTTAGATCTATCTCTATAGATCTTTATACCTAGTATATAAGATGCTTCACCCAAGTTTTTCATCAAAAATTTATTCGATAGCCAAGTCTTAACTAATTACATCATTGGGATATCATTTTCAATGAGTATTATGTCATCGACATATAAAATCAAGAAGACAATAGCACTCCCACTTGTCTTCTTATACATAC
>NC_026000.2:117707480-117720675 GCF_000442705.2 Elaeis guineensis | reverse complement strand
AATGATGAACTTAGTCGTAAGTTCGAGGATGTGCAGCCTGAGGAGATGATTCAAATATTGAATGAGTCTTTCAGCACCCTTGAGGATGCAGAGAGACATAAAACCTCCTGCACAGTGTTCAATATCCGTATGCAAGAGGGAGCTTCAGTCACCGATCATGTATTATACATGATTGAGCAGATTGAACGCCTTAACAAACTTGGCTTTCCATTGTATGAACAGTTAGGCAAGGATGCTATCCTCAATTCGCTACCAAAATCCTACCTACCTTTTCTTAATCATTATAGAATGAAGAAGCCTGCAGTAAACTACCATGGTTTGTTAGGGTTATGCAGACTTTTGAGAAGGATCACCAGCTCCAAAAGGAGCCAGTGAATTTAGTGAGAGATTCATCTGCAGGACGTCAATCCTCTAGGAGAGAAAAGAAGAAAAAGGTACAAAAATCTCATGCCGTCGATCCCAAGTAGAGCAAACTGTCAAAAGTTGATAAGAGCTAGACAGAGTGCTTCTTCTGTAAGAAGCTGGGTCATTAAAAAAGAAATTGTCCTGCTTATATAGCCACCCTTGACCCAAATAGGCCTAAGAACAAGAAAAAGAGGCAAGTAGTTGCTTCACAAGATATTTATATGATAACACCTTGTAATTTCTCTATTTGTGATACTACTACCTGAGTATTGGATACCGAAAGTCTTATTAATATATGCAATTCGTTGCAGGGACTACAGGTAAGTAGAAAATTTTGAGAGGGCGAGCAATTCCTTAACATTGGAGATGGAAGTCTTGTTCCAGTTGTGGCCTTGAAAACTTTGTAGCTTGTCTTCGAGTCCAGTAGTGTCATGTTAGATGATTGTCATTATTGTCCCTCCTTTATAATGAATGTCATCTCTATAGGCCTTTTGGCCAAACTTGGTTACAAATTTATAATAAAGAATGATTTTTGTGGTATCATTATGAATGATACTACAATTATGCATGGATAATTAAAACATGGCATATACATAATATCACGGCCTGTTAGTGTAATGTACACACCTAGTAAATGCCCCAAAATAGATAATATCAGTGAATCCTACCTTTGGCATTGTAGGCTTGATCATGTGAACAAGAATAGAATTGACTGGTTGATCAAAGAATGTATCCTTGAGATAGATGATTGTGAATCATTACCTATCTGTAAATCTTGTCTACTTGGTAAGATGACTAAGTCACCTTTTAAAGAAAAAGGTGAAAGAGCTAGTGATGTCCTAGGTCTAATACATACTGATGTATGTAGGTCTATGAACATAAGTGCCAGAGGAGGATACTACTTCTTCATTATGTTTACAGACGACCTATCGAGGTATAGGTATGTCTATCTTATGAAGTATAAGTCAGAATCATTTGAAATATTCAAACGATTTCGTGCTGAAGTAGAGAAATAAACTAGAAAGAGTATTAAGATCCTTCGATTAGATCAAAGAGGTGAATACCTTACCAGTGAGTTTCTGATATATCTGAAAAAGAATGGGATTCTCTTACAATGGACCCCTCCTAGAACACCACAACATAATGGTGTGTCTAAGAGGAGGAATCGAACCTTGTTAGACATGGTCTGATCCATGATGGACTTTTTCAGTCTGCCAATATCTTTTTGAAGATATGCTCTAGAGATTGCCTGCTATATTTTGAATAAAGTATCCAGCAAGTCTGTCAATAAAACTCTATATGAGATATGGACTGGGCGTAAGCCGGTGCTCTCACATCTTAGAGTCTGGAGGTGTCCAGCTTATGTCAAGCATTTAAAGATAGATAAGCTTTATTGAAGTCTGATGGATGCTTGCTCATAGGGTACCCAAAGGAAACTAAAGGATACTACTTCTACCTCACTGTAGAACAAAAGGTGTTTGTCAATAACCGGACAGTCTTTTTGAAAAAGGAGTTCCTTGGTGAAAGAGCTAATGCTTGTAAAATTGAACTTGATGAAGTTCATGAGGTAGAAGGATCGACACATACAGAATTGGGTTTGATTGGTGAATCAAATCCGGAGCCAGTAGAGGCACCATTAAAGAGATCTGATAGAGTACCACATCAGCCGGACAGATACTATAGTTTTTTGGTCTGAGATGGTGATCCTATTGAACTTGATGAGAACGATGAGGATCTGATCACCTATATGGAGGCCATATAAAGTTTCGACTCTCAAAAATAGCTTGAGGCCATGAAGTCCGAGATGAAGTCCATGGAGATCAATAGTGTCTGGATACTAGTTGATCTGTTCGAAGGGATAAAATCTATAGGGTGTAAAAGAATTTTTAAGAGAAAAAGAGGAGCGGATGAGAAGGTAGAGACCTATAAAGCCCGTCTAATTGCTAAGGATTACCGTCAGCATTATGGTATTGACTATGATGAGACGTTCTCTCCTGTGGCAATGCTCAAGTCCATCCAAATTATGCTTGCTATCGCTGCACACTTAGATTATGAGATCAGACAGATGGATGTTAAAATTATTTTTTTTAATGGAGAGCTAGAAGAAGAGGTGTATATGATACAACTTGAAAGGTTCACATCCACAGACGAGTTGAAAGTGTGCAAGCTGAAAAGGTCAATTTATAGACTTAAGCAGGCATCGAGGAGTTGGAACATATATTTTGATAAAGTAATCAAAATGTATGGCTTTGTTAGGAACGAAGAAGAGCCTTGCATCTACAAATGGGCTTCTGATTCTGTGATCATTTTTCTTATGCTGTATATGGATGATGTACTATTACTAGGAAATGACATTCCGACTTTGCAGAGTGTGAAGTTATGGTTATCATCACAGTTCTCCATGAAAGACTTGGGAGAAGCATCCTACATCCTAAGGATGAAGATCTATAGGGATAGATTTAGAAGGTTGCTTGGATTGTCCCAATCCACGTACATTGACACCTTGTTGAAGTGGTTCAACATGGATAATTTTAAAAAAGACTATTTTTTGATAGGCCATGAAATTATTCTTTCCAAGAAGGATTGTCTGACAACTCTTGAGAAGAGAGAGCGCATGAGTAGAATATAATATGCTTCGACAGTGGGATCTATCATGTACGCTATGACATGTACAAGATTGGATGTGGCCATTCACTAGGGATAGTGAGTAGGTACCAATCAAATCCGAGTGAGAAGTATTGAAAGATTGCAAAAGTAATTCTTAAGTATTTGAGAAATACTAAAGACCAATGGCTTATCTATGGAGATTCTGATCTGAAACTTGTAGGATATATTGATTCTAATTTTCAGTTAGATTGTGATGATAGTAGAAGCATGTCGGGCTATGTATTTACCTTGAATGGAGGAGCTGTTTGTTGAAAAAGTTCCAAGCAATATATTGTGACCGATTCTGTATACGAAGTGGAATACATTGCTACATCGGATGCTGCAAAGGAGGCGATGTGGTTGCAAAAGTTCATTATCGAACTAAGAGTTGTACCTTCCATTGATGGTCCTGTCCTGCTGTATTGTGACAGCTCCAGTGCCATAGCTCAGGTGAAAGAACCTAAGTCACACCATCGCACTAAACATATTCTGCACCGCTATCACCTAGTGCGAGAGATCATAAATCGAGGTGACGTCGAGCTTCAGAAGATCGATGGAAAGGAGAACCTAGTTGACTCCTTCACTAAAGCTCTCAGGATCAAAGAGTTTGATGACTTCAAATAGAAGATGGGTATAAGATACTGTCCTGATTGGCTTTAGTCTAAGTGAAAGTTGTTGGGAATTGTGTCCTAAAATCAATCATGTGATGATTGAGTTCATCCTTGTATATGAATTATTGATTATTGAATAATAGTTATTCTAATATTTTTCATCATAAAGTGACATCTTTCTTGAACTCTTGTACTGTGATGAAGTCCCTAGAACTATGCTAGTGTACGATAAAAAGAAGATTTATCGTATAGTTCTTAAACAAGTTCATGATCAAATGATACATCATTACGGAATGATGATGTTTATCGAGTGAAGATCATTGTGTGCCATATGGGTTGGTTGTCCTCTTAACCAAGGAGTGGGGTGACACTGGTATGGCATACAGGTCAGATGTAAGGGTATATCATCACTGAACAAGTGATTCACCTGCTGAGCATTTTGTTGTCAAGAGCTGCTTGCAAAATACATAGATATAAATATCCTTCAGACCTGAGATCATTATAGTGACTTGCAAGTAACTCACTGTACTTTGGTGTCGAACTATCTGAATTTTTAATACAGTGACGGAAGGCTACTGGGTACAGTCAAGTACTTGTGAAGTCTGTGTGTGGATCAAGATGGGATTGATCCTCCATATTATTGAAGTTGATGTATCACTGTATTTTAATTTAGTAAAGTCTTGGCTAGGATAATCCATGAGATAGATTTGAAAGGTTGAAATATAATGTGGATGAAGTAATTTCGGTTGACAGTTAACTTGAGACCATCCTAGAGCATCCAGGGTCAAAAGGATGAATTATGCGATAACCATGAGTATAGGTTCTGGAATATTCCTTTGCGATAATTTGATCTATCTGGATGTCGAAAATCATTGCAAGATGATATCTCGATTAGTGCAGAAATTAGTTCCGATACTACCGACGTAGTGTTTGAACCTATGGAGTCACGCACACAAGTCAGACAAAATAGGAAGAAATTGACCTATGTTTATATGTTCAATCTGAAAGTACTTGACTTGATTGAATATGTAAGCTAACTTGATTAAGAATTGAGTTATGGGTCGAACAGGATTGAAGAGTTGATTATGTCTAGCTAGCACTATACATGAGATTCAGGTTCAATCTTGGGGATGAACAATTTCTATCTATGATCCATGAAATATATGAAAGATTGAATTTAAGTACTAATTAATTTCAGATTAGATCTGAATTAATTAGACTTAAATAGGTTCAAAATCTAAGTTAGACTTGATACAAAAGTCCTAAAGAGTTTAGGATTGATAGCTTTTCAAAATTATTTCGTACCGACTTCGAATCAGATTCGAATCGGATCTGTTTTGGATGAGATACGAGTATTCCTACTTACACTGAGAATACCCATTCATAAAGCATGACCAAAAATTAGTTTGGTGCTTATTTGGGGCATCCCAAGTGGGTGTGGGAGTGGGTGCAAAGTGGATGTCATAAGTGATGGTAATTATATCTCATATAGGAGTACTTCTTTCATGAGTATTGGACCAATTCAAATTAGATTTGAATAAAGAGTCCTCCTCTCATTGGGTTATGAGAATCATCTATAAATAGAGAGGGTCTCTACCTATGGATGAGAGAAGAGAGAGAAGAGAAAGAATAGCAAATAAATCAAATTGAGAGAAGAGAAAAAGAGAGAGATAGGCGTGTGAAGAGAGAGGTTCTTCATCTTCTACATCTCTCTCTTTGTTGCCGCCTCCTCTCCTTGGGCATGGATCCTTCTTGGGCATCCCACCTACTAGTGTGAGGTATTACACCATCACATCTTATCTCTCGATTGATTGAGTTGGAAAGCCAATTGGATTGGAGTTCATCCTGTTTTTCTGCGGCGTCTGACGTGCATCCGAAGTAGAGGATCTGCATATCCAAGCCTCCGCAAAGATTTATATCAGATAATTTGAGATTTGATCTCTGGTTCTACTATAATTTAGATAAAGATTTGATCCTTAAATAAGTAAAATATTAAAGAAATTTCTTAGATGCAATCTGGATATTCTGGAGGAAAACTGTTTCCTCCCCTTCAGATCTCACATAGCATATTGATCGAGGAGCTTCTTCAACCTTGATTATTTTTCACTAAGAATTAAGGTGAGAATTCATAAGTATTATAAAAATTTTTAATTACTAATCTATTCTATCTTCCTAGTATTCGATGCGTTCGGATAAATTTTTTCTTCAATTGCAACCGAAAAAAATTAATTTTGAGTTTTTGGATGAACAAGGGTTTTGGATTGGATTGTGGATTCGATAGCAGGGTTGAGAGATGATGTGCTCACTCAAGTTATCAACCTATCCCCACCTTATTAAAGAGTTTTTCAAAAATCTGAGGTTAGATACCAAGTCCATTGAGTCATTGGTGAAGGGCATTGAGATTATTTTGGACCAAAGAAGATTAGGGCATCTTCTGCAAATGCCCTCCTCTGGACTCCAAGCTGTGGAGTTGTCGAATGATTTTGATGGAATGAGAAAGCTTCTCGATAGGAATCTTTCAAAGAAATTTGACATTCACAATGCCAATCTCATGCCCATTGAACTGAGGCTTCTTCATAGCATGATCAGCCAAATTTTCTTCCCACGACATGAAGATTTGATTGGATTCTTTTGAGGGATCTAGGTGTGATGTTTCACATGGTTGAGGGCACTACTATAAATCTACCCTTCTTTATGATCGAGTAGATGAAAAATACAGCAAGAAAATCTAAGAGTCAGGCTTGTCTCCCTTATGGAATTGTCTTCACTCTGATATTTAGAGAAGCAGACATTGAGTTAGATGGAGAGAACTGCATCCTACTCAAACATTCTGATTACTACTCCATTCATACTCTCCATCGCATGAAGTTCTACAAAAAGAGAGATGAATGGATTAGAGAGGGTGAAGAAGAGCAGCTTGAAGAAGCTTCTGGATCTTCCTCCTCCTCACCCTCAGATTCTACTGAGCCATCCTCCCCTGCACCTACAGTAGGACCGTCATCCTCTATACGTGCACCAACTCCAGGGTCTGTAGCTGGAGAGCATCATCCAGAACCATTAGTCTCTCCTCACACACCAGCTATGACCCACACCTTTTCTACAAAAGGATTATTAATCAAATCATGGATAGGATGGGGAGCATGTTTACTAACTTCAAGTCTCAGATTTTGCAAAGCCAAGAGGCACTTCTAAACAGACTCAGACTCAGTTTCAGTAGATTCATGGTGAGTTGTTGAGGATCACTTTGAGACTTGAGAACTTAGAAAGAGTCGTGGACCACAGAACTATCGCAGACTAGAGAACTGATCCCTCAAATCTTCGACTGTACGAGAAGGTTGGTCAAGTGAAAGCTGAGGTTGCCAAAATTTTTAGAAGGGCTGAAGAGATTATGATATCACAACATGGCAGTGCAAAGCTTTTTGTCATTGGGATTCAACGATTTGAGGCATAGTTGGGTCAGCTGTGGTCTCGGATATCCCCTTCTACCACTCAAATCAGACCTTCTCCTACCCCCACATTCTCTTCCAGACCCCCCTTCAGTGCCATAGTTAGGCCTAGCATTGGTTTTCCACCCCTTCATCCCGGGCCTTTTGCTAGAGCCCAGAGCAAGACATCACCTTTTTTCTCCTCATCATCTTATCCTCCTAACCCCATTATTGAGGAAGTGCTAGATGAAGACTAGAATAGTTACCTTAGATTATCCTTATGTTAAACCTAGTTTCATGTTTTGGTTGGCTTCTTTTATAATGCATGTTGTATTGTTTGGGGAGCATCTTTTTGTAAACAATACAAACAATTAATGAATATCTACTTCCCTTTATCTTGCTATGTAATTTGTGTCTTCTTGTGAATGGTTCTTATGAATGACTGTTAAGGATGTGTAGTTTCAAATTATACACTCTAGACTAGACACATATTATAAAAAAATTTAATTAGAATTAAATCATATTAAGAAAGCAAGTCTAGCATAGAAATCAACTTGGAGAAGAAAGACTATCAAAAGACTCATGACATGTTTGGCATGCTTACATCTTATTGATTCTGATAACTTTTTTATAAAATAATTATAAGCTTTTTGATGTTGACAAAAAAAGGAAGAAAGACTAAATTGAGCATATCTATCAAACTCAATTTCTCATGAAATAAAAAGTAAAATGTTAAAATCTGAACAGAGACAGAGACTATTAAAAAAAATTTATCCTAAAAATCATCTCATAAGATGTATCTATTGAGGGAGAGCTTATATTTCAATGGTAAATAAAAGGTTCACACATGTAAATTTTATAAAGATACAACTTTCTCAAATCTAAAACTGAATAGTATATATTAAATTGTAAAAAGTCATTACATTTATGCTATATACTGAATAATTTTTTATACATATATACTATATATTCAATATTTTATCATCATCAAAAAAAAAAAGATTGTTGCTTCCGAAAATGATTTTGATGATTATAAAATATTAGAGCATATTTTGATACTAATATTCTTTTAAGTATGGCAAAGAATATTTTTGCAAAAAAAAAAAAAGACTGTTTGGAGACTCTAAATTTAATTGAAGATCATTTAAGTTAAGAGAAACTGAGTTTAGAGAGACTTGATATAAGAAAAATCACTTTAAGAAAGTTGAACCGACTCTGTCAGAAATCGAGCTGGCTCTGGTACGGTACGTCTTCAAAATTTTGGCTTGGCATGCAGATGAGCCGACTTGAGGTGGATCTGAGCCAGCTCTCTCAAGGTGACAAAAAGATCATTTTTTGATTCTACGAGCCAAGCTAGCTCAAAACTGGAGTCGAGCAAGTTCTCTTTGATCGATAGAAAGTTAATTTTTTAAAAATATAAGCTGAGCCAGCTCGAGAATATTGGATGTATGCCCTAGAAACCAATCTTCACTGACATATATCACATCTCTAGGATATAATTTTATACTTATTGGGTATTTACATTATCATTCGTGCTTATGTTTTCATGAATCATCCAAGGGATTAACAAAATGATGATATATATTCTCAAAGAGTTGAGAATTTGAGACATATGTCATTGATGGTTGATTTTTAAATTGCTCCTGATCATAGAATCATCATGGAGATAGTGATTGATCTAGATAGACTAGTGTACAGATCATTTTCTTCAGACAGATGGGTCTCGAGTCTGCGGTGTAGTTGAAGGAAATTTACGATAGTGCAGTACATGCAATTAAAAAATTTTTATACAGCAGAAATAATAGATTAAATAATTTAATTTTAATCATATATATAAGATCTAATCTTAAACTATCATATTAGGATCTTAGATATAAAAAATATATACTTTAGATTTGAAAATAAAAATCACATTGATCTCATCGATGCTGAAATTCTAGATCTAACTATTAGATCTACCATAGAAATCAAAATAAGTTAGAGATCGTTACCAAATAAATTTTGATCTTAATCTCTTCTGATCTAATAGTTGGAGAGGATTTCTTTAGGTCACTTACAGCACACAAAGTCATCTGGCCTCTATAAAAAAATCCACGCGAAGACTGCGCAGATCAGGAGCTCGGAGATACTAGTCTGCCAACAACTTTGACAGCTGACCTCTTCCTTCTTCTACAAACATATTGGACACTCCAAAGTGATAGGAGATCTAGAGAAGGAAGAGAAGAGGAGGAAAAGAGGCTCTAGAAATAAAAAATCTATAAGAAATTGATCATGGGACATCAAAGAGAGGGGTCCCCTTTTTATAGACTAGGAATTAGGACTTTCTAAGAAAGGATGACATGAATCAATGCCAAAACCCCTTTTTGGCATCCTCAAAAATTTTAAAAAGTTTATTAAGATGTGGAAAAGAAATTTGGAGTCTTACAACCAAAGAATTCTTCAAGAAAAATAAGAAAAAAAATAATATGGCTCCAATAATATACCATATATGAAAAATCTCTTTCCTAGTCTGCATCTTATCTCTAATTCGGATTGCATTCAATTAGGTAAGAGATAATATTATGACTCATCAGCTATAGCTGACCACCCTTATTAGATCCTCTCTCATGATGCCAAAAATCACAACCTAAATCCAATTAGGCATGCAGAAATTGACATGGATCCAGATATGACGTAAAAGATAAGGATAGAGTCCTAGTCTGACTTGAACTCTTCATTTCTAATTCAATTCTAATCCAAATCAAATTTGGATTGAAACCACTGATAGAAATAAATTTAATCTAATTAAAAATCTAAATATCTTATCAAATTTTTAATCCAATTAAAAATTAGTCGAGTCCAAACTCTGATCGAATTAGGATCAAATTTTTTTTGTAATCGAGTTTGATCATATCAATCTCAATCTGAGTCAAACTGAATCTAATTCAATTAGACTTATTCTAAAGCTCTTTACTCAATCAAATTGAGTCAATTAGTAATCTAATTACTAATTAATTTTTTATAAATAGTAGAGTTCTAATCCCAGTGGGACTCTCCTACAGAGTCCTAGTCCAAGTAGGACTCTTCACCAGAGTCACAATCCAATTAGACTTTTCAACCATCAGATCTGACCAAATCTTCTAATGTATGTGACTCCATAGGTTTGAACCTAAGCTGGTAGCATAGAAATAACTTTCTATACCAATCGATGTAACCATCTAGTAATGATGACTCGACGATCGGATGGGTCGAAGTGTTGCAAAGCAACCTTCTAGAACCTACTGACGTATGGTTACGTGTAATTCATCCCTTTGACCCAAATGCTCAAGATGACTTAGGATTTAACTGTCAACCCTAATTAAATTGATCATATTATATTTCAGCCTTTCAAATCCATCTCATGGATTATCCTGGCTAAGATTTTACTAAATTAAAATATACTGATGCATATCTCCTACCAATTTATGATCAATTCCATCTTGACTCACTCACTGACTTGATAGGTACTTGACTGTACCTAGTATCCTTCTGTTACTAAGTTAGAAACTCAGATAGTCTAGTATTAAAGTACAGTGAGTTACTTATAAGTCACTGTGGTGGTCTCAGATCAGAGGGACACTTATACCTATACTCTTGCAAGCTACTCTTGACAGCAGAGTGCTCAGCACATACTCACGTTCGATGTGAATGTACTCCTACATTCCATCTGCATGCCATAACAGTGTCTCCATATTTCTTGGTTAAGAAGATAATTAACTCATATGGCACACAACGACCTACACTTGATATCGCTATCGTCTTAGTAATAACATATCATTTGGTCGCAAATAATTTTAAGGACTTAATGACAAATCCTCCTTTATCGATTAATATATATAGTCTTAAGGATTTCATTATAATACAGGAGTTTAAAGATGATCAATTTATAATAAAAATATTAAATAATTTTTATTAATAAAAATTCATATATAGTTTACAAGATGAGCACAATCGTCTAACGATTGGCTTTGGGACATATTTTTCAACAACTCTCACTTAGACTAAAGCCAATCGGTACAGTATCGTATATCCATCTTTGATTTATGGTCATCAAACTCCTTAATTCTCAGAGCTTTTGTAAATGGGTCAGTCAGATTTTTTCTTCCATCGATCTTCTGAAGGTTGACATCACCTCGATCCATGATCTCCTGGATAAGGTGATAACGATGCAGAATATATTTGGTGCACTGATGGGGTCTCAGCTCCTTGATTTGAGCAATGGCTCTAGTATTGTCGCAGTATAACAGGACAAGGCTATCTACGAAGAGTGCCACTCCGAGCTCATCGATGAACTTCGACAACCATATAGCTTCCTTCGTAGTATCGGATGTTGCGATATACTCTGCTTTGCAAACAGAGTCTGCCATAGTATTCTGCTTGGAGCTTTTCTAGCAAATTACTCCACTATTTAGGATAAAAATATAACCCGACAACTCTTACTATCATCATGGTCTGACTGAAAGCTGGAGTCAGTGAACCCCATAAGTTTTCATGTCAGTTCCACCATACACAAGCCACTGGTCTTTAGTATACTTAAGAATGATCTTTACGACCTTCCAGTGATTTTCTCCTAGATTAGATTGGTATCTACTCACTATCTCTAATGAGTATGCCACGTCTGATCTCATATATGTCATGACGTACATAATAGAATTCACTGTCGAAGCATATGAAACTTTACTCATACACACTCTCTCTTAAGGAGTTGTCAGACAATCTCCTTTCGAAAGAGAAATTTCTTGGCCTATCAGAAGATAGCCTTTCTTAAAATTCTTCATGCTGAACCGTTTCAGTATAGTATCTATGTACGTAGATTGGGAGAGCCTGAGCAACCTCTTAGATATATCCCTATAGATCTTCATCCCTAGGATGTAGGCTGCTTCTTCCAGATTCTTCATGGAGAATTATGACGACAGTCACACTTTTATTCTCTATAATACAGGGACATCATTCCTAATTAAGAGAATATCATCCATATACAACATAAAAAATATAATTATCGAACCATTTGTCCACTTATATATGCAGGGTTCTTCTCCATTCCTAACGAAGCCATACATTCTGATCACCTTATCAAAACGTATGTTCCAACTCCGAGATGCTGGCTTCAATCCATAAATGAATCTCTGAAGCTTGCACATCTTGGACTTATCTGTGGATATGAACCCTTCAGGTTGTATCATATACACCTCTTCATTTAGCTCTCCATTTAGGAAAGCTGTCTTCACTCTATTTGTCAGACTTCATAGTCCAGATATGCTGCTATTGCAAGCATGATCTGAATGAATTGGAGTATTACCGTAGAAAAAAATGTCTCATCATAGTCAATACCATAATGCTGACGATAACCTTGGAACCAACAGACTTTATAGATCTCCACCTTTCCGTCTGTGCCCCTCTTTCTCTTGAAGACCTACTTACACCCTATGGGCTTTACTCTTTCAGGTGGGTCAACTAATGTTCATACATCATTGACCTTCATAGACTCCATTTTGGATCTTATAGCTTTAAGCCATTTATCAGAGTCAGATCTGTGCATTACATCCATGTAAGTGATCGGATCCTCATCATTCTCATCGAGTTCGATAGGATCCATGTCCCAGACCAAGAAACCTAAATATTTGTCCGACTGATGCGGTGCTCTATCGGATCACTTTAAGGATGTTTGTTCATTGGGCTCCAGGTTTGATCTCATCAAATCTGATTCAGATTCAATCATTGGTGTCGTTCTTCTACCTGTCAAACTCTGTCAAGCTTGATTTTAGAGGTACTTATTCCTTCACTAAGAATTTTTTTTTTCAAAATGTGCCTTACTGCTGACAAACACCTTTTGTTCAGTAGGTAGGTAAAAGTAATATCTCTTCATTTTTTTTGAGGTACCCTACGAAATTATACTTATCAGACTTAGGACTGAGCTTGTCAGTATGTAATCATTTAACATAAGCTGGACACCCCTAGACTCTAAAGTAAGAGAGCTTCGACCTACGTCCTGACCATATCTCATATGGTGTCTTACTAACTGACTTGCTCGAAATATTATTGAGCACAAGATAGGCTGTTTCAAGTGCATATCTCTAAAAAGAGATCGGT
>NC_026000.2:117689062-117707380 GCF_000442705.2 Elaeis guineensis | reverse complement strand
ATCAACTCGGATAAGTTGTAGTCCAATTTGTTCATATGGTAGTTTATGATAAATTATCCAAACAAACTGGTCAGGGATTGGAGGACCAAATCGATTTTAATTTCCTCTGTATATTAAGCTGAGCTTTTCAAGCTCCTTAAGGTCCTTGATCATTGTCATATAATGATCATGGATTGATTGCCTATCGTTCATCTTCTTATTAAACAACCACTTGGATAATTCGAAGCATGCGATCCAGCTCTGCTCACTGTACAACTCTTGTAGGTGAGTGATCATGGCATAGACAGTGGGCATATGCTCATGCTGGTTTGCAACTCATTTGACATGAAAGCCAGCATATAGCTCTTCACTTTAAGGTCATCATCCATCCACTTGTCCAAAGAAGCTCTTTGCTCTGCTGTAGGATGATCTGGTAAGACTAGGGCATTCTAGTCGAGTACATATCCAATCTTTTCAGATGTCAGAACTATCATGAAGTTTCTGAGTCAGTCTTTATAATTTATACCGGTCAGTCGATTGGATTCAAGGATGCGGGCTAGTGGGTTAGAGGCCGACATTTTTATCTATGAGAGTAGAGATTCTAGTTAGATATTTATACTTAAAATTTATATTTGCTCTAGAAACTTTTAGATACAAATAGACTCTCACTATTTTTTTGGATTTTGATACTCTTCGAATGAAAAATAAAAATTCGATACGATCAATGCAAGATTTCTAGTGGATGCTGTGGTCCCACCGATGTCGTGCACCTCATCTAACAGTTATTGATGATATGAACACCGATGCGTAGACAACTCTTTGTCCAGATACTTCTCTAAGCATATTGCAGTGACTTGATCTTTAGGTCATGAGAGCTCAGATAACATATATTCCTCACTCTTTCGTTAAGCTTGACCTACCATTCACAAGTAGATGTGAAGCCATCATTGAGTCCCTCAGATAACACATATTGGGCCCAATCCCATCTTCACCATGAAGCAACTCTTTGCTAGTAGAGTGGTTGTGTGTTCTTGATGCAACTGAACCATGTAACCAGCCGAGAACAGTCAACGCCAGTAGTATGCTCGTACTTCTACAACAGTGGAAGATTGGTTTAATATTAATTAAGAAGATTTAGGTTAGATCTCATCTAATCAATCATCACACATGATCGATTTAATTGGCATGGGCTAAACCAAAACACCTTAGCAACTAATAACCCAATCATCCAATTGGCCAAGTAAGTGAGACCGATGGAGGGTATGCCATTGACTCATCGTAGATAAAATTATCTAGATGAGTAGCCTTCCAATTAAAAATCACCGATTGAGACTTGCCTTAGACACTAAATAGCTTATTGATTTCAAGTAGTCAGCTTAGGTGGATCGGATTCAAGCCATAAAGTTGGATTAGATCCTTAGGTTGACTCAATCTACATATAGGGTTTAATCAATTCAATCTACAATACTTGTAGAATCATAAGCTCAATTGATCTAATCCTAATCAACACTTGACTTGATTTGATCAATAGCTACATCGATTTCAACCTAATATGATCTAATTGTAACCTAAGATGCAATTCATTGATCTAATACAAAACTACCCATAACTAACAATTCATGCACACACTAATTTAGATCATCGAAACAAATTTCAGATATAATTCATTGCATAAAAAGTAAGTTTTTAATTTTTGAAATATTTTCAGAATATGCATGCAATCATATATCATATACATAAAATTTTTTAAAAATTAATTTCAAATCTAAACATGTCATCATATATCCATATATGAAAAATTCAGATCGCAGAAATTTAATTTCTAACCTATGCGTGTGTCATATATCACATATATGAATAAAAATCATATCTAAAATACTTTTTAAATTTGAACATAAATATATACATCTCATGTATAATCTAAAATAAAATTTTAAAAATAATTTTTAAAATTTTTATGCTACTTTCATACATATGAACATGTGGCTATGATACCACTATTAGATTTTCTACAGGCACTAGTGCATGTGGATTTCAAAATTTTTCTAAATCCAAAATATAGTGAAAAAAATAGATTTAAATACTTTTAATCTAAGCATGCAACCATCATATGAAAGCATCTATGGATCTAGTTCATATACTAAAATTAACATAAACTAAATTTAAGAATAACAAATGAAAGTCTGTAATCCATTCACATATCTAAATCACTTTCCTTTTGCTTCAAATCGATAACTGGGGTTGAATCTAATTCAATCCCTAGATTTGAGGCCTGAACAGATTCTAAATCAGTAGTATAAACATTCTACCTCTATGGGTATCTACAAAGCTGATCTAGATAGGCTTATCTTGACTCCTGCTTGCTTGAAGCAAAAATCTGAATAGGCTTGAATCAAGCCTGGAGAGATATTTAATTGTGAACCCTTTTGATCTTTCTTTCATGATTCTTGAAGAAATCAAGAATCTTTCTTGATCTCTTAACTAATAAGAAGAACGACAATCAAATAGTTGTTGTAACTAACTCTCAACAAACTTGAGATGGAAAGAAACAAACCAGAGCAAGTTGGCACCAACTATTGACACCACCCCTTTATTGCTGCCCACCCCTCTTTTGGCTCCAAGGAAGGATGTCTAGAGAGAGAGGGCATGGGCTAGAGAGGGGAAGAGGAGGGGAGGCATGGGCCCAGTAATAGGTGACGGCAAGATGGGAGGAAGAGAGCTTATATGAGAAGTAAAGGCTAGGGTCCTTTATATAGATAACTTAAAGTGTCCTAATCAAATTAGAATCTCTCCTCCTAATTATATTAGAAGTCCTAGTCATAATATACTTGGACCAAATAAATGGGATGCTATCCAAAACTCACCCAAGTTCACACCTAGTGCTAGGCGTCCCATCATATAGGATCCAATTAAATGCTCAAATCAGTCCACATGGTTTTATAAATTCTCTTCAAGGATTCTTAATGAATAAAATCAAGAAACTCTTTCTTGATTTAATCCAAACCATAAATAAACATCCAACCATTAGATCTTGAATCAAATTCAATTAGATTTAAATCAAGTATAGAAATTGGTTAAAATTTATCATATAAATAAACCAACCACAAGAGAAATTAGGTTCACCCAGGTGCTAGCAAGGTTAACATAAATCCAATAGGATTTTTTTAAATCCATATAAATTGATACTTTATAAGTTTAATTATTAATCAATTCAGATCTTCTCTCTTTATGTATAATCTCATAGGTTTAATTCTATCTGATAGTGAGACATACCATGTTCTTTATCATAGGTATTACTGAAACATCTTTCAGTGGGTTGGAATAGTTCTACTCTAATTCGACAAGAATCATTAATCCAAAATGATCCTATTGAGCTCTCACAATCTATTAGTGATATCTAGCAATATATAGTAGCAATCTAGCAGAATCGAAAAAGAATTTCTAGGTTAGTTAATATATAATACAGTCCTTCTATTATGAATTCCGACTAGATAGCAGGTCATGGATAATTCGTCAAACCTCATCATCAATCATATGATAAATCTGATTAGCTCAAGTCCATTAGTGATATCAAATAGAAACTCTTTTTCATCAATCACACTACTATAGCCATAGACTTGTGGACTCAGCTTTTCAAATCTCATAGGACTACTCCTTTCTATCAAGATCGATAGATCCCATATAGACGCACATGTTGCTCACACAGCTCAACAACTGAAGCCAACATCCACTATAAAAACTCATAATCGAGTTAATATTTGTGTGTAGTCAAACTATAACAGTCTTACTATAAGCAACTGTGACACTGTAGGTCAAAGGATCAGTCACACAACTATAGTATCGAGATAATCACTGACGATCAAGTAGAAATCTATATGATCTCTCATATGATCATGCTTAGTACTAGTTTTCTTTAACAACTATCCACACTTTCATCAATTCTCCACACATAGATTAAAGACTCATCTATGCCAAAGGAAGCAAACCGTGCATCGATCTATCTGAATAAATCATCATCCCCATGACTATCCTAAAATAGAGAGTAATTTAGGAATCGATCATATATGCCTCAAATTCTTAATATTTGAGAATATGTATCATAATATTAATTTTAAAGATGATTCAAGGAACATAATACTTGAATGAAAATAAAAAATTTATTCTTTATTGATTAAATCAATAGTTTAAGTATAAGTTATATCATAGAACAAAATATGTCAGCCAATAATTAGCTTCTAGAATATACATTTAACACTTGGGTTATCCTATTGAGCAACAAATTTAATTATTTTTTTTAGGTTCACAATCTAACTCAGTTGGTTTTAATTGGATCACCAACCATAATCTTATAACCGATTGTCTTGTCTCGTGCTCACAATCAACTCTATTTGGTTTTTACAGAGATACCAACCAAACCTTATGCTGTTCAACTCTAGGCTTGGATCAACCTCAAATTTCTATATCCAAGAAACTTGTCATGATAAAATAAATCAAGATATATAGAAAATAAAGTTTAGAAATAATAAAACTATTTCAAGCTCTAAAAAAGTTGAGTAAGATAAGCTGTTGATTACTTGGACTTCTTTCTTGAATACTTGAGAAGATTAAGGGAGCCATCAATGCTTTATCACATGATTAGTTGGTTAGATTAATGTACTTTTTCTTTCTTTCAAATTGAACAAATATGGGAATGACATCATTTAATATACTCTTGAATTCCTTTCTCTTTCTTTTTTGAGTTTCACTCCCTAGCTTAAAGAAAATAACTCAATAAACTCCAAAAGCTTGCTCTCTCATTGAATTCTTTACATTTGTAGCCTCAAAAATCATGCAATTAATGCTCCAACCATTGAAAGTTTGAAAATAGTTGTTAGAAATAATTTAAGTATATTATAAAAATTTTAGAAAACTAGCTATTACTCTGTCAAAAAACTATGAGTCGGCTAAGTAAAAATTGTAAGACAACTTTGTAGTAGATGCCAAAGTTTTATTTTTTTATCCATTCTATCAGCCTAAGACTTGGTCTATTGAGAAAATACCTTGAGATTCGATCTATAATAAGCTCAGAATAAGGTTTAGATGACGAACAGAATCCAATGAGTCTAAGAACAGCCCAAACAGAGCTCAGATGAAGGAGATACGTGCGATAAAAGGTCAGTACGGAGGCTAGTATGGCCCAAGGGCCATCAGGGGGCCCACTGGACCGACAGATGCCATGGTGCAACGAGCCACCATGGGGCGCGATCGTGCACACGGACAGGCCTAGCATGGATGCATGTGGGAGCGTGGGCCGACCCAACAGGTGTGCGGGTGTGCATCCCACAGCGCGCGACAGCCCAAGCATACCATGGCTCACCATGAGCCAGCGATCCATGGGAAGGCACGTGGATCGAGCACCCATTTCTCCTGAGTTTTGCATGGCCCACGATGGATTGGGACCATTTTCCACTTGATTTCTCATGGTTCACAAGATTTTGCATGGAATGAGTAGTGCGGATGCACAATCGGATGACGGTTAGGGGCTTGCGGTCATCATCTAATGTTCCAGGGAGGTGTTTTAGTGCTGTGAGGAATCCTTTCTTCGATCTGAACTCTATTTGAGGTCTTTAAGAAGATCTGTGGCAACAGAGAGTGGTAGAGTGGTAGCAGTAGTGATTGGTAGAACCTGTGCAAATAGAATAGAGAGTGGTTCGACAGCAATAGCTTGAGAAGCATCAACGGAGAGTAGAGGTACAGAGGGTACCTCAGGCAGACTATCAAACAATGGTCATTTTAGGGATTCAGGAGGTCTCCTAGAGAGAGAGTTTTATGAAAGAGAATTTCTTGTTGAGAGAGAGATTGGTGTACGAGGGTTAAGGGTGTGATATCTTCTGGTAAAATTTTTTCTTTTCTTATAGTGAAGCTTGTATGCCCCATGAAGATGAGTCTTTTGGCTGATACATGTATTTAATTATGTTCTTATTTTATTTTTCTTTTTTTTTGCTGCAATGTATGGTACCAGATCGTGCACAATAAGTGGTATCAGAGCTAGGTGGTACCAGGATGTAGGTTGTGATGGTGGTGATCAAGATTGAAGATGGAGAAGACAGGCTCAATTAAGATGAAGATCAATAAGTTCGATGGAAAGAGCAATTTTCTATATGGCAAGCGAAGTTGAAGGATGTGCTCATGTAGCAAGGATTGATTAATGTTCTCTTGTGCGGAGAAAAGCCGATTATCATGGAGGTGCAGGATTAGCGATGGCTCCAGATGCAGATGATGAGTATGATCCATTACGATCCATTTGTATCTAGCAGATGACATGGTGATCCATATACTTAGCGAGACTTCTCTGATGATGATGTGGTTGAAGCTTGAAGAGTTGTACATAGTGAAGTCCCTCATCAACACTCTCTTCCTCTGAAGGTAGTTCTACCAATTTGATCGAGGGATAGAATGTGCAGGAGTATCTTAGCCACTTTCAGAAGGTCCTCACCGACCTCCTCAACATTAGCGAGAAAGTTGAAAAAAAGACTAGGGTGTTGGTCTTGTTAGCATCGCTTCCCTCTTCATATGAGTCTTGGTGACTACTCTTCTAGTGGAGAAGAGCACCATCAAGATAGATGAGGTCACCACAGCGATTCTCTAGAATGAGATTCTTAGGAGGGAGAATCCAGCTTCGAGCTCAGATGACAACAGGTCAGTTTTGATGATTTCTGAAGGAGCAAGTGGCGATAGATGGAGCGACAGGAGATCACGATAAGGACAGTCCAAGTCTAGGATGAGGAACTTGAGCAAGATCGGATGCTACTAGTGCAACGAGTTGGGATATCTAGCTAGAGAATATCGATAATGAAGAGATCGGATGAGGGCTACTGCAGTGACGGCCTATAGCGAGTCAAAGGATGATGTCCGATGATATGTGATGAGGTATCTACTTCTTTTCAGTAGTGAATTTTAAATTCTACATGCACCTATCATGCATGTTATAGACAGGAGCTATTTGGCTCACTAAAAAGCAGTGAGGGTATTGTTCATTTGTCGGATGGATCGACCTATGCGATCAAGGACATCGAAACGGTTAGCTAGAGGATACATGATGGTACAGTGAAGAGATTAGGAGAGATCCAATACATACCTAATTTTAGAAAAAATCTTATCTCATTGAGCAGACTGGATTCGACTGACTACAAATAGAGAACTAATGGAGGAATCCTGGAGGTTTTGCACAGCGATAGTGTTGTGATATCACTTGCTCTGGTACCACTTGTTGTGCAAAATCTGATACCATACGTTACAATAGGAAGAAAGAAGAAATAAAATAAAAAAATAATCAAGTATGTAGATCAGTCAAAGGCTCGCCTCTATGGGGCATGCAAGCTTCACTATAAAAAAAATTACAAGAGGAGATCACACCCTTAATCTTTATACACCAATCTCTCTCTCTCAATAAAAAGTTCTTCCTCACAAAAGTTCTCTCTCTGGAAGATCCCTGAATCTCTGGAATGATCGCTGTTCGCTATCTAAGTCTGCCTGAAGTCTCTGCTTCTACTCTCTGTCGGCATCTAGCTTTAGGGTCTATCACTACTGTTGCTGCTGAACTCGCTGTTGCTGCTGCTCTAGGTCCTCGATCGAACACACCATGCCCTGCCTCTATTGCATCCACATAGGGGCCTTTAAAGGCTTCAATTCGAGTCCCATCCAAATTTTGGCTCCCATTAGAACTCCTCTCAGCACCCAAACACATCATCTCACTATTGGATCATGCTCGACACAAACTGTGCCTATCCGATCGTGCCCTGGTCCATAGAAACCCCCATATACCACGAGAAATGGGCCTCCAAAATGATCTGATTAATGTAGACCACACAAAACATGATGTGAAATGAGGCTGTTGGTCCACCGCACCTCCCATGGACCGTCGGTCCATGGAATCCTCTGTAAGCCACAAGAAACCCCTGAAAAATGGCACTGGTCCATCATAGGTCATGCAAAACCCAAGGAAAATGTCTCCCTGGTCCACGCAGCCTCCCATGCACCACCTGATCCATGCATGGGGTGTGGACCACGTGAATGCTGCTCACGAGTCATGCGCCTGCATGTCTGTTGGGTTGGCCCACGTGCCTCCACACTGGGCCGGGCGCCTATGCACGCTGTAGGCCTGTTTGCTGTTCGTGGGCCCTATCTAAAGGAAAAAATCATCCGATCAGGATCAAATTGCCAGGGTGCATTAGAAAATTTTTCTATTCTAAAGGTTAACATAATATTTATCTTTACCTGATATACAGTGGAATAGGGATCAAAATCCGCAGGGGTTGTTTGAATCTGATGCCTTGCGAGACCTAAAAGTGCAAGTCTTCTACTTCGCATGCACGCCAAGCCCCACAGCAAAGAGGGATGATCTTCTTTGCATCTTTCTTTCAGAAGGGAACCAAGAAAGGTTGAGATCAGATCTCAACTCAAGGAACACTAAGATGGAGGTTCTCCATGCTAAGAAAGAAGCACTAAAGAACCCCCATGCTCCAAGTAGATAGTGTTCGCCCTCCCTTTTCTTATCTCATGGTGTCTTTGTTTTTGTCGCACAAAATATTTTCTTAACCACTGATTAGTTGGATCTCTTCCTTAAATAGATGAGGTGCCACAATCTGATCAAAAGACCCATCTAATTAGGAGTCCTAACCTTATCCAAATATGAAGATGAGTGGAGAAAGGAGAGCATTAATCACCACATGAACTCCCTTCACACATGCTCAAAATAAGAGGTGGAAGAAATTAGCACCCCCTCCCTTCTAGCCGGCCACTTTATGAGAGAGAGTCTCAGATTTTTGTGACTCTATAGATCTCATCAAATTTGGGTTTAAATTTGACTCAATTCGAACCTGATTTGAATCGAATTCGAACCAAACTCAAAGAGCCTGTCAATTTTAATCTGATTAGGATTCTGATCTAAGTCTAACTTGAATTTTTAACCTAATTAGTCTTAATTAAATCAGATCTAATCTAAAATTAATTAAGACATAAATTTAATCTCTCATAAATCTATTGGATCATAGATTAGATCATGTTCATCTCTGAAATTAAACCTACACCTCATATCTATGCTAGCTAGATATAGTCAACTATTTAATCCCATATGATCCTTAACTTAAATCTTGATTAAGTTAATCTATTTGTTCAATCAAGTCACATACTTCTAAATTGAACATATAGACTTAGATCAATTCTTTCCTACATTGCTTGACTTTGTGCGTGACTCCATAGGTTTGAACACTAAGTCGATAGTATAAGAACTATTTTCTGTATTAATCAAAGTTACCATCTAACAATGGTTCCCAACATCTAGATAGATCGACTATTTGCAAGATAATATTCAAGAACCTATGCATATGGTTACTGCATAATTCATCCCTTTAACCCTGAATGCTCAAGGATGATCTAGGGTTTAACTGTGAACCCTGAATGTGTCATCCACATTGTATTTCAATCTTTCAAATCTGTCACATGGATTACTCTGACTAATATTTTACTAAATTAAAATACATTGATGTATCAACTCTTATAATCTGAAGAGATCAATCCCATCTTGATCCACACACAGACTTCGCAAGTACTTGACTATACCAATAGCCTTCCATCATTGTATTTAAAATACAGATAGTCCACCACCAAAGCAAAGTGAGTCGCTTGCAAGTCACCATGGTGATCTCAAGTCTTAGGAATATTTATGCCTATACACTTCGCAAGCTATCCTTGACAGCAGAGCGCTCCATAGGTGCATCACTTGTTCAGTGATGATGTACTCCTACATCTCACCTATATGTCATACTAGTGTCTCTACACTCCTTGATTACGAGGATAACCAATCTACATAGTACACAATGATCTACACTCGATAAATATCATCATCGTTTTAATGACGCATCATTTGATCATGAACATGTTTAAGAACTATTCAATAAATCTTTTTTTATTGATTCTATTATAGTTCTAAGGACTTCATCATATAATTAAGAGTTCAATAGGAAAGATGTACATATGATGAACTTGTCAAAATAATTTTATTTATTGATAAATAATTCATACATAAAAGTTCAATTGTTTACAATAAGCCAGTTGACTTTAGGATACATTTCCTAACAAGTCCTACTTGGATTAGAGCCAATCAGAGTAATATCTTATATCTATCTTTCACTTGTGATCATCAAACTCTTTGATCCCGATAGCTTTAGTGAAGGGGTCAGTCAAGTTTTCTTTTTCATCAATCTTCAGCAGTCTGACATCATCTCGATCGATGATCTCACTTACAAGATGATAGCATCACAGAATGTGCTTGGTTCTGTGATGGGACTTGAGCTCCTTTGCTTGTGCTATAGCTCCAGTACTATCACAATATAGTAAAATTAGACCATTAATAAAGGAAACCATCCCAAGTTCAGTGATGAACTTCTTCAACCAAACAGTCTCCTTTGCAGCATCAGATGCCATAATATATTCTGCTTCGCATATTGAGTCAGCTACTATATGTTTCTTGGAACTCTTCTAGCATATTGCTCCTCCATTCAAAGTGAACACATAGCCTGACATGCTTTTGCTATCATCATGATTTGATTAAAAATTGAAATCAGTATATCCCATAAATTTCAAGTCAGTGTTTCCATAGATAAGCCATTGGTCTTTAGTATTTCTCAAATACTTAAGGATTATCTTTACAATCTTTCAATAATTTTCACCTGGACTGGTACCTACTCACTACCCCTAGTAAATAAGCCACATCTAGTCTCATACATGTCATGGCATACATGATAGATTCTACTATCAAAGCATATGGATTCTATTCATACGCTCTCTCTCTTGAGGGATTGTTAGACAATCCTTCTTGGAAAGAATAATTTCATAGCCTATCGAAAGATAATCCCTTTTAAAATTCTACATGTTAAACTATTTCAATATGGTACGATGTACGTGGATTGGGACAACCCAAGCAATCTTCTAAATTGACCTCTATAGATCTTCATCCCTAGGATGTAGGATGCTTATCCCAAATCCTTCATAGAGAATTACGATGATAGTCACAGCTTTATACTTTGCAAAGCTGGGATATTATTTCTTACTAATAGTTTGTCATCTACATACAGTATACGAAAATGACTATAGAATTGTTAGCTCATTTGTAGGCGTAAGGTTTTTCTCTGTTCCTAATGAAGCCATACATTTTGATCATCTTATCAAAATACATATTCCAACTCCTGGATGCTTGCTTCAAGCCATAGATGAATCTATTTAGCTTGCACACTTTTGATTCATCTGTAGATGTGAACCCTCTAGGTTGTATCATATATACATCTTCTTCTAGCTCTTTATTTAGAAAAGCGGTTTTGATTTCTATTTATCAGATCTCATAGTCTAAGTGTGCTACTATTGTAAGCATAATCCAGATGGATTTGAGCATTGTCACAGGAGAGAACATCTCGTCATAGTTAATATACCATAACACTAACGATATCTCTTGACAACTAGATGGGCTTTATAGATCTCCATCTTTCCGTTCGCTCCTCTTTTTATTTTAAAAATTTATTTGCACCCTATAGGTTTAATCCCTTCAGATGGATCAACTAGTGTCCATACACCATTGATCTCCATGGATTCCATCTTGGACTTCATGGCCTCAAGCCATTTTCTTGAGTCAGGCCTTTACATAGCATCCATATAGGTGATCAAATCCTTATCGTTCTCATCTAGTTCGACAGGATCACCATCTCAGATCAAGAAACTATAGTATCTGTCCAATCGATGCGGTACTCTACTGGATCTGCTCAATGGTGCCTCTACAAGCTCTGAATTTGATTCTTTAATTAAATCTGGTTCTGTACTCAATTATGTTAGATTTTCTACCTCATGAATTTTACTAAGTTTGATTTTAGTGGCACCAGTTCCTTCCTCAAGGAGCTCCTTTTCCAAAAAGACTGTCCTATTATTGACGAACATCTTTTGTTCTTCAGTGAGGTAGAAATAATACACTTTTATTTTCTTAGGGTATCCCACAAATAAGTATTTATTGGATCTAGGTCCTAGCTTATCTGTCTTTAAATGTTTGACATAAGCTAGACACCTCCAAACCCTAAAGTATGAGAGCACCAGCTTACATCTTGTCTATATCTCATATGGTGTTTTATTGACAGACTTACTTGGGACCTTATTCAGTATGTAGCAGACAGTGTCAAGAGCATATCTCTAAAAGGAGATTTGTAGAGTCGCAAAGTCCATCATGGATCAAACAATATCTAACAATATTTGATTCCTCCTTTCAGACACTCCATTATATTGTGATGTTCCAGGAGGGATCCATTATAAGAGAATTCCATTCCCTTCTAGATATGTCAGAAAATTATTTGTGAGGTATTCTCCTTCTTGATCTGATCGAAGAGTTTTAATATTCTTTTCAGTCTATTTTTCAACTTTACTACAGAATCATTTGAATATTTCAAATAATTTAAATTTATGCTTCATAAGGTAGACGTATCCATACCTCAATATATCGTCAATAAATATAATGAAGTAATAGTATCCTCCTCTAGTGTCTATGTCCAAAGATCCATATACATCTGCTGGAATTTGAGGTTTGGGGCATGCATATGTATTTCAAAATTTTATTTTTTAAACACTGTAATGAAATATAAAATTAAAATATTTTTAATCTAAATCATATATGCATAAAAATATAAAACCATAAGAATCTAGTTCATGTGCTGAAATTGACGTATGCTAAAATTTAGATTGTGATCAAATTGCATACCTGTTTCACAATCTCTTTCTTCAAATTTAGATCTGAAAGAGAAGAAGTTTTCTTTTAGCCATACAAGTATCTAACCTCTACAGATCTTCACTCGAGATCAGTCTAGAATAGTCTTCTTTAAGTTGAATTTTCTTCTCTTAGCAAATTTAGCCTGCTGAATCTGAACGAAGTCTGGATCATGATCAATACTTGATCTCTTTCCTTGATCTTCTTCTTCTCTTCTTCTCTTGCCTTTCTCCCTTGCTTTGTGCTGCTACCAAGCACCAGAAACTAGCAACAAGTGGACACCCAACAGCCCTTAGGCGTGATGAAGAAGGAACGCTCCAAGCGCTAGGACGTCAACACTTGATCTCTTTCCTTGATCTTCTTCTTCTCTTCTTCTCTTGCCTTTCTCCTTTGCTTTGTGTTGCTACCAAGCACCAGAAACTAGCAACAAGTGGACACCCAACAGCCCTTGGGTGTGATGAAGAAGGGACGCTCCAAGTGCCAGGATGTGTGGACGTCCAAGGAGAGAGGAGAAGGGAGAGGAAGAGAGGGTGTGGGGGGTCTCCAAAGGTGGGCATGGACTACTAGTTCGATGCTCTAAGGACCTTAGGAGAGATCCCTTTAAATATGCATATGTTGCCCAGCTATGCAACCCAAGAGGGGAGGTGAATTGGGTTTCTAAAAAATTTTAAGCCCAACAGATTACTTATGAAGATCAAAACAAAGACTTTAATTCAATATTAATTACCTAAAGCAGGAATGCAAGAATATAATAAAGAAATAAAGTGAAGCGATAAAGCACACCACAAACACAAAGATTTATAGTGGTTCGGTGCTAACCTTGCACCTACATCCACTCCTCAAGATCCTACTTGGGAATTTCAATCCACTATCCTTTGTATTCAACCCGAATACAAAACGTCAGAAACTCCGACACTAGCTATCCCAAGCTAGATCACTTGTTTCTCGGGTACAAGTAAACCCAAAACACTCCGATTTCAGGTTCGGATCAACCTTTTCTTGTTTTGGAAATCCTCCAAAAATAAGAACAAAAACTCACAAAGAGTTAGAAAATTTTGAGCACAGATTAATACAATAACAGCTCCTTTAAATGAGCGAATATAACAATAAAAGCTTTACTCAAATGAAGAACCCCTTTTTCGGAATTTCTCAAAGTGGATGAACGCTTGAATGCTTGAGAAGAGGTTGATTGTTGATTGAAGATCTCTTGAAAGCTTTGAACGATCTCTAGATCAAGGTTGAAACAATAGGCGTGAAGAATTCTCTCCTTGAAAGATCTTGCTTTTCTCTTTCACAATCTCTCTGGTATATTGTGGATCCTCTCTCTTTTTTTTTTTTGATTTTTTGTTGATCTCAGGCTTTTTCTTGCAAATTTCGGATCCTTTCTTCTATATTTCTCTTCTTTGATTTCACGTTTGATCCACTATTTAATCTGCAATTTCTTTCATCATTTTAAGCATTTTATAGCATTAGAAGCAAGAGAAAACAATTTAGGTAGATAAAGAGCCGTTAGAGGATTTTTAGGAAGCATAAATGGCAATTAAAATGGATAAAAAAATAGCCGTTGCTGATATTTCCCGTCGCAGGGGTCGACTCATGAGTCGACTCATGCTTCAGGGGTCGACTCATGAGTCGACCTCTGTTGCAAAAACCAGAGAATGCATTTCTGAAAATTTTTGGCTCAAATTAGCAGGGGTCGACTCATGAGTCGACTCATGCCTTGTGGGTCGACTCATGAGTCGACTCACAGGTCGTGCCAAGCCAGAAAACTAGCGTGCCAAGGAGAATTTTTGCGTGCCAATCAGCTCACAGTGCCATGAGTTGACTCATGAGTCGACTCATGCACTTCAAACCTTCATAACTTCAAAAATATAAGTCCAAACACAATGAAATTTTTACCAATAGATTTCAAATCATTTGTTCTACCAAATGGTACTATCAAATCAGGATTTTAGTGAAATTATGATTTTGCCCTTGAAGAGCATAAGGACTTTTTCATTTTAAAATTATTTGTATCCCTTCAATCTGCTTTGTAATCATCAAAATCAATCTAGGAGCAACAATCTCCCCCTTTTTGATGATGACAAAATATTTGAACAAAAATATTTATGTTAATGCATTAATTTCAAAAGAATCCATTATATGTGTATATGCTTGAAAAGAGTATGATTCTTTTGGCATGTAATATAAATGCAAAAATAGTTTGTCCATTTTCTTAAAGATTTAAAAAGGGGATTAGATCATTTTGAGTTCAAGATATATCAGAGCAAGAGAAGAGAAATAAATTTTGCAATGTATCAGAGCAAGAAAAATAATTTTTTTTTACAATGTTATCAGAAAAGATTTTACAATGTATCAGAGCAAGAAAGTTTTATAATATATCAGAGAAAATTTCACACTGTATTAGAGCAAATGTCATAATTTATCAGAGAAACCTTCACACTGTATCGGATTAAATTTTATCATGTAACAGAGCAAGTTAAAAGAAATTGTAGGGTGTATCAGAGTAAAACAAATTTCTTAAGATGTATCAAGGTGAATAAAATTTCAAAAGATGTATCAGAGCAAGTTTGAATTTTGAAATATATCAGAGCATATAAAAAAAATACTTATTTGCATTGTACTTATGATTTTGTTTTTGATGGATGGCTTTTTGTTTAAGTTCTGTCTGATACCAAATTTCGATACCAAATTTCTCAAAATTTTGTTTAATCTTTCAATCCTTGTTTTTGTTTAATTTCTCCAATATTTATTTAATTTCTCCAATATTTGTTTTAATCTTCCAATCTTTGTTTTTGTTTAATTTCTCCCCCTTTTTCTCATAATTTAGGGTTTTGCTTTTTGTCTAATTTTAATTTTTGTTTTTGTTTAATTTCTCCCCCTTTTTGACATCATCAAACATAGTTAACTCTTCCATTTCTTTTTCTGAAATATTCTTTAATTTCTTCCTCTTTAGAGTTTTTCACAGATGTTTGCTCCCCCTTAATATAGCAATTATCAACAGCAAACAACAATAAGGAGAAGACAATATTTCAACAAGAAGAAAATATATAACCAAAATATGATCATTACAAAGAGGTAGAAATATAGGTAAAAGATGATTCCATTAATATCATAATTATTTCAATACATAGTTCTTAAAAATAAAATTCAACCAGCTAATTGTCAATACATGGCCTCAAGGTATAGATCCTAGAACAAGATACTAACTCCTAGGACCTAGTAAAGATCAAGATAAGTCAATGATCGGAGTCATCAGATATAGGGTGAGGAGATGATGGATCAGAAGTGCGTCCTCTACCCCGTCTGCCTCTGCCACGAGTAGGAGAGCGAGATAAACTGGGTGGCTGAGAATGCTGAGATGCTAGGGCTGATACCATGAGTCTGATAGAATCAAGTACGTTCAGTGCTCTGAAAACAGATTGAAGTAGAGCAGTGAACTGGGTGGTAGCATGCTCACTCGATCCTCGGATCTCTTTCCTCAGTAATTCATATCCACCTTCTAGTGCTCCTCTGAGCCTGCCAGCCTCTGCAGTGAGGTCTGTGACCTTAATAGTAGACTCCTGTGGCTGGGGATGGGCCAATGCAAGGACTTGCCCCTGCAAGTCAAGAACTCTGCCAGTCAGTCTCCAGACTGTGTCCTCAAGCTGCTGTATCCTGACGGACTGATCTGAAATCATCTGAAATACAGTGGAGATGTGGGGAGTAATGGTCTGATCAGAAGAGGTAGCTCCAGGTGCAAAAGAAGTACTACTCCACTGGCTAGACAGCAAAGAAGCCACACGCTGTGAAATATGCTCGATCTGATCGTCAGCCAGTCTGAACTCTGAATGAGGTGCTCTACTCTCTGACTGATACACTGGTGTGGGCATCCTAGTAAACTCAAAAGGGCCAGCCTCAGTATCAGGAATGAACTGGGTATCTGGTGAAGCTGCCCTGAAGTCATGTACAGGAGAAGATGGACCTTCTTCTTCTACTCTGCCTTCAGTTCTGTCTTCAGCTCTTTCCTTAGTTCTTTCTTCAGAGCCCTTGATCCAACCACCAACAGTCTTTGTAATTCCCATTCGATGCAGGCTGTGTTGGTTGAAAGTGTCCACATGTGAGAGCTTGGTAGGTGTCTCCCCCTCACAGCTAACTCCAAACCTCCTAAATACTCTAGTAAGGGCCATACCATAAGGCAAGTGTGCCTTGGATCTGTTCAAAGTTTCTCTCATGGCCTCTATCATAAGTGCAGGGAGGTTTAGGGGGGTCTGAGTGATGATATGAAACATGACACAAACATCTCTGCCAGATAGTAGATCATGCCTACCACTCCTAGGAAAGAAGAGTTTTGTTACAATCTGATGCAGGACCCTCATCTCAATGGATAATAGCTTTGCTTCTAATTTGTTTAAATTTCCTGAAAAAGCTTCTCCTAAGATAATTCTGATCCCTTCTTCTTTAATTGGGAGTTCCATGTATGAGTATCCTTCACTAGGCAACTGAAGTATTTCTCCCAATATCCTAGAATCCAAGCATATGTCAATCCCCTTGACTGTTGAAGTCACTGACCCGTTTCCATAATGTAGGTTCTGGTAGAATTCTCTAACAAGGTCAACATAGGTGACTTCCTTAAGAGAGCAATAGAGTTCCCATCCTTGATTTTTGATCTTGGTAGCAAAAGTAAAGCCTTCTTTCTCAAAGAACCGAAAATCTATATTTTTCCCGGTTTCTACTTTTCTATCAGAAAGAGGATTTACACTGGGGCTTATGGAGGATTGAGAGAGACCTTGAGCAGGTATTGAAACTGGATCGGGAACACTGGAAGACTGAGCATGCCTTTTCTTTCGGACAATTTTCTCAGGCTCACGGATTGATTTCCTTCTTTGGGGAAGTTTCATCTTTGGAGCCATATCCAATAAAGTAGCAGACAAGAAGACTTGAATTGAGAGGAGGAGGAATCACAAGAGAGTAAAGAGGAATTTTAGTGGAGAGAAGAAGTGGATTTTGAAAGTTCGGTGAAGTGCTAGGGCACGTTCAAACCGCGCCAAGCAAAGCGAGAAAGCACAGAAAATCCTTTTGAAGGAGGCGATTTTTGGTGGAGAGGAGGAGGGAGAATTGCCTCAGAATTGATCCTTGGATTTGGAGCAAGAAGAGTTGGAAAGAATGGCTTTCGGAAGGAAGACGATGAGAAGATGAGTCGTCTCACAACAGGGTTCCCGTTTAAAAACAATGAGCCCGTGGGAAGTTTGTGGGATTTACAAGTTTGCCATTGAGTCGACTCATGGGGGTCGACTCATGAAGTTCAGAAATTCAGGAAAAATACAATAAATTCCAGAAAAATTTCGAAATTTTGGGAAAAGGAATTTTGCTCAATGATAAGTTTTTAGAGTGATAAATCTGAGCTTTTGGGACCAGGATAGTTGTTGGAAATTGAGCTCTAATCAATTCTTTGAAATTGAGAAATTTTAGGCAAATGGATCTAGAATTCCTAGATTTCTCCTAATTTCACAGAATCTATCCTCACTAAGGGCCTTTGTAAAGATATCAGCTAATTGATTTTCAGTGCAAACATATTCAAG